>NC_089724.1:4195000-4518750 GCF_035083965.1 Branchiostoma lanceolatum | reverse complement strand
ACCCTCACACCATCCTTATCCCTCACTTAGATAGACACAGATCCTGAAGTCTTTCCTAGAATTCTTTCAAACACAAGACATATTTCACAAAAAATGTGCTGTGCTTTCAGTGAGACCCTCACACCATCCTTAACCCTCACTTAAATAGACACAGATCCTGAAGTCTTTCCAAGAACGATTTCAAACACAAGGTCTATTTCCAAGATTTTAACTTTTCAATTTGCAGATGTTGAGATGATATGCAGTATTAGAACCTTTCAAGTATTTGCTGTCAATGTGGTCTCAGAATCTGGGGGAAAGTCTTATTTGGGCATTCACAGTAACAGGGAGTGGTTATAGTATAATCTAAAGTGTCTCTGAAGAAAAGAAATAGATCGGTATGGCCTATTGTGTCATACCTTGGCCGGTTTAACAATGGATGTGGTTGTTACGGGCCGGTCTATACTTAACATACTGCACAGGCTTCCATCGAATGATTCGCCAGTTGTGTCGCTGTTGAAAAGTCTAATACCGTTGGAATCGATGTTGTTCACATTTTTTGTTGAGGACACAAAATTCAATTCAACTTCTGGTGCATTTTGCATTGAAATGTGTGTATTTTAGGGTGGATAAGACATAAATGAAATAAATTACAACACGGTGTATTTCACATCATCCTCGGTCCCAGCCCTCCTGTGGCCATTGGGTGATCCGACCCGTTATCGAGGTGGTACCTCGAGCGATAAGGAATACACCGTGTTGTATTTTGTATAAACAAAATCCTTACGTTTGTTAAGAAGCTGGAGGAATGGTTGTACAACTGCAGAACTGTGGCCGCTGTGGCGACATGTGGTCTGAAGAGATGGTGGGCAGGCTGCTGTTTACGACGCCGGCTGACTGTTGACATTCGCATTGTCTCGTTGTCATCACTGTTGTCATGTTCCATCTAAGAAACAAACGGAAATAGTACATGAGATAAGTTATACATGGACTGTCACTTGGTATGACAGTGGGAATATGTGTGTCACATACATTTTGTAAGTAAGTCCGTTGTGACCATTTTATTTGGCGTGTTTGTCTTTAGAATTGTTATGGCAGCCCAAATTTAGCTTGGCTGCCTGTGTTTCCCACTGTATTTGTTTGTTGCAGTGCCAATGAATGAATGAATAAGAAAGAACAGCATATCAAGTTCTTCGGAGATGCGCACTAGATGACAAACACAAAGTTCTTCTCGGGAAATGAAGATTTGCCCTTGCTGGGGTGGTAAGTGTGATACAAGGACGAGCACGCAGTCTTTGAAGCCACACCACTACGGGCACATGAGATGATGATCACATGCGACGGGAGGTAATAGTGTGGGGCAGGAGCAACAATCTCTTTCAGGGACGTCAAGAGCCATCAGTGGCAAGAGGTGGAAATGTTGAAATGTTTTCTAACTTGCAACTTGCATCAGGGTGTGAACTAGGGGCATTAGATATCACAGAAGTGGGATATCTATACCGAGTGCATGAAAGTTATGTTGATGTCAGGTGCTATAATTTTGCTTGTTCTTTTACTTCACCTTGAAATGTTCTATTGAGAGGGAAATGACTTTTATTCACTGACCCTCAGAAGAATGAGACGTACAAAAATCCACATGCAGACTCATACAAAGAACAGTCAATACTATGATCATGTAAGGGACTAATACATCAAGGAAGATGCAAAGCATTACCATGTCCTTTCGTTTATTCTCATCTACTCTATATCCTATGAGATGTGCCAAAAGATCTGTAATGCGCCTCCCGAGCTCCTACGTCAGACAAGTCTGTGCGTCTGTTACACAACAATTCCATCGAGCCTCAGAGCAATCTAAAGAGATGGAAAATTCAGTGGAAAGCTTTCCGTCGTGATTCCGACTACAAATCATCCCGGTTAATGCAGTTTCGACACGAGTCATTCACACCGGATCCCCAGTGCGCCTGCTGGGCCGACGGCAGCAGCACACACCCGGCAACAGTTGCTACCCATTCTCACTAACCAATTTACAATAAGCCCGTGCCACATTACGAGTATTAGGAGATCACAGAGTGGGAATCTAACAAGTGGCATATGGCAAGGTATAAACGAGAGCGTGCTCACCCACAGAGCAGCGGATAATTACCGAATGATTCTCCCTGCTTGGCCTTTAATGAAGGCTGCGTGGAGGTGCATTCCTGATGCAACTTACGCCTTAGGCCACATCAATTTAATTTCTTGGTTAACGGAATTTAAATTAAAAAATGCTAGATTGGAAAATCAACATGAAAACAGAATCTCAGAGGAAAGTTTGTACTTTGGTGCACACAGTTTCAGGGAGTGAACAGGGTCAGGTACAAGTTTTTCCCCAGCTTTCTGTTTTGATGATGTCCTTGTGCTAAAAAAAATTTTTTTAAATCCGTTAACCAAGAAATTGAATTGGTGTGGCCTTATTCTGGGTTGAACAACTGCATACCAAACTAGGAAGCCCAAACTTTGGTCAATTCTCTGTCAGCCCAAGATCTATCTACCACTCCAATTTTGTGACTGTGCAATCAGATAGAAAAAAATACAAAACTCAAAAGTTCCCTAATAGATATGACCCATCTTTTCAGCAGACAGTAACTGTACATTGAGCATGTGAGCAATTTGTGACTGCATATACAATGTATGTAGATGCTAGCTAATCTGTTTTAAGATAGTACTGATTGTAATTCTAGATTATAGATATGGTCAAGATGATGTGAATGCTAATTTGCAAACTGCTTATTAGTTATCAGTTGGTTTTAAATAATCTTATCTATCTGCAAAAAGTACGCAAGAAGTCTTCAGTTGGTTTGAATAATCTTATTTATCTGCAAAAAGTATGCAAGTCTGTGGCTGCAATATACCTTTGCTCATTCATTTGTTCCTTCATAATGGCAACCAATGAAGGACCAATTCCAGTCCTAGTTAAAAAGAACCATCTATATAAGTGCCTTATAGGCCACTTATCGACAAATTCCCTCTTGCATGAAAGCCAAGTGCCTGTAGCAAACATACAATCCATGCACCGGTAAAACGCATTAAGGAGCGCAGTAAATTCAAATCCTACACAGATGTGTACCTGCTTTTATCTTTGTGGCAAAACTGAGCTACCGGCGCACTGCGCTATCACACTGCATACACATTCACTCCGCAATCACACATTCAGGGCTCGAAACTTATTTTTGTGAATATCTATTCAGGTGCACAGAAATAATTTTGTGGTAGTAGAATATCAGCAAAACGTATTTACATACTAGTACCCTGCTGCTTCACTTATCTGAAATTATATAGACTAGTATAGCTAACTTCAAATTTTGAAGTAATGCATCAAAGTACAACAAAGGTAATAACTTTATCTGATACTTGAATTTCAAGAATATTCTGTACACTTGTCTGCATTACCTCTACCCTATAGAGTACAAATTTTAAAATATCTAGATGCACTGGTGCACCCATGGTCAAAAATTAGGTGCACAGCTCTAATTTTGGGTGCACAAAGGTGCATTATGCACCCAGTATTTCGAGCCCTGACACTGCATACACATTCACATCGCATCGTGCAGGATCCCAGGGCAACAAGAGGAAAATCCTCCCCAAATTGACTGGTCTCCGATCCGATCAGCATGTAGCATCACACGGGACTTTACAACCCACCCAAGGCTCACGTCAACTTAGAAGGAGCTAAAGACAACAACGTGCCTGCGAAGAACATGCCGTTGAAACCCTATCAGTGGCAGCCATCTTGACGCCACAACTACAATGTAACGACATGTATATCTATAAGTATGCATTTAAGAACTTGCTTTGCATCTTAGGGAGTGGCAGGTTCTTCTGGAGTATCTAAACACGACTTTCCTCACTTCACTCAGGTGTAAATGAGTACCTAGCTCATCTAGGGTTAGGGACGTCCCTTGGATAGGGCGTTAAATGGAGGTCCCGTGTTTGGGGAGAGTCACATCCCGCACACGTAAAAGAACCCACCACACCTTTCGAAAAAGAGTAGGGACATGCCCCGGTGTGCGATGGTCCAAATTCTTTCTGTCTGAAATTGGTGATTCACTACAAATCACCCTGATGGAGTAGTTCTTAATATCATTGTAGCAATTATTCTTATATCTATATTCCATGCAATTAGCCCCCAGGCATGTATTTGCAATAAACTTGTTATTTTTACATGTTGCTATTTAAGTCTCTCTTTGCATCCTACAAACTCAAAGCTGAAAGCGGCCAAGGCTACACTGCATAGCCCCAGGCCTGGGCTTTCCATTTGTAAAGTACGGTGCATGCAGGGCTTTGGCTGTGATTGAATGCTGCAAAATTGTAAAGCAGCACAGACTTGGCTTCATGGATGTAATCTCTGCAGACCCCTAATCTGATGTAAGAATGCAAAAATGGAGTCTACCGACACATCTTTTTGCATTACGGTTTTTTATCACATCGCGATAGGTTTATAACAATCTTTTGAGAGCAAATGTTAAACAATATGGCGCATTTGTGTGAGTCTCTTACATGTACATGTATCTCACAACACAACACAGCATAACAAGATTTATATGAAGCAATCCATCATGACATAACCTGGGGGCAGCTCCCCGTGAAGCTTTCAACAACATTTCAGATGCTAATCTTGAGTGTTCTTCCCCGGCCTCCTCTGCAAGGGTCTGCGGTATCATCACAGTAATGTACTCCCCGTACCTCCTGGCCTGCTGTCAGCTAAATCCACGTCGAAAGCCATATACGTCGGAGATAAGCTACCATGCATTTGAACGAGACTTTTCCCAAAAGACGCTCTCGAAAGTTCCAAGGACCGCTAGGCCTTTTTTAAGTGATAGACAGCCCAGGGATTGGTTATTTAAGATTTCTGTACACAGCGTACAAATGCGATGATTTGATTTTGTGAAAACAGACCACGTTTTTAAATTTTCTTCCCTCAAACACACTCACACACTTTCCTATGCAAAAAATATTTGATACCTATGTGGAAAAGGACATACTTTGTATATGCATTGCATGATATCATCTACTTGGTACGAATGGAAGCATTTTGTATCAAAGCAAGTTGAATGACCTGTACAAAACTCAGAAGTTGTTAAAAAAGATGCCATGCTTAAAAACATTTCAATGCACTAAAAACTACTGTAACATCATTTCCCTTCTAGTCACCCAACTTATGCTACTGCAATCATAGAATAACTGCTAGTTTTGTTAAAAGATAGAATTTCCAATTCTATAGCGCAGACCCGGGCTCCTTTCAGACCAAAACATGCCCATTCCAAAGCCTCTCTGCACCCTGCCTGGCCACTGATAACCGTATCGCGCGCTTCATCTCAGACTTTTGCGTCATCCCCCTCGCTGACGGATGACTTTGGCTGCGTCGGCTTATCCCCATCATCTAAAATGCCTTTATTTGCTGCATAAAGACTCGCAGGCGGAGAGACATCGCTGAATTAGTACCACTTCCGAACGACGGCCCCGGGGCAAATGTGCACAGAGAGGCTGGTACAAACACATCCCTAACGCTGTTCCAAGAGGCGGTCCTGCCGCCAGCATTATGATACTGTAATTCTTGTTTCTTTGTGTCGTGAACTTATCATCACTGTGAAAAACTTGTTGTTATTATTCATGATTCCTTCACACATCCGTTCCGTGAAGTTAAAGTTCAGTGAAAATGTCAATTTTCCTTACAGCGTGAAATTTTGCTACCATGAAGATAAAGTGAATTACAGTACACCTGGGCTGTCTCCACGACCCTTCCATTCGTCCATCCCAGGGCGGAAGTTTGCTTTGCTTGGACAGAATTCACCTCATGCGTCCCCAAAAATCTTAACTTCATGACATGCAATTAATGAAAATGCATTTTCCTCAGCTTCGAATGACAGATCTAACAAGTTCAACGCAAATTAACAACATTGACCCCAAAACAATGAGTGGGACAGGAAAAAAAATTAAAGCTGGAGACAAAAATTTCACCCCATCTGTCCAAAAAAATCTGAATTTCATGACATGCAATTGATGAAAATGTATTTTCCTCAGCTCCAAATGACAGATCTACCAACAAGAATTAACAAGATGGGCTTCCGCACAGTAGGACAAAAAACATCTAAAGCTGGAGACAGCCTTCATAGATTCACACCCGTTTTGCGAGTTAACTCCTCTCTATATAGCAGTCTCAAATTCAATTGCTGGGGAAATGAATGCCGCATCATGGCGGCGCCATATCTGCACTTAGCACAAGAAATTGTTTTAACGAAGATATATTCTGCGACGCAGCGATTTAAAGGGACTGCATAATGTTATCAGTGAATTCTCTTTAGCGGAGGAAGTTACTTTGCAGTTAGTGGATGCCTTGGGAGGCACTCTAGCTTCATGAGGTACTTTTGTGATACTTCAAAGCGAAGGTACAGGTTTAAGCCACACATTATTACAGGTTAGAGTCCAGAATATTTGTTGACAGCTGTCAATTAGATGGGTACAAAATCCCATCCTCCAAAGTAAATGAACAAAATCTAAGATCATTATAAGATCCAACTAAAAAATGTAGTCAACTTGCAATCTTGCAGGCATATTTGTGGGCTCATTAGTTTAACTTAGATTTAACTCTAGATCTGCAGCTTAAGCAGGTTGTGGCTCTACATCTACAGCTCTGTATCTTATAGCTCTGTACACTGTAGCTTGTAACTCTGGAGCTTGTAGCTCTATTTTGTAGATTTGTACATTGTAGCTGGTGGCCCTGTAGCTCATAGCTTGTCAGATTGGCCTTCCTTCCATATCTGCATATCATAGTTAACTACCGACTGCTATTATCAGAAGAAATTCCAGTCACGGCATCCCTGATGTCCCCCTGTGACCACAGAGGTAAGAACCTGTCTTTGAAGCACTCCTGATCAAAAGGAAGTTGCCGCTTCAGCGACGAGACTCAAAATTCATTCCAACATCGTGGCAAAAATACATTCCCTAAAAGCTTCAATCCATTAGAAATCTGATGACGTCACTGACTTAGCCTGGATGCCTTCCTGACAGGATTTTAGCTAGGATTTATAGAAAAGGGGTCCAAAAATAGGGGGGGGGGGGATGCTGTGATGCAGGGGCTAGGTGTGTTCTAGTCTTATCGTACTTTTAGCAGACCATTCTAAGCATTAAAAACGGCTGGTTCCCTCTCTGTCTTCGAATGGGCTCTATGGATAAACAATTTCCTGGTAGCTTTGAATGTCAATCAATTTTCATGCTGTCCCAGTGTCTGGTAGGACTAAAAAAGCAACAGTAACACTGTAACACAGTAACATCTGTATGCAAGTACCAGGGAAACAGGGTCTTCTGTGCGTCAAGCTGAAAAAGAGGGTGTCCAATTTCCTTATTTTAGTATCATGCATCCAAAAGGCCCATGGACGCATACCTAGCTAAAAGCCCGCGATCTGACTATGTTAACAACTGCTCAAGAGCTGTTTCAGCAGACATAGACCGCACTAGCTGGGACAAATCAGTATGACTGTCTACCATCGACACTGAAAGCAGCATCTTCACATCATCATCATTATCATTTTCACCACCTTTCAACCGTTGCCAATCCGGGCTAACCATAACTGCTGTAGACTATAACTGATGACTTGGGTTTTTCTTCTGAGCAGAGTGGGGTACCCTGCAGACTAGCTCTGACTCTGCTCATAAGAAAAACCCAAGTCATCTACCTTCGTAACTGTGTGGAGTGCACAATGTAGGGGTGAATCAACAAATAAAACAGCAAAATATTACATGTAAGTAAGGAATAAATAAATAAATAAATAGATTAATGAAAATTTACATGAACGAACAAAATACACCTTGGAAGAGTTATATTTTCATCTGGCTATAGCTAGTGAGAAAAAGGGACCATAAGGATTAACATCATAAAACAAACATGATTTGTAACTCCAACACAGGTACAGACACTATATAGACTGAGCATAAGATCATTGTAACAATCCTTATTAAGTACCCAAAGCCTTCGGTAGCTGTTGCTCTTCATACTCTGTGTCAGACAAGGTTCAATAGCATTTAATCATATCCAAAGGTCACACCATCCAGAAGCTAGCACGCTTCCAGGCAAGCGGCTTTTACAGCAGCTAATAAGTTCCTAACATTTCCAGCTCGCCTACTCTTAAATTACCTCCCTCTCACGACTTACTGACATTTCCTACTGTGGTTCAGCTGGTTTGACGTCATCCTAGATGTCACCAACGCTCATACTCACGACCTGATTCTGATGAAAAGGAAACCTAGGCCTGCTGTGCGTTGCCAGAGGTTTTGTGCACTGTGATTTAATACTCTTTAGTCAATTTTCATCCAAACCATTTCTCAGCGCTGTTGGTACAACTCGTGAGATAATCTCCATGGTGCAAATCTCTGTACACAAGTGATGAATGAAGAGGCTATACATGAGAGAGATCGGAATCACGACACCAAGCCGGAAGCTGTGCTATAAATCCACCATGACGTCATCTAGCAGTTTGCTGGTGTGATGTCATCAATCAACCCACCCTTTAAAGACTCGGACCTGAATGGTCTTCTGTTACATGAAAGTATAAAGTGGTAGGATAAACCTGGGTATTTAAGATTATACCACGAGATATCTTGAAATAATCAGAACATCATCGGAACATCATTGGGTTCAACCGGTTTGACGTCATCCTGTCACCAACGCTCATACTCACGACCAGATTCTGATGAATAGGAAACCTGCTGTGCATTGCCAGAGGCTTTGTGCTCAGCTAATACTCTTAAATCGATTTCCATGCAAACCATTTCTCAGCGCTGTTGTTACAACTTGTGAGATAATCTCCATGGTGCAAATCTCTGTGCACAAGTGATGAATGATGAGGCTTCCGATGAGAGAGATCAAAATCACGACACTGTCCGGAAGCTGTGCTATAAATCCACCATGACGTCATCTAGCAGCTAGCTGATGGCATCCCATCAATCAACCTCCCCTTAAAAGAATGAGTCGTGATTGTCCTTTTATGCGTCAAAGAATAAATACTTCGTGGCAACTAGGTTACAGTTCAGGGTTTTTAAGATTGTACAATAAGAACATCGTCAACATTAAGCTACGAAACTATGCCCGCCATCCACTATGACATGATTTTGTAAATTGCTAGACAGGTGTGAATCCACCTTCAATAATTGAATGACTCTGTCGTGAATGTTCTTCTAAAACGTCCGTCATGGTATAAACCGGTAAGATACACCAGGGGTTTTACAATTGCACAATAGAATCTCTTGAAAATATCATATTAACAATCATCGCTATCAGGACACCAGGCGATCAACTATGCGATCAATCTACCATTGACCATCTTGCAGCTTGCTGCAGCTGCTGTGATTTCATAAAGCAGTTTGCAGATAAGGCCGTAAATGTTCTTCAACACACACCAACGTTTTAGTAGTACGTTTCGTGAGAATAAAGTTAGGTTTTCTTGAAATTATCAGAACATCATCGTTCTTAGGATGTCAGGCCGAAAGCAATGCCATCAATCTATGATGACGTTATGCTACATTTTCTAATATCGACATTCTCATAAATCAACCTCCTCCGAAAAGACTAAGTCATGAATGACTTCTACATGCCTCATGAGGATTCAAGCTTGTACAATAAAATCCCCTGAAGTTATCAGAACATCATCGCTATCATGATCATGAAACCAGGCCGGAAACTATGCTATCAATCTACCATGACGTCATGTTGCGGTTTGCTGCTGTGATGTCATCAATAAACCTTCTCCTTAAAGGCAGTTGTGAATGATCTCCTCCACGCCTTAGGATTCAGGCTCTTGCAATAAAATCTCCTGGAGTTATCAGAACATCATCGCTATTGGGACTTCAGTCCAGAAGCTACGCTATAAATCCACAATGACGTCATGTAGCAGTTTGCAGATGTGGTCACAAATGCTGTTCTACACACACCAACATTTTAGCAGTACGTTTTCTGGGAATGAAGTTAGGGTTTCTTTAAGATTGTTGAATAAGATACCTGGAAATCATCAGAACATCATCGTTCTTAGGATGTCAGGCCAGAAGCATTGCCATCAATCTATGATCATGACATTATGCTGCAGCTTCTAATGTCGACATTATCATTAATCAACCTCCTCCGAAAAGACTCATGTCATGAAGTCATGAATGACTTCTACATGCCTAGGCCTCCTGAGGATTCAAGCTTGTACAATAAAATCCCCTGAAGTTATCAGAACATCATCGCTATCATGACATCAAGCCAGAAGCTATGCCAACAACCCACCGTGACGTCGGCTTTCCATTTCCTCATGTTGACTCTCATATGCATCAACCTCCTCCTGAAAGACTCAAACATGAATGTTCTACTATTCATCAGTGTATTCTATGGTCACCGTGGTTAAAGAATCAATTGTATCTAAAGACTGTGCAACAAAATCTCTTGAAATGGAGTTTGAAAGTAAAACAATGTCTATATTGGTCTGATAATACGTTATGGTCACAGCAGTTTTGAGGAATCTCAGAATTTTTACTGTAAGATATTCTTAGCAAAACTTCCTTACTGATACCATTTTTCTGTTGGCCCTTTAAACTGTACATTTGGCAGTCACAATTTGTTTTTCATCTTTATATCTAATTTGGGGCACTGGGTGGGTTTTAATTCCAGACCTGAGTAAAGTCGCCTCTTGACCTTTAGCCTACTAAGGTAGCCATTTGGCACAAATACATTTTATTGGTTATGAGGTTAGCCAGCAGGGAGAAGGTTAAAACAGGTATCATTAAACCTTTGCAAGCCTATAAAACAAAGCATCGTTTTCCCAGAGCTGACTAAAAAGTAAAAGGGACGCTGCCTCATCTAATCCAATAATCCCCGTCTGTAACACCGGTAATGACGTAATCTCACGCTTAAAAGCCAGGGTTCAAAATTCATTTTTGGAAATAGGTGCACTGGTGCACCCAACCAAAAAAATTAGGTGCACAGAAATAATTTTGGGTGCACCACAAAATAAAGTTGAATGTCAGCAAAACATAATTACAAAGTTTAACGCTCTTAAGTCAGTTAAGAACTTCAATCTGTAATTCTATAGCTAACTTCAAAATTTCAAACAAGTAATACATCAGAGAAAGTACAACTGTTACAAAAGGTTATTTTGCTTTTTCTGATACTTACATTTCAAGAATATTCTGCATACTAGTGAACAATAGTATCTTTACCCTATAGCCTACAAAAATATCTAGGTGCACCAGTGCACCCACAGTCAAAAATTAGGTGCACAGCTCCAATTTTGGGTGCACACAGGTGCACATGCACCCAATATTTCGAGCCCTGAAAGCACAAGTCACGCAGCCCTGCAAGCAGCTTCATCACTGTCATCACTCCTGAGCTCCTGTAGGGAGATGATCCTGTAGGAAGGATGAGTTCACACCTGAGAGATTATGGCGAACAGGTGTAGGGCTCGAAACACCACCTGTATGTACTAGTACTGTTGTCAGTTTATGTCTGACACTTTGACCTGCCTCTGAGAGTAAAGTTGATGAATACCTGTAATTCAAAGTTAGTGCAGGTAGAATTGGGGCTGTGCAGGTATTTATGATGTCTACCTGTTCCTCAGTTGCTGGTCCATGTAATGGTTATTTATTTCTCTACAGGTGTAGGGCTCGAAATATCACCTGTATTTCTACATTGTAGGATAGTGCAGGTAAAGTTAGAGTTGTGCAGGTGTTTCTCATTATGTCTACCTGCACCTCACCTGCACTGGTCCATGTTATGGTTATTTGTTTCTCCCCAGACTTGCCATACACATCTAGCATTAACAATGACAATGATACTTTTTCCAAATTCCGCTGTACACCAGACTTAAAGGTTTAAGATGCTGCCAGGAAAACCTTAATCTAGACATAACATATTTTTGATAGATTTGAAGGGAACACAATGAGTGGTGCAGGTCAATTACATGCGGTGTACGCAATTGGATTGTACTCTGCACCTGTGCAGGTCTACAGAAAAAAAGTATTTTGATCCCCGGTGATGAGGTGTTTCCCAGTCCCTTCACACGCTAATTACCTCAAGCAAACCCCCATTATCCGTGCAGTAAAACAAAGCCGTCCAATTTTCAGCCAAACTACAAGCGAAGATCGTTACGGCAGTTAAGCATGTTCTATAACAAGATGGGATCGTTACAAGAGAAAAGTTCCTATAAGATAATAGAGATTACTTCCTATAAAGATCTGTCAGCACGCAATTGGGCGTAACTTAAACCTCTTCATCCCATGTGTTTACAAATGAAGCTAAATCTTTTTTTTAAGTGTTGGAAGGTACACAGGACGAGTCAGCATTGGAAGTAATGAGTAGTTCCGAGAAATTAACTATTTCATCAGTTTATTCATAGTCTAACTTGTAGAAACTAGGTTGTAATGCATGACTTTGTGTTATATAAAAAAAGATAGATGGGGCAATAAAGATATCTGTGAAGATTGTTAATCTTTTTAAGGGCCTCTTTACACCTACGACATTTTAGAGTCGTGCGATCATCGTCGTGGGCGACGTCGCCGGCGACGGTATTTTTTGGCCGTCTAAAGACGATCAAAACAATCGTGCGACGGCAATAAACGGGAAATCCTCGAATTGTCGTGCGACCACCTCGGACCCAGTCGCACGACGTTCAGCGGGGGGGCCTGTGGCTGTTTTTTCTCGTCTAAAGAAGAATCGTCGCCGGCGACGGAAGTGGGTGATATGCTAATAAGCCTACAGCGTGCTGTTTCCTGTCTGGGAAGGAAAGTTTCTATTGTTTTCTTTGTAAATATGCATGCAGTTAGCAATGGAAACATATTTTTCTCATCCGAAACCAGTTATTCCGGCGCGACGCCCTGCTACCAGTGGCTACTTCTCTAGTATGCCCCTATTCCTCGATCCCCGGGACATCCCCGGCGGCGGCCAGGAACTCGGGTTAGATCCCGTCCGTCTCTGTACCAGCCTCAATCTCTTTCTTTGTTGAGCACCGTTCTCAACGTCTCATCTGCAGGGCAACAGTTGTTGCAAAGTCAGTAAAAGCTTCATCTTTTGACGGAAACAAGCGGTTCCCCCGCCATTTTGAATTTGAGCGCAAGAGTTCACTTTGAGTCACACGCGCACATCAATGGAATTCTGCGCCGCGGGGGTCCCATGATATTTCCTGACCGTGTGTCTAAAGAAAACCGTCGCCTACGACGATGATCGTACGACCTTATAACATTGTAGGTCTAAAGTGCGCCTAAGACAGCAGTGGTGCAAACTCTTTTCCCCTGTGTCACTTCATATATCTTGCTAACAACCTTTGTACACGTAGGCTATCTGTTCTTTCACATTAAATTTTCTTCCATTCCAAAAGATGCTTCTTCTACCTCTAGACATCTCCTTTCACATTTCCCTCCCAGCTCCCCCTCCCAGCTTCCCCCTCCCAGCTAATTGAGCTGTATAAGGCTGGCTATCCCTATGGAATTTTAAATGACCATCTAACTTAATTCATTATCACTGCATGTGCCGCCACCCAGGCGTGGAACTGTGACAAATTATCCCTTCTCGTTCCTAACGAATCTAACAAGGTAACTTAATTACCATTTCATAAAGATCGTGCAGGTTATTCTATGATGACATCAATCAAGTGATCACTTGATTGCCATTTTATGTACATCATATACTCAAAATTAATCAAGTTATCAGACCAGAGAAAAATCCATCTAAGAACGATGAAATCTAATAAGTTAATCTACTATCAATCACAGCTTAAGGTGTGGCCTGTTTGTTCCTGGGTTGTACGACTTCTTATCTGAGTGAAAAATTATTGGCCAGGGCTGTCTTTTGACTCACTCACTAAACAAATGGAAGATGTTTTAAAAATGTCATGATTCAGAATACAAACAATGTTATACATTTGAGTGCAGAAAAAAATCCATGCAGAAATTGCTGTAACTTGCAATGCATGTCAAGTATAATTCAGCTGGCATTAATCATTCAAATACTAGTATTCATATATTGGGTATTGTAGCAACTTATGATGTCCACCTGCAGTGGTCGATTTGCAACATTTGGGCATACCAAAGTTTCAGTAGAATATATTCTAAACATTCCAAGCTAGCCAAATCGAAACATTTGCAAAGCCACAATTAAGCTATGATGTACAAGTCAATTCTGATATTTACTTATAATTAGAACTTTTCATCTCAAAAAACATGTAATTGAACTTAGTCTATTGCCTAAAAATGGTGCTCACAGCATAAAATAACTTAGACTGAAAGATACATATAACTGTCATCAATGTATGGTTGCCACAGGCTTTCCCCTTCAATGATTCTTCTTGATTTTCCACCTTTAGTTATTAATTGTTTGCTCCAGGCACTACACTCGTGTCAGTACAAGATATAAAACGCAATTACACACACTCAGCCACGGCAATAACCGCCAAAACAAATACAAAGATCTGTCAGATTATGTGAGAGACTTGAGAAATATGACAGGTAATGGCTTCAACTTTCTCTCCCATTTCTTTGATATTCAATTCTACCTTTGAGTTATCTATTGTTTGCTCCAGGCACTACAAGTTGTTATCAGTGCAAGATGAAAACCGCAATTACATATAATATTACACACACACTGAGTCACTGCAATGACAGACAAAACAAATACAAAGATGAGATTACGTGAGAGACTTCATGGTAGATAATGGCTTAAACTTTATGAAGCTTGTCAGCAGAAGGCTGTCGAAAGCTAAAAGCGGCTCTGTAATTTTATTGCAGTCTTATCAGAGCCGAATAGTTGGGAAAGAAAAGTAATAACTTGAAACATCTCGCATTGAATTTGTCAAGTCTAGCGATGACAGATATGTAACTTCTTTAATTTTTTTAACTTTGTACGGATATTGCTAAAGGGAAGATGATTCTATCATGAAAGTTCCCTAGGTAATCTATGTTTTATTTTTAAACATTTTATGATCTGTTGAGAATGCCAATAAGATAATATCATACATGCAAACTGATCAACAATTATCACAAATTCAAAAGAAATTGTTAATTGCCGGCTGTACTAAACATAAAGTCAAGCTCTGTGGGTTTGGGTCTTTGGGAAGTGATAGTGATAAAATCCTATTCACAGACATACATGTAGCTGTAGGTACAAACTGTACATATCAGACCTCCCTTCATATTTCCAACATTTGTGTTGCCGCAAAAATAGCCTTGCATGCATCATCTGCAGATGCCCGTCGTAAATCAGCATAGCTGCACACCGCCCTGCAAGCCTACACCCACGGGAGACTATTTTTGCCTTGGTAAGGGCTGCAGTTTTGTGGGTGATGTGGGGGGTGTGCAGACTCCCCACATTGTTGTACATTGTACTGTAAATGCATTTAAGTTCGCATGGTTTTTATTTCGCGCTAAGGCGAAAATGGAGTGTTCGCTGTGGTTTTAAGTTTGCGGCAGCGCTCTTGTCGATAGTCACATACTGCTAAGGTACTTGACAAAAACGTTCGCGGTGGTTTTAAGTTTGCGGTGAAACGGTCGGCGCGAAAACCGCAAACATAAAACCATTGCGAACATTTCTGTATTTACAGTATTACAGGGCACAGAGTGTGTTGACGTTTGACTAGAGTGCAGTGTGTAGAATGATGATATGTGAATTGTTGGCCTTTAAATCTTTTTCTTAACCTGTGACAGTACTATTCATCAGGTTGGTGAATCAATGGACATTAGACTTTCAACCGAAAAACTACTGAAACTTTAGAGATTACTGTATTTTCTTTGGCTTCAGTATAAAAAGACTGTCTGTCTGTAAGTTGCAGTAATATTACATGGTGCAGTATGCTATATTATTTGTGCACATATGTCCATCTACATGTATTTATCCAAGAGAGTCAAATGTGCTTTTGCTGCTCATCATCAAAACATTTTGGATACAAAAAGATGCAAATATTTTAATCTATTGGCAATTTTTCACAAATATTCGACCTCCCTTTCTGCAAAGGATGAATTGAATTAAGTACAAATAGAGACCAGTTCTAGAATATCCTTCCGACAAGTGTCACTGAACTACATATTGTGCTTTGCCCTTAACGAACCCATGGCAATTTAAGGAATACTTCTGTATCGGAATAGAAACCAGACGTAACAACACGCACAACAGTGCCACCACCCACGACAGAGTCATGAGTCTTAATTTTTGGAGTCGTACCAAAATAAATTGGCAACATGGCCTTGGTATGGAGGTTACTGTCGAGCAGTCAGTGCTTGACAAGTTTAGCGTTACAGTTCGTAAGGAAATCCTTCACATATGCCACTGTTTGTGTGCTTCAGGGCTTTTAATCTCGCCCTGCTTGCTTCCGCTGTGGCAGACATGAATTTGGAACCACAGATATCCCCACAGCAGGGGGAAGGGGGTACACGTCAGACATATTTTTAGCTTTTCAGTCATTTGAGGTATTGGTGTCATTAGGCGTGTTACGACCCATTACAACACACTAGGTACATGTGTACATGTACATATACATTTGCATAATTCCAATATGCCATGTTTTACAATGAACAATTGTCTACATTAAGTGTCTACATTAAATTTGTAATTTCATAGACATTAAGTATCTACAGTTGCATTTACCGAATCATGGAGTGATTCTTCTTCCGTTAGAAAACACCCTTACATCTTAACACACATATACAGTACATGTATTAAGTAGAACAGAATAGAAGAAAAATATAAGAAAAAGAAAAATGGTTTTACTTAACCTTAAGATTTACAAAATTATTGAATTGATATCAATGACATGAAAGCAACCTGATTTTGATTAAACCTTAATATTTTTAGTTAGAAGAATTAGTAAAAAATCTGTACTTATACAAATGCTGTTTAAAGTACCAGTACTTTGACATTGTGAGAAACACACAAGAATATTCTTCTTAAAAATATGTTACAGCACTAATCTATACCTGAGGCATACATGTGTTTACTTATTTCATCTTATTTTACATGTGTGTATATTATACAAACGCTGTTTGAAGTACCAGTACTTTGACATTGTGAGAAAGACACAGACGTCACAAATACAAGATGGCGACCCTGTGACATCACAAATACAAGATGGCAGCCCGCATACAGCCCAAGGAAACCAACACAGGTTTTGCTAAGCAAACCTGTAATTCCTATTCCACCTGCTGCTCCAACTGTGTCCACTAGGGGCTCGAAACGCACTGCCTGCATGCCTTCTCCTCTCACCCATGACTCCCACCACACAGGCACCCTCGAATCACAAACAGCAGACACCCGAAACGTCAAAGCCCCCAACTGACAGAATCGCTCACCTGTAATGGTTGCCCGGGCAACTGTTGATGTCACACCTGTTGCATGATGGGATGGGACGCTTGATTGACAGCTAGAAGAGACAAACAAGCAGAGGGATCGAATTACAAGCCAGTCGGGATGTACACGTAAGATATGGAGCAAACAGTCAAAATTGAATGTTTTATCGCATAACCTGAACAGGTTAAAGACTCTTAGACCAATTTGGGACTTAGCCCTGCAAATGTAAAAATGTTTTTCTGCCAAAGATTTCTCGTAAAATAAAAAAGGAAAGATAACAATAGCAATCTTGCTAATGTACGTATGTACATATTCGCTTATTGCATGCACATATACATTGTATCTCACAACAATTGTAAAATATTTGGCCATTGTTATCTTAATCCATTCTTGTTCCACTATTGCAAACACACAATGTCCTTTAGATATTAGCATTAGGTTATAGTATGAACATGTTACAGAACATTAACACTTAAATGTACATTGCACACTAGAATACTATGCATTTTTTGGATCTAGATTCGCTCTGAAAATGTTCCACTAGCATACCAGTATGAAATTGAATGAACAGACTAAACTACATTATGTATCTATCAGAGTCGTATTCATATACCAAACAAGACTCTTAACATGACATTATATAACCTCCTTGGTCTAATGAATCATTGTACTCATACAAATTTACCAGGTGGTGACGCAACTAGAAAGACGCATTTTGATAACAATGCTACAGAATAATACTGATTTTCTTTTAAGTCTACTAGGCTAAGCATCCTTGATGCATATTTACAGAGCTTGTAGTCAATACAGTAATATGACCAAAGGTATCAGTCATTTGATTTTATCAAAATCTGTTAAACTACGAATTAAAATGACCCTGCCCCTGACAAAATTGACATGTAACCTATGTAAAGGTCTTCGAGCCGATTAAACACAATGTTCTCTCTCTTATGCACCATTTGACGTCACTGAGCTCAACTGTAGCGAAGCCTGATTAATTCAACAATTTGAAAGATTTAGGTCAGTAAAGTAGTGGCGGGGGAGTTACGAAAAGTAAAACAATTGGGAAATGAAAGTGTTTGGACAAGATGGTTTTATTTCTAAAGTAGCAAAATGTGTAAAAAAACATTTAAGGGTTTGTTTGTTTGTATGTTTATTAGACAATGAGTTACAGTAACTCACAGTGACTTGAACCTTAATTTCTCAATGCAAATTTATCCACCCCATCCTCCTAAACATTTTTATGCATACATGTAAGTCCTACTAGGACTGTGCACCAGTTTGATCTACTTTCCTCATGTTAATTTGGATTTCTGTACCAGCCAAGTGTACGCATAGACATGGGTACGAGGAAAACGATCTAGCATCTTTATAGTAATTAGGATTATCATTTACTATCCAAAGATAGCGGATGCCATCTAAAACGTTTACAAAACTCACCCAGTTGCTTGATTAACTTTCATTTTCTGCAATTAGGCTTATCAAGGCCACACCAATTTAATTTCTTGGTTAACGGAATTTTAAAAAAAATGATAGATTGGAAAATCAACATGAAAACAGAATCTCAGAGGAAAGTCTGTACTTTGGTGCACACTGTTTCAGGGAGTGAACAGGGTCAGGTGCAAGTTTTCACCCCAGTCTTCTGTTTTAATGATGTCCTCGTGCTAAAATTTTAAAAAAGTCTGTTAACCAAGAAATTAAATTGGTGTGGCCTTAGGCTTATTAAGGAGGTTAAAAAAACCTTTTATCTTTCGTTGATGAAGGTTAGACATCCAGGTAATAAGATACGCCAAAAATAATTACTCAAGCAACTGGATAAGATTTTGAAACAGTCAGACGTTTCAGACAGTATCCACTGTCTTTCGTCAGTGACTAACGATAGGACTGAGAAACGGTTCGAACGGGGAATTAGAGAAGCAATATATGAGAGGATGTACAACCCCGCCCTCAACAGGAAAGGGGGTCTACGCGTTCAACTTTCAGGCACCTGGGATAATGCACTGCCCCCCACCCCCACCCCCGGACAAGCAACATTTAGTTACTGTACTAGAACAACAGTAGCTAATTGAACTATTGGCATAAACTTTGTCTTGAATTAATCTTCTTTTTGAAGACTACTTCAAGACATCCTAAATTGTCTTTACCTCATTAACATATCTATTCAGAGTTTTGGTATAAAACCTGGTGTTCTCAGTCCTATCGTTAGTCACTGACGAAAGACAGTGGATACTGTCTGAAACGTCTGACTGTTTCAAAATCTTATCCAGTTGCTTGAGTAATTATTTTTGGCCCTTTTATCTTTCCTTCATGTACATTTTTTTGTCCAAATGACGTCACGGTATGGCTACCTGTCTCGCAACAATAAGTCTACGTTTACTTTTCTCAGGTGTCTTTCTGGCCCGCATCTTGAGAAGGATACTCAGACGCCAAAGAAAGCACTGGAGCGTGTCTTGCACAACATCTAACAGTGGCAGTGCCCAGAATAGGGCTGACAGAGAAGAAGCAGTCAGGCATTGCATTACTGTTGTCTGTAAATAAATAAATAATGCTCGTATGTACCTGCGATGAAACTGAGACCGACGTGACAATAAGGGTCACCCGCGTCAGACTAATCTTAGTGATATTAGTAACCAGAGATTAGCAGCTTACAGATCCAACGGTCATTCAAAATACCTTCCACGTAGACTATCTTTCTTCAAAACTTTTTGTCCTTTGATACCCACATCTTACCAAGGAAACAGAATCTAGCAGACTTCCTAAATAACTTAGCAGCGAGGTGAATTAAACAGTATCAAAGTTATCAGCTCGGACTATAATAAGATACAAATGAAAACAGTTGAGGGTGTGGCACCGGACGGTTCAAAATACCCCCAGAGTTTTGCCCAAAACACAAGTTATGAATGGGATTTGTTGGGGCATCAAACTAACTGTAACTCTTCGCTATATGCCTTGCATTAATTACCAACTTGTCTTTAAAAAGTTTGGGCACAAATAGCATCAGATTGCCTGTCAGATTGTTCTTAGGCGAAGCGTGGTGGTATATCTGCCCAAGACAAGCCTGGGTAACTATTGTTATTCCTACCACAGCGGACTAAGTAAGCAAATATATCATCGATCAACACGGTAAACTGTGCCCTGGGGGTAAAAAAGGGGGGCAGAAAACGTCTTCTGAACAAAAGCGCTTAAAGGGCTGAAATTTCTGTGGGACAAGTCAAGTAAAATGGAATGGGTCAAGGTGACTGAGATCGAACAATTGCTAAGCCAACTGTGAACTGGCAGATTTGCCTGTTTTTTGCAGCCTACAAGTCACTTCTCAACATCATTGCAACTGGGATGTCTTTCAAAAATCTTCAACAACCTTCAGGCAAAAAAATGTTTAAAATGTTCTAGAACCAAGCAAATGAATTACTGTTGCCATATAAATGGACTTCTACTTGTACTTCGATCTTGCGATTGTCGCACATGCCAGTGGTCCTGTCATGTGATTGAGTAACTCAGGCCGTAGCCTTTTAACAAGAAGAGCACCCCACACCCGGGAGGCTTTCAGGCGTACGGGGCTGTTACAGGCATTTATGTCAGAGCCTTTGAAGTCCTCGCTCCCGCCAAATCCACCCAGTCGAGATTAAAGCGGTTCTCGCTCAAGTGCCAAGGCCGGGAGCGAGATTCAGTCGTTTACAATGCCGAACTGATGGTACTGTCATGGATGTAAGCCCTCTGGGTCTCTTTCTGGGACAGATTTTCCCTTTATGGCTTCTGGTTGATTGATAGAGAAGGAGAGAGACTACTAGAAACTTCTAGCAGAACTTACACATGATAGTAATACTCCCATTTTTCGTTTTTACACATTGGCACCTCTCTGGGACTGGGACTCACAGATTTTCTAATAATACAGTTTCTGGTTGATTGATCGAGAAAGGGAGAGACAGATACTGGAAAGTTCTTGGCAGCTTCTACATAACAGAAGACCCCCATTTCTCACTTATAAGCATCGGGGCCTCTCTGGGACAGTGACTCACAGATTTTCCAGTTACAGAATTGTATTCCACAACTGTTCAACAGACACAGGAGGGCCTGCATGCCCCTTTTACGTAGAGCGTAATCAGCCGTTTTAATTTTACGTGGAGCGTTGCCGACCACTCCATAATTTAGCGTAGAGCGTAGGGGGGCTTTCTGAATTTAGCGTAGAGCGTAGGGAGGCTTTCTGAATTTAGCGTATTACGTAGCCGGCCCTCCGAATTTAGCGTAGAGCGTTGTCGGGACCCCCCCATGCAGGCCCTCACACAGGTGAAACACAAGTAAGCAACTGAACCAAGGATTGACATACTATTGTAGAGTGGCACTCCTGGCCATCAAGTACAGTAGAAGCATCCTAGTAGAATTCTTTAAACAACGCATAGGCCACACCAATTTAATTTTTTGGTCAACAGAATTTTTTTTTTAAATGCTAGATTGAAAAATCAACATGAAAACTGAATCTCAGAGGAAAGTTTGTACTTTAATGCACACAGTTTCAGGGAGTGAACATGGCCAGGTGCAAGTTTTCACCCCAGCCTTCTATTTAATGATGTTCTCGTGCTAAAACTTTTAAAAAATCTGTTAACCAAGAAATTGAATTGGTGTGGCCTTACAGTCAGATGAGCAAACAGGTCGTTCAGTGTAATTTAACCAACTGCTGCCAGCTGAAGTCACTTGCAAATCCGCTGTAACATACGAGCTGCATTACGAGGAACACAGGTGCATATCCAAGATATCCAACGACACTGCGACATTCGCTGCCAGGGTACAAGCCAGGCTAATATCAAAAGTCTGTGTCTAACAAAAGTCAAATGTGTTACATGTGCAGCGATGTCACTTGCAAATCTGCTCTAACTTATGAACCGAATAACAAACGCCACAGGTGTCGCACCATGATATGCAACAACATTATAATAACAGTTTAAATTCTGCCAGTGCAAATCCAGCCTAATCCGTCTGTGTCTAGAAAACATTATAAAACAGTGAAATATGTTTGGCGAGGTCAGTTGTAAATCTGTTGAAACTTAATATGTACTGCATTACAACAGAAACAGGTGCATCACCAAGATATGCAAGGATACAGTCTCTGCCAGGGGACAAACCAGGCTAATATGTTTGTATCCAACAAATGTTATTTTCAAACTGTCAAAATCAATGTCTTTTATGTGTGTCAATGTCACTTCCTAACTTATGAACTGCATTACAACTGCCAAATGTGTAGCACCATGATAATGTAACTACAACACTGCGACAGTCTCAGCCAAGGCAGAATCCAGAATAATCCTGCACCAGCGGCAAGTGCGTTACGCGCTGCAGCGAGGTCACCAAAAACGACGAGGTCACCACAATGTCAGACAGCACAGAATCGCACTCGGGTCCTTCAGCGGGTAAATGCGAGACATTCCGTCACAGCAGCCTAGCGTAAACACGCTGCTTGGAGGCTGATGACGTCAAGATGACTGGAGGGGGGAGGGGACGAGTAAACAAACCTCAACGGATTGTCAGGCTTGGAAGCTTCTCTCACTTAGATTTAAAACCATTCAACAGTTTGGCACATTTCATGTTTCACTGCATAAGTGTGTCACCTGCTTTCTAAAGAGTACTACAGCTAAAACATATGTGTGGAAACAAGACACCAACAAAAATGCCACCCTCGAGCAAAAATAGTTGCAGATTACAAACTTTTTATAAAAGATTTTCCAGTATCAATGAACACATTATTTTCAAAAAACTGCAATGGCAGCTTTCCTCTGTGGAAATTTCCTCCCTCACTGGACCAACCCAATCCTGAAGTGCTATCCATGTAAGTGTGCCTGTGTCATCTGCTTTCTAAAGAGTACTACAGTTAAAACATATGTGTTGAGACAAGACACCAACAAAAATGCCACCTTCAAGCAAAAAATAGTTGCAGATTCCAAACGTTTTTTAGGATTTTCATATATTCATGAACACATTACTTTCAAAAAACTACAATGGCAGCTATCCTCCTATGGAAATTTCCTCCCTCACTGGACCAACCCAATCCTGAAATGCTATCCATGTTGTGGGTGAAAGCCTAAGCCTCCTCTCCCAGCACCGTGCACGATACAACCGCTCTGCATTGTTTACAAAGTGTGCATACACCATTAGGCTGTCAGGTTTCCAATGCTCGGATCAGCTGCAATGCCGACTGTGGTACAAATCTGGGACAGGCCTATCAAAATTAGACTCTCTGATGCCCTAAGACAGTATTAGCCATTGACAACGCCAGATATAGCTGGGTGTGTATTCTTGGTAAAATAATCTTATACTCACACACTACAATCCACAGTTTTCTACTTTTTATATCAGATTTTAAACTTAAACTAGTTACAAAGACAAGACTTAGAAATGCATTCTTAACTCAGATTTTGACTAAGGGAAGCTTTGAATAAGATGAGCCTTTCACAAAGCCAGGTATAGTTTGGTAATTGTCTTTTTGTAAAAATAACCTTAAGCACAGTCTATACTCAAACACTACAGTCTTAATAAAAAGCTTCTTATCTTGTTTCATCAGATTCTACAGAACTTTAATTTTAAAACTTAAACCAGTAACAAAGACAAGACTGAGAAATGCATTTTTAACTTGGATTATGAATTAGGGAAGCTTTGAATCCGATGAGCCTTTGACAAAGCCAGGTATATTTGGGTGTGTCATCTTGGATAACCTTAAGCAGTCTATACTTACACATTACAGTCTTAAGCTTCTTATCTTGTTTCATCAGATTCTACAAAACTTTAATTTTAAAACTTAAACCAGTTACAAAGACAAGACTAAGAAATGCATTCTTAACTCAGATTTTGAATAAGGGAAGCTTTGACAAAGCCAGGTATAGTTTGATGTGTCATCTTGAAAAAATAAAGTCATTATTCAGCAGTCTACACTCACACTATACAGTCTAAAGCTTCTTATCTTGTTGCATTGATTCAGATTCTTCTAAAAAAATCTAAACCAGTTACAAACTTAAAGACAAAACTGAGAAATGCATTCTTGACTCAGATTATGAATAAGGGAAGCTTTGAATCCATTGCCTTTGTCTTCTTATATAACTGGAGTGACTAAGACTAGGTTATGTCTACTCACTGCACATAATTAGTGTAAAAAGGTCAGAGCCTCGAGAGTAAGGCTCTGAATTATCAGACATGGCAGTTCTGGACTAAAACTCAGCGTGTGCTTCCAACAGTGGCTTTCTTTTCCCTTTTATCAAACATTCTAATACATCAATTACACATATGATTGATATGTTTCCTGACACATAAAGACACCAGGTATACTTTTTAAGGTAGTGCATATGTTTAAAGGACTGAGTGGAAGCTAATGCTCAGTGACCTAAAACATATGCATGCCCTATCATGTTTATTCGTCGCTCCAAATTAATATGTTTCCTGACACATACAGACACCAGGTATGCTTTTTAAGGTAGCGCATATGTATAAAGGACGGAGTTAAAACTCAGTGACCTAAAACATGTGCATGCCCTATCATGTTTTTTGTTGCTCCAAAACAAGTGAATATTTCAAGATTAGGAAAGAGAAAATGCTACGCATTTTGAATGTACCACCATAAGCCCCGACTTTTCTTGAAAATTCAGACATTTATATACTGTTACTTCCTAGCCTCCGTCCATTTGTAATAGAATCCCTTTGGCTAGACATGTACAGGTTATAAAGAAGCAAAAGGTCAGTGACCCCCGTCTTGTGGGGTGGCAAAAACCAGATCTTTTAAGCCTCCTTAGGCATTCTGTATCTGTTTCTATATCAGTATCATTAGTCAACTGACTCTACCAGTCTTTAGCATAACAACCGTCTTTGCAAGCTCAGCAGCAGCTGGTTATGTTACGCTGAACGTTTTGTCCTACACATATCTATATATGTATCTCAAAGTCCTTAGTATTTAAAACTATGTACCATAATTAGGTAGGTGGTCCTATATACTATATCTAATGATACGTTACACTAATACAACCAGTAACTGTTGGACAAGGCTGTCACCAGGACCCGTCCTTCCGTCCCAGGACGGAAATTTGCTTCTTGGGACAGAAAAAAATTAGAAAAATATTAATTTCATTGAGATAAAACTGATGAAAATGTATTTTTTGAGCTTAAAATGACAGATTCAACAATGAAAATTTTGTGCAACAATGAACAATGAGCGGGAAGGATAGAAATTTAAAGCTGGAGACAGCCCTGCTGTTGGAAAAGAACACATTTTCGGGAACCTTGATAAATGCTTGGTACAACTGAAACTTGTGGCCGTAACTCGCTAGGTTCTTTAGAGTGTTGGCTAGTTGTTTGGAACATCAACAAGATCATCTAGATCTTCTTTAACAACCTTGTAGACATCAGCCCCCCGGTGTTACCGCACTGTCCTCGCACTCTAACAGTAAATGCCACCTGTTCAATCTTTGTCCATTCATCTGAAGCAATCTTTGATTCTTCCCACTACCTTGTCCTATTCAAACCCCCGTTCAACTACAAACGTCTGTCTTAAATTGTTTTTAATCCATTCTTTGAATCTTTCACCCACCAAACAAGTTCATGGGGATATACAGTAGTTTGTATCTGATTGGAGTTGGTTATTCACTACAAATCACCCGGATGGAGGCCTGGCAAACCTCCGTCTCGTATCAGCCTTACGGTGATTTACATCATTCACCCGGACGGGAGACCTGGTGCATCCCCGTCTTGTATGACAGCCAACGAAAGGGTATGTCACCCCGTAAAAAGGGCGGTATAACCCCGTCGTAGCGAAAGCACGTCGACTGATGATCTGATTGACATCTGGACATGCCTGACCTTTGAAAAAGACCTTCGTTGTCCCAAACACCTATTGTCCACTAATTTGCATACCGAGGCAGACTGACCAGTCCGACTGACAACCACTCCACGGTAGTTACTCACAAGTGATTACACAGAAATGCTGGAACAGCCTCGAGGAACGCACAGCTAAAGTTGCATGCAACAAGACATTGGGCTCAGTGTACTATCCGCAGTCCAGTCTGGCTTTCAAGCACAGTCAAAACTGCCCAAGAAGACCACAATGTGGACTAATAAAATATAGTCCATGTGAACAGGTGGTCACTATAGACAGGATCCTTAATGCTTGTGTATCCCTTCCTTACAAGATCCATTTGGAACAATCACAACTATCAATATATTTTTTTCAAACTCAATTTGGAAGGGTATTACTATTTGAAGAGTTTCGTCCACACACACACACATACACACACACACATACACACACAAACACACACACACACACGCACACACATACAGTTAGGCAGTTTCCTCCGACATATCACACGCCACATAATAGCATCAAGAACCACATAATTTATGACCTCGCTCAGGAAGGACGACCGATACATCAATAATTCACCACAGGGATAAAAAGGTAACATTGGTATTTGATGTTGGATGTCAACTCGCTGTAACCCTGAATAGACCACGACAATAATGGCTGATCGTCTTCAGTCGTGTCAGACGACGTGTCATTTGGATACGCGGCGTTCGGCGCTTGCAATAATCTACCGATTCTCCCAAACAAAGGGCATGGAGAATACTGGCAGACGCAAATGACAGGTGACATTTGTGCAAAGCAGACAGGGAAACATTCTAGGATAACGAGGCTCCATACAACAAGGATGAATTCAACGTTACGCTGTTTTGCAGAAATTTGGAACGAGGCTGCAATAACAACAATATCAGCGTCAACAGAAGGCGACATAACATAGAGTTTTACAGGCATCAAAATACGTCCAGAACAACCTTGACATACAATTACTGATTCCTAGGTTCCAAAATTCATCATCTTTTGTTGACTGCTGTTGGAGAAGAATACTCTAGACTTGGCTTTGCATACAAAGATTTAAGGCTGTTACAAAGACAAACCAAAGATCATCATAGATTAACAGATGTGTACAACAACCATCATGACCTGGTAAAACATGAGGGCTATTTAAAGGCAGCCCGGAAATTTACCAAATTCTTGATTTAGTAACATCAAAACAAATTACATAGTGTTGATGCCACAACAACTTGTTGCATGACAGGCACTAAGGTTTACCGGATTATAAACCTATAGGTGAAGCAAAAACTAGTGGTATGTGATGCAGAGGTCTCTAGTAGTGCTAGGATGAAATGAGACTGCCTTGCCATATATCACTGTAAGATCGACAGGACACTATCAAATTTCACATATTTGCCCCCAGCATAGCCTACTGCAAACTACCTCCCAAGTGGTATTAAAGACTTTCGAGGAAGCTTTCTTAATCGTCCCAATATCAGTTTCAACTCTGAGCTTAAAGACTTCAGAGCTTTAAACGTTCCTAAAAACAAGTCTGGAAGCAGGCAGGCTTCTCTCCCCGTGACCTCATTACAGACCCAATCCATTGTGTGGACATACCACATATACACTGTCACGTATCAGGCTTATTAATAATTAAAACCCCTGCGGAGAGCTATGTGAAAAGGGTCACGACGCATACAACTAGATAACGTACGGTCAAAGAACATCACAAGCCCTCTTAAACTGATACAAACCAAGATCAATTGTCGTGGAACACACAAACTACAAACATTCCGAGGAAATTTCATTTTTGCGATCTGAAAAGGAAATGTTGTGGCACTAAACCCATAAGGTGTAGCATCCTACATGTCTTTATGTGCCCAGCCTACTAGAAGATTCGCCCCTAATTAATGTCCCTGCCTTTGTTTTCACGCATATCATTTTATCATGTATATGTGTAAATATAGCGGGCCCTTAGATGTTAAGGTTTCATCGAAAAGAAATTCAGGTGTGCATACTGGGACGAAATTCATTCAACAGTAACTGTTACAGTGTACGATGTATGAAAAAATATACAGAATGAGTATATGTACAAATATATGTGTATTTCTTTACTGCAGCAATGCTATAGTCTGTACATGTAATGTATACACTTGTACATGTAATGTGTCAACAAATCCTCTGTTACGTATGTTACAATTCTATTACACATTTATTTTCATTGTTATACTGATGATTTTACTGTTTTGCAGTAAAGTTATGGGCCCCATTGAAAAACAATTTGTTAAAGTTTAACTGTCTGAAAATTCAATGAAATAGAAATAAAAATAGAAATGTGTCAAATAAAAAAAACAGGACTGGTGGTCAAATGATATCTTACAGTTGGACATATACATATACTGCCAATGTGAAGGCCACTTTGCAAAGAAAGACCTTTCTTCCCGTCACATTCATTATGTATATTTATACGCGGGAAGCTGAAACATGATACAAGCGGAGACATTCCAGACAGGGGCGCAGGAGGAGCGTGTTTTCTCTGCTGTCGGATGATTCAGCTTTTCAACAACACCTCGTTACTAATGCATGAGTTGTGCCGAACACAGGAAGGCACCACGGGAGGGACAGGAACAAGTTTGATTTGTCCTGAGCAGACGAACCAATCCTAACTCCTGGCTGTCCTGATCACTTATGCTTTTAATAGGCAGTAGTATTGGGCAACCTCAAGCCAACCGTACACACTCACACCACATCTTCAGAACAGAGGCTTTAGCCGCGTATAGTTCCCGTTTAGAACTTTATTCGAGCCCGCACCAACTTATGCTTTTAATGTTATAAATTTATTTATTTATTTATTGTCAAATGCAACAATACATTACACCGACTCTCAAGGCAGCGTAGCTGATATTGGAAAGTCGACATGTATGGACAGACAGATACATGACTAATGGAAATTTACACAACACTAGTTTAGATATAATGCTACAATCAATCAATAAATATAAGCCTACAATCCAGTAGGAATATATATTATAGATTTGAAAACTATGGGAGCATAAGATGGGTTTACACTGGAAAGAGACCTACACTAGTTGAAACAGACACTTGTATATAATAATCAAAAGACTGCATGCGATAAACCATACTGTGTAGGTTAGTACATTTTGTAGATATGGGTGTGGGTTAGCTTGTTGGGATTTTTTTAATTAATTGGAGACAAAATACAATGTAAGTAGGCATATAAAATAGGACCTATGGGTTCAAAATATGGGCTAGTATCACTATGAGCATAACATATATGTGCATGTATATAGATGCAAATACTGCAGCATTTTTGAGTCCTGTATGAAAAAGAATATATTGACATTCCTGGCTGATGCAACAGGTCCCAAAAAGCTACATGTAAAGCATGTAGCTTATACTGACTGAACTTGACACATCGATTAAGCCGACACAGAAATACATTAACATTTCATGATCACACTAAATGATTTAAGGACAGACAGTCAAGAGCCTTCCCTGTAAATGCCTCATAAGGATTCACTTTCCCTAATCTTTTTATAAGCTCTTCCCATGTAATCTCCAAGCAGATGTAAGGTTTGCCTCATTTTAGTAATTTTCACCCTACATTATGTTTTTACAGCATTTTGTATGTCCCTTTAACTTAAGTATAATGGTCTCAACAGGAGAAGGCATAGAGATGAAAACGTGCAATTGGACCACTCGAAAGACCTATAAAATGCTGTTAAGACACACTAATCTCTATTGACACAACAAAAGTACTTCGGTAAGGTCTTAGACAACTATAAATACAAACAAACAGGTAGATACAAATAGATCATGAGTTACAGGATGGCATATATCAAATTCTTTCGAGCAAGTGGAGAGAACAATGTAAAACAAGATCACTCACCAGGGGGCCCAAAATTGACCTTGACTTTCCTCTTCCCATGACCTACTCACATACCTAATAATCATAAAACAATCCATCCAGAGGTTCTAAGATTCACCAAGGAGATTCACTGACCACACACACAGACAGACACGCAGATAAGCTCACAAACACACACACATACACACTCCATCCAGAGGTTCTAAAGGTATGCTGACCACACACAGATAAACACACACACACACATACATTTATAGTAGCTCCATTTTTCATGGAGGTAACAAGCCAGATCAAAACCCCCCATCTACTTGGAGCCGATTCCCCAGGCAGAGCCCTGATGACTTCCATATGTATGAGTTCCTAAGTACCGGGAAGTGTGTCCCTCCTGGGGGAGCCCAGGATTAGACAGGCTGGGCTAATATGTTTATGTCAACAGGTTAAAGGGTGATGACAGGGGAGGGTAACACCAGTAGCAACACTTCAACAAGGGGGGGGTCAGTTGATTTGTATCCTCCTTGGTTTCAAGAGGCTGGAGATGCTTGTCTACATTTTCCTTGCTTATAGGCCTTTGAGTTGACTGTTTTGAAGGAATAATCCTACCACAAAGGCAATGACCAACATTTTGTATACCACAGAGTGTCGGCAATTAAATCTTAACCAGAAGGAAAAGGCAAGAAGTTGATTTTCTTCTAATGTCTACTTAGCACTTAAGATCAAGATTAAGATTAAGATTCATGCTCTAATCTGATCTTATCAACAGAGCTTTTTGGAGTGAATCCTGCTAGCTACTCAATGAGTTTTTAGCTGCTCCAGATGATAATGAAGAAACTTGCAGTAACGTTTGCCTCCAAGCTACGAACTGCCTAGAATCCAATCTGCATGCACGTCACCCTACCATCGTTTCTACCTAACTGCCGAGCATATGTCTCAATTCTAAGTGTCAGAAGCCCTGGTGTTCCCACCCGACTGCTCCCAAACTAAGCCCTGGCCTGGCCAAGGTTGCCTTTGTTGTTTTAGAGGAGAGACTTCTGCCAAGAAGCGACCTGAGCTAACATAACAGCAGCAGTGAACCATGGATGGACCCAAAAAGATTGTCAGTTCCAGGCCAGGGGAGTAAGCCTTTTGCCAATCAAGTTGTCAAACACCCGAGCAAGGTCTCGGCACCTGAGATTGTGACAAAAAGGTCACTTTTAGTTTTAGGCTTGGACTAGAAAAGCTACCATGGGTACTGATATTTTAGTCTGGATGCTAATTCATAGTGGGATCCCGAGTTGTCCTCACCAAGTTGTCAAATACCGAGCAAAGTCTCAACACCTGAGATCGTGAAGATAAGGAAAAGGTCACTTCTAGGCTTGGACTCAAGAAAGCTAACAGTGGATACCGATGTTTTAGTCTTATCTGGATGCCAGACTGTTTCCAGGGCCTACCCGGGCCAACTCCTCAACTCCAGGGCAAAAAAAAATACAAGCCCCCAAGAAAATTCTTCCACAGGTCCCCCTCTGAGTTAGCCATCATAGAAATGGGGGTCTAGCATGTAGGCTACTGACTTTTGGGGCTTTACTTTTTGGGTGCTGACATTTGCACAATATTTGTTATCCAAGACAAGAGGATGCTGATTTTTACATTTTACATGTCCTGATTTCTATTCTAAATGTAAATGCCTGCCCCATTTCTTAAATCAGTATGGCATTTTTTACTGAGTTGTCCGTATATTGATGTTGCAGAAAATACATACACAACCATTTTCTCAGTGTATTAAGGAGCCCAATACTGATAAAAAACATCTTCTTCTTCCTGGTTGTCCATCATAATCACGGATAAAACAACAGCAAAGAATACAGGACCGAATGTCAATATATATTATACAACATCAAAACAGAGTCAATATCAAGCCAAGATCTATTTGCGGGCTCGACTGGTGGCCTTCAAATGGCTAATTACAGAGACACAGGCTAATATTAGCTCACGGTGTTTACACGGAAAACAGCTTGATACGGACATGTTTGTTTCTTCAGGAAATAAAAACACTGTTGGAGGCTAACAAGCACATAATTAGGTTAAAGAAGGTATAGCCATATAACTAGTTTTAAGAACATATACACTGTAGCCATTTAATTAGGTTTGATAAGGTAACAACTAGAATATCATTTGGAAAGATGAGTTCTGTGGCATGGCAAACAATGTTGCATAGAACTAGAAGTCAAAAGTCCTTAGATTAATTGATAGCATCATAACATCCAATACCTCCACATTAGAGTTTAGATGGTGTTGCCATTTCTTTATGCAATGCCTCCTTTTTCTACACCTCCGAACATTACATGTATTCTGATCTTGTTTTCAAACCTCACCCTGCACTTTTTATGCATAATATCTACCTACCAAAGGACAAACAATATGGAACAGTTTCCTTTAGTTTTTGATTCCTGTCCTCAGGTATCATGCCAATCCTCGATTCACCAGTGGAAACACGGCAAATCTAATGCATGGAGATGCTTCTCCATGAGCACACCAAGCACAAATGGGAAACTTCGACCTGGCCTTTAGAGAGGTCACCCACGGAAGCTACAGTGACAATGAGACTCAGAAACATTGGGAGAAATCTGTCACACTTGCACAAGGGCGCTCATTGTAAGACATCTGAAGAAGCCCTGTGTGAGAGAAGACAGCGTTCTACATTTTTGAGCTGAGACTGCTTGTTGCATGGAATTCTCAGCTAGTTAGTATTACACACACAAGATGCACTCAGTGTCCTTACCAAGGCTACCGACAGTGACAGTCTCGCGATTCTCTCATCTCAGTTTCTGCCACACAGAGACAAGACACAAGAAAGGTCCTTGCCATAGATACTTTGAAGCAGAGTGCAAGAATTCCGTGAAATCTGCCAACAAACAACTCAAAATTTGACATCCTCAGTAAAAAGACATGTTTTCCCTGTCTACTTCACTCTGGCAACAAGAATAAGTGAAAGACAACCCACAGTGGCAACTGTAGGGCATATAAGCTTAGCCTGGGTGCCATCCTATTTCTAACACGGCTCCCACATTCGCAACCCTAAAAAAATAGGGTAGCGAATGTAGGAGCCCCGGTAGAAATAGGATGGCACCCAGGCCAACACTAAAAGACGCACAAATTGTGCCTTTAAACCTTCAAAAAGGTACAAGTTCAAATCCACTGTGTCTAGGGCACAGTATTTGAAGGCAAAGCCCATCCCTCTCCTTCCACCACCTTTTAAGTTTTACCTCCCTAACTGAAGTCATTTTTACACCTGGGTGGAGTGGGGAAAGGGACACAACCTCTGGCCAGAAATGCCAGAAATCAAACCCATGTACTCTCGATCTCGAGTCCTACCTACAACCGTTAAAACCTTCAGTCTGTAGTCTAATTTTCCAGGTAACTGATACACCAGTAGAGTACTAAAGGTTAACCAAGCTCTTTGTTCCCTGTCACTTTGAAAGTTTAACGTAATCACTAGTTAGAGCTGGCCTGCATCTGGGTATTACCCAGAGAAGTAACAGAAATCCTTGAGTGACAGGTTGCAGAAAAGTTCAGAAAACTCGCTGGCTGAATGCCTTATGTTAGCTTTAGGCTTGCTGTTGCTAGTAAGAAGGTCTGAAACCAACTGATTCTCGGTTTCAGTCTCTTTCCCATCAAGTCTAGGTGGCAACACTCCCCAGTGGTAGTGTACAAAAGACAGGTAATAACACCGACCTTTGGAGAAGGATTACTGTAATTCACTTTAGCAAAAATTCATAACATGAAATTGATGAAAATGCAGTTTTGTAGGCTTAAAATGACAGATTTGACAACAAAAATTAAAACATTGGCTCTCAAACAAGAACAGAAAAAATTTAAAGCTGGAGACAGCCTTGGTAGACTAAGATTTATCTGAATGCTGTGCCCTTGATGAAGTACATGATCACTATGCAGGGCTGGAGCTAAAAACAATCCGTCAGTAGGCTGAATATCAGGCTAGATTAGCTCCTTGATCACTTCTCTCCAGCCTTGGCCTTCCTGTGATGCAAGGTCGCCACTAAAGAGCGTGGTCCCTTAGGCCTCAATAATGTAATCATTTGGTTCTTGGATTCGCTGCTTCAAATGTCCTTTTTATCTTATTTCTCAAAAACAGAAACCGCAAAACAGACCGCAACCTTTGGAGGAGAAGTATCCAAAGCCAAGTTGACCTATGCAACAAAGTTGCGGGAGGATCTAAGGTCTAAGGTAAGATCTCAAAAACAGATCAAACGCATGTAATCCAGGACATGAATCGATTCCTAATTGATTATATTTTCCCATCCGTTTGAAGATTGACCTTCTCTTCCTTGTTGCTACTGTAACAGCTTTTCATTTTATACATCATCGTTGATGCATTCAATTTTTAAAATTCATTAGTTTCAAACACTAACTCGTCTCGTATGCTGGGGTTTTGAATAATTTTGATAGCATGTGGATTCATCGCCAAATTCTCGTTTTCTTTTTTATTCTATTCATTTTACTTTTTCCTTCCCACGCCATTCATTTTCAACAGAAATCCCATGAGAGAAGCAAGAAATTATATTGGTGCGGCCTTACCAGACTTGGTAGGTTTAAACTTCTTAGGCCACACCAATTCAATTTCTTGGTTAACGGAATTTTCAAAAAAAATGCTAGATTGGAAAATCAACATGAAAACAGAATCTTCGGGAAAGTTTGTACTTTAGTACACACAGTTTCTGGGAGTGAACAGGGTCAGGTGCAAGTTTTTACCCCAGCCTTCTGTTTTCATGATGTCCTCGTGCTAAGAATAAAATTACCCCCAAAAAATCCGTTGACCAAGAAATCAAATTGGTGTGGCCTTACAGAGACAGGTAGGGCGGCAGAGGATCTACTCCCAGATTGCAAAAGGGTTTAAACCAATTAGAGAGGGGACCAGCGTATATCAGTCTGCATAGACTTCAATTTACTGCTCGATGAGATTGGACAACACAGGAGACTTAGCATGTCAACAGAGCCATGAACATTATTACTGTGATTAAAAGATGCTTCATTTTGATGTGGCCCACATTAATCCCTTTCACTCGCAATTTTTGCAAGACAAAAACAGATGCATCAAATATGATCAGAAAGTTGGCTTAGGCTTAAACTTTTGATTTTGGATATACAATTAGAAGGGAAATGCAACCTGTCAACAGGGCCTCGACAACTGTGATTGAAAGATGCTTCATTTCGATGTGGTGTATATTGGTCTTCTCCATCCCCTTACTTCAGCCACAATGCAAGACAAAAACAGATACATCAAGTATGATCAGAAAGTTGTCGAATGCCTGCGATTTTGATATACAGGTTAAGAAGCAGTCAACTGTAATTAAAAATGCTTCTATTTTATATACAAGTACTGTCACATTTCTTGTAGACTCGTTCTTGTAGCTTACCTTGAAATATCAATGCAAGAAAAGATAGATAATAAAGTGTGTGTGGTAGCGTAAATTAGAATATAATCATAAGAAAGCAAAAGGTCATTACCGTAAAATTCCTATTTACGTACGCACCCCTCCTAACGTACGCACCCCTGATTTGGTTACGATTGCGGGCCTGACTCAGTGAGTTGAAACGTTCAGGGGAAAAACCCTCCTAACGTACGCACCCCCTCTCCAGCATTTCGGTGGATAGTTAAAGAGGTTGACATGAATGATCATCCTTCCGATGATGTTTACCAAGTTAAAGGGTTACCAGTGTTCTCGCCAGGTTTTTTTCACAGCATCTGGGCATGCAGGGGCTCGGGGGCTGCCTGAAGCCCCCAACGGGGTCCAGGGGCAGAGCCCCAGTGGGGGGAAGCTCTTGCATTTTAGGCTATTGTGAAGGCTTTTTTTTCAGTTTTGATGATAAAAACATATTTATGATAATCGTGACAGTCAATCAACTTCTCCACATGAGCTTGACATACAATATTTCTGGTGAAAGACAACTTGAAACTCAGAAACAACAATATCAATAGTTTATTTATCTACTCAACAATATCAATAGTCGATACCAGTTTTCCCTTTTTTTGACTGTGTCCGGCTGTCCTAAGTCGAAGCCCAACAATCGTCGCTGTCAGAAGTTCTCTTCGGTGCAAAATAGGAAGCGATATTCCTGGTATACTACGCTTCAACGCAGGCATGTTTCCAGAAAAATCGCCGCCGAGGCGATCTTCCCTCGGCGGTCGGTGGCGAAAGTCCTAATACGAGAGTCCCTTGCCGTGGCATTAAAAGAACCTTGGCCCGTCTAAGAAATCGCGTCACCCCCCTGCCCCAAATATATACGCCGCCAGCCCGTTCCAGGAAACCGAAACCGCTGTTCTGCGTCTTACAGATAACGTGGAACTTCCGTCTAATAAAAACTTTGTACAAGCATCGCTGTGGGAAAGTTCAGGGAACGTAACATCGCCATAGGTTCGCTGTTAACTAGCACACGGAGATCCAACTTGCACGTTTTCCCACAAAGTTGCCGCTGATTGACAGTCAGCAGCCTTTGATGACAACGCGACCATGGCGACGTCGGCGGCAGAAAGTCTACTAAAAGGAAAGTCGGCGGTTTGTGTGCGGTGCCACAAATTTGCAGTAGCCGAATGGTCCAATCATGGCGAAGCTTATAAATAAGTTGAAACTTTATCTTCCTCTCTTTGTAAAAATAAATTTTCTGTGCATTAATTCGCTGTTATGGATGGGAAAATGACGTAACCTTGCTCTAGAAATTTGTCAGAAATACAGTTAAGAATTAATTCTATTCCAGCGCTGACAGAGAAAGGAATCTTTTACAAAGAACAGCTTCTGTGTTGGTCAACTGCGGACTGTTAACTTCCAAATAAGGAGATTCCCCGGGAATCTGATACATTTACGGCTGTTCTAATAGTCGGGAATCGCCCCGCAAATTGTGCACATGGAGACGTACTCGGCTATTGTTTACGTTTTCGCGCGATGCTGCCAGCGGCACACGAGCCGCGATGGGATTTTCCCGGGTGGGAGGGGCGGCGAGACAAGATCGGAGCGGTAGGGCGGGGTGCTAATTTAGTAATTGGCACCTCCCTTGGAGCTGATAGCTGGATGGCTTCCTGCGAAACAGCGGAGGCGCGTGCCTTTGCATTTTTACTATGATATTTTTATCTTTTTTCGCCGCTACGCTGGGTGAAAAAACAGCATAGCGGGTGATTTACAGTGTGGGTTTTTCGGCCCACAGCGTAGCGGCCCGCTATGTTCAACTTACTGAGAAAATGTTTCTGGGTGCAAAATATCAAACAATTTAGATACATGTATTATTTATTCTTTATTACTGATTGATTGTGTGGTAGCATTCCACACTTCATTTTCATGAAGATGTACCGTACGCTCATGCTGATATGCGATTTTTCCGAGGAAGAACCCCTCCTAACGTACGCACCCCGACTTTGGCGTCAGCCTGGAGCACCTGCTTGCAACTTGAAAAGTTTAAAAAGTGCGTACGTAAATAGGAATTTTACGGTAAGTATGATCAGCAAGTTGTCTTAAGCTTGTGATTCTGATAAACTTACAGAGTACCAAGTACACATGTGTGTTGCTGTACTTGTACAACAGTGATGCTATCAATGATGTTATCATTGCATCATATCTGTGCGGTTGATAAGGCTATTGTTTGGAATGGCAACTTGCAAAGGCGTGTTTGGTCGACCCTTCCCCTTTTCCCAGTGAATTATGATGAACAATAGTGATAAGCAGAGAAACTGCATACTTTGCTCGGGTGCAGGTTATCCCTAAACTTGCCCTACCCTTTCATATGCATGAACTCTTTTGACACAACAAATGTATAGTGACCACATAAGGTCTTCCACAATTATAGATACATAAGGGAAGATACAATGACTTTAACAATGGCATCTTCAAAATATATATATGGCCCTAGCTACAGCTCATACAAAACTGTATTTTTTAAGATCTAAACATTCTTTATCGCAGTGCTTCTTTGAAAATGAAAAAAAATCTTGAGATTCATTCTGAAAATCTTGAGATTTGTGAGAAATATTGACTAAGAGGGATGTTTTCATTGACTAGGTGTATTACCTATTTGCACATCGTATACAACAAGGGTTGTTAACTCAACGAATATTTGAATCCATTTATAGAATGAAGTGTATCAAATTCTTCTGGGCAAGTGGAAAGAAAATCTAATAAGGACAATATGACAGGGAATCCCAAGGGCACCCACTGCAATGTTTCACACATCTCACATTGCCAATTAAAGGTATGATATGTGATAGTTGACCTAATTTTCAGGATAGATCTCTGTGCAATGAATAATGAACGGTTCATTTTAATTACAAAGAGTGCCGCCTACATTCAATCTGACACCTTGTCATAAGCAACTAGCTCTGAAAATTTATGATATGCATTCAACGTAACTATCCTGATCAATTTTGCATATAATCAATCGAGGTATCACACCTGACTTCAGCAAGCTGTAAACAAGCTGTATTTGTAACCTCCTTGATATGACTTTAGTAGCCCTTGCAGAGAAAAGGGAGCAGCTCTGCCTCAAGTTTGCAAGGACATTGCTAGAGTCTGAGTACAGAGACTGGCTGCCACCAAACAGGCATCAGGTTTCAGGCTGTGTTACTAGAAACAGCATGAAACTGAACTGTCCCAAAGCAAGAACTAACAGATATAGCAATTCCCCCATCACATACATGTGCAACCTGCTCAATAAGTTTGGACAATAATTCTCATCATGAGCAGCTAGCCGCTTCTATTTATAATGTCGTCAACACTCCCCTGTTTTCAGTCAATGGAGGATAAAAAACGAATTGCATTTTATGTATACACATTATTTTATTGAAGTTATGTGGAATATATGTATATGTAATGTTATTTATTCCGTGTAAGGGGAAATGTGGAATAATTCTGACTGAAAGTTTTAATCATTACTATGAAATGTGCAATATTGTAAGTTGTAAAAGCTTTTACCTTGTTAACAGTTATTGGTACATTGATTGATTGAATGTGATTCAGTGATCTCACTGCGAAGTTCAAGAAATAAATCTTGAATCTTGAATCTAGTACATGTAGTTAGTTGTAATTAAGTTCAGTAGCTACAGGGTGTACAAGAGCTCTAAGTAAACTCTTTTTCTACTTTATGATTGGCAAACTGATTTCTATCATTTGAACATAGCAGTGCAGGTAGTGCAATGGTATCGTAAAATCTGTAAATTTGCACTGATTAATGATAATACAATTATAGTGATTATCATTAAGACACCACATACGGGTAGTTATACATTTGTAAGAACAGTAAGTGGGAGTAATCTTCGAGCTATCTTGGAAAGAACAGCATTAGACTCTCATATCTATTCAGAGTATTGGTATAAAACCAAGTTCTACCAGATCTTTCTTTAGTCACTGACTAAAGATAGCGGATGCTGTCTGAAACGTCTGACTGTTTCAAAATTTTATCCAGTTGCTTGAGTAACTATTTTTGGCTTAGCATTAGACTCTTCTGAGGATTAACATTTGGCATTGCTACAAGAAACAGATGACAGACGAAAACAACGCTCTCCCCAAACACATGATAATAACAGGTAATAATGATGCCAGCTCTACCGGAACTGATTGATGAAGGTAAAAGAAAACTCGTCGACAATGTCAGCGTCGGATTCCTCATCTCGTTCTGACTAGAATTATTCACCCGTAGGGAAATTTGCAGCCAAAAGTTAATCTGCAAAGTGCAACGTACTCATTTTGCGGCAAAACTAAGAGGGTGTCAAGCTTGACAAACAGAGCCGGTGTACCTGAATAGCGAGGACAAAATTCCATAATGATAGACCTACCGATCATATGGATGTCATTGACATCTTCTCTACAGAAAATATGACTTCGCATAAGCATTCAACAACATTAATATCTGTTTCCGATGTATTTTCAATTTACAGCATATATATTTACTAATTTTGCAGCTTCTTTGCACAATTTACAGAACTTACAGTCGCAAACTTCTATTTTCTTATGCGGAGGAAAAGTGCTGCTTGTGAGGATGACATCCCTATACATGTAATTAACTCCAATTTAATTTCTTGGTTAACGGAATTTTTAAAAAAATGCTAGATTGGAAAATCAACATGAAAACAGAATCTCCAAGGAAAGTTTTTACTTTGGTGCACACAGTTTCAGGGAGGGTACAGGGTCTGGTGCAAGTTTTCACCCCAGCCTTCTGTTTTCATGATTTTTTTTGCTAAAATTTTAAAAATCCGTTAACCAAGAAATTAAATTGATGTGGCCTAAAAGATAGACCTCAAAATGTTATTGACTTTCACCTTGAATTGGCAGAACAATGAATAATGTACTTGTAGTTGATCAAAAACAATTTGAGTACATGTACTAGTTGCTGGAGCGGAAAATAGGTTTCATAATTGATTACCCCAGGTGGGAGTTAGGTTGCTGATAATTAGTCTTTTAATTCAGGAACTTCATTGCTTTTACTTAACATGTCGTAAATAAAGCTACTCCTGACAAAATATGACAATTTATGTCTTTTTGAAAATGTATCAAACCATAGGAAACGTTTCATCACTGACTTCATCACTGACTTATGTAACATGTAAGATTTACATCACAAATTGCAGACTCAACATTCTGCGTCCAATCATGCTCTTTATGTTGTTTTGCTTTTAAAATCTGAGTACAGGACTAGAATTTTCTTAGAAATGTGTTCAAGTTTTCATCTGCTTAGTCTAGTTGTATTTACTGGTATGTCTGTGCTCTGTTGTACAAGGTCAATCAAGGAGGTTGGTCTATATAACCTCCTTGGGTCAATGTACATGTACCTGAAATAAAGAAATTCATCCATATATTCATTTTCAATTCTTACAGTTTGCGGTTGGCAGGTTATCACGACGTGAAGACAGGACCATTACCATTTGCTGCCAAACGTGTATATAGTCAACGGTATTGAAGCGAACAGGTGGCCAAAAATTGTGCCAACAGTTCAAAGGTTTACACGTCGTAAATCAAACGGTTCGTGACAGCTGGTCCCCTGAGCATTGTGGGTAACAATGCCTCCCCCCCGTGGCGAGAAAAGGAGAGGTAATTTGATTGTTTCCCTTTCATCTGTAGTTCCTCAGAACATGCGTTAACATGGGGTGCTGCACTCCTGAGGGACGTTTCAGCGTGCGAGTTACAGGTTACAAGTCACAGGTTTCTAGCCTCTACCAGGCCCCGCGGATGGCTGGGAAAATAGTAGAAGTTGGCTAAATAGAGTGAATAGTATGTTAAGGGAGTCGGCTACGGAGAGAGGGTCCAATCTGCAACGGAGCCTGCAAGTGAAACCCTGCATGGCTAATATTCTCCCTATAGCCGGCGTAGTTAGTCTGGTAGAGACTAACAGGTTTCTGTGACTAGCTCATTACTCATCTAGCCTCCCATACAGGCCCTTATACATGTCTTATTTGTTTATTTGGGTTTATCACAATGTTAAAAGGAGGGCAAAACAGGTGCATGAACACCTTTACAAGTTGCCCTCCCACTCATTCTGTTTCCCCTTTGTCTTCAGTTCCTGAGACCTCTTAATGGACCTGTCAGCATCCATGGTGTTAGCTTGCTGAACAGGCTTCTGTCACTGTCTGATCTACACGTGCCAGCCTTCCATACAGGCTTCAGGCCATTCTTAATTTGTTTCCTTTTTGTCTTAGGTTCCTGATAACATGTGCTAAAGAGGGGTGTACTCTTCGTGGGGGACCTGTCAGCATGGAAGGTGCTAGACTACCTAACAGGCTTCTGTGGTTGATCCATCTACACATGCTATAGCCTGAGTACCAGCCTCCGTAGTGACCGCTGGCTCAATTCTTGTCGCTTGCTAACCACAGAGGCTGGTACTCAGGCTACACATGCTAGTCTTCCATACAGCCTTTCAAGCAATTCTTAATTTGTTTTCTTTTTGTTCCATGAAACTGCATCATGTATAAACAGTAGGGTGGGTTTGTCTTGGGGAACCTGTCAGGATGCAACTTCAGGTGCTAGCCTACTGAACAGGCTTCTGTCACTGGCTCATCTACATCTAAGTACTTCTTAATTTACTATTCCCTTACATCTTAAGGTACCCAGTGAAGGACCTGTCTAAATACAGATTTGACGAATTTCTAAAAATCATCACTCTCCTCTACTTACATTCAATCAGGCTGAAATCCACAACACAAGGTACTGGATACGTTTCTGTAGCTAGTTCATCTGTAGGGAGAACTTGGTGACAATTATTTTTGATCGATGGCTAGCCGTGGTTGCTAGAACTCCCCTCCACCTGTGAAAATTGGTGCGTTTGCATTTCATAGAACTCTATGAAGTGTTTTTGACAGGATCCTTAACTAACGTCTTCTATTTCCGAATTCATCCTTCATAGTCAAAGTATGACAGAAATCTTTTCCCAGTAAATGCCATTCCTAAATGTAGTCCACCACCAACTGGCCTAATACAAGACGGAATCCCAATATATGATGTGATATTTTATCTATCTAGTATAATTTACATGCTTTTTCTCTCTTCTTAAAACATGAATATGTGTAGACAAAATAACAAAAATGTCTTACAAAGTTCTTCTTCATAATTCACATCACGTGTGAACATTTTGTCCTTTGTTAAGATTCTATGTGCATATATGTCTCTGGTCTAGATGTAAGGCACTAACAAGAGAATTACCGGCACGTATATCTTTGTACAGCGAGCATATAAAGACAACACATGACATACCTCTATAAACACCTGTATATACTAATCATACCCTACTTTCACTGATACATAATCTCCTTTGTTCGTCTGTTTGTTCTATCTTTTGTTGTTGATCATTAGACCACATCCGACACAGCAGATAGCAAGGGTATACCAGGACAATGGAGGCGTTGGCATTGAACTTCAAGAATAGGAAGGCATGCCAAAGGCTCTAGCAACACAGAGGCAGACACAGAATGTTTATTTTCTCTACTCATCATGGATCCAGGCACCAGTGCAAAATCCTGCTCCCTCTAGCTATTGTGTGTTTTCAAGACATTTTTTCCACTGCTATGAATACAGGGCATTTGTGACAGTGTGCAACAATCCTTATTCTGTGTCTGTAATTGCGTACACACACAGAAAGTGGACTTCTCTTCTGAAGCTTCAAAGAAGAGGTTTTTTCCATATCAGCTCTCTAAGATTAGTAAGAACAAACAAAAGTATGACACAAAAGGATCCTTGCATTGTTTATTCTCAGTTTCTATCTCTTCTACCTGTAGCACTCTGCGCATCTTGTATCCAATCTTCCCAAGAAATTGGTTTACCTTCAATCGCAGAGAGGTAAAACCTTGCTTACTTAGACCACACCAATTTATTTCTTGGTTAACAGAATTTCAACAAAAATGCTAGATTGGAAAATCCACACGAAAACAGGATCTCACAGGAAAGTTTGTACTTTGGTGCACACAGTTTCAGGGAGTGAACAGGGTCAGGTGCAAGTTTTCACCCCAGCCTTCTATTATAATGATGTCCTAATGCTAAGATCTTTTAAAAAAATCTGTTAACCAACAAATTCAATCAGTGTGGCCTTACATTGTATAAATAGATCACTTAGAGAACATGCATTTACTTGCACCGACCTAGCTTACCATACAGCCCTTATTCATTAGCCCACTAAACAGCACAGTCCTCCCATATGGGCAGTAAGGCGATCAAATCTCAATTCATTAAAAAAAAATATTTCATTTGCAGTAAATCTATGTACATGTACCTGGCATAGCAGCTATGTATACAAAATGTAGCATTTGGTATGTTTAAAGCTGCAGGGAACCACAACCTTTATTACAGTACGGCTGTGAAACCCTACACCCACCAAATTACACGTGCACCGCATACCCATATTCAGCACACAAACCTGTCAAATTGGTTACTTAGAGAACACACTAGCTACATATGGCCACGGTCTACACGTTTATATTACTTCCATGTGGTAATAGAAACCGACAACGCTACAACATGGCCGAACGCTCCCGCGGGGAACGTACCGCTGATTGAATACGATTAATTTTCCCCTCGTTCCGGACAATGGGAGCTTAGGGGAGAGACCCTTCCAGGCCGCGCGATAAAACCGTGCGTATTAAAGTTGACACGGCGTTACAGCTAATTTAACAGGGGAATAAAAACGTTGCCGGGATAGTCCTGGTCCTAAACTGGAGATCAATCACTGGTGGAAGGGAAACAGATGTGTGAGGTGTGTTGTACTGTGACCCTGTTAGGTTATATTTTACTTTTTAAAATTTTTTTCCTTCTCACTCATTGTTTGGGAGCCCAATCTTAAGCTTACAAAATTACACTTTCATTAATTTCAAGTAGACTCTTGCTCTTATATTGGAGTAAATACAGTTTTCCACAGTGGTCGGTCATAGAAATGTGTATCTTCAGTTATATCTACCCACAGATTTTGATTACAAATGTAGAATTCCCTTAAGAATACGAACACCCACCCTAACAACATGCATGATGAATCTTGTTCTTATATTGGTTTACACAAGACTTTTATGTTTCCAATCCATTACTACATGGCAAAAATGCACCACACTATAATGTGCCTGAGTATCTAACATTACAGATACTTTCATGTTACAACAAGAACTGAAAATAAGAGCAACACTTGTCATTTTTGCGTGCATTGTTCTCACCAGGATTTTTTCACAGCGTAGGGGTCAGGTACAGAAGGCCAACTTTGCGCAGTGCAAGTCACTCGCAGAGTGCCAAAGACATGACAATGGTTGGGAGTCTGGAATCTTCCCGCACAAAATTGTGAAATTCATAACCGAATAAGACACTATTTCCTGCATTTTGAGGGATAGATTTTGTGAAGTGAAGTTTTTCCTCTGTCATATGCTCATTCTAAAGCCAAATATGAACTTTTTATAAGATTTATGAAGGTTCTTCCCAGAAAGAAACACCTATGCTCATTGAAACACAGCATCAGGGTCAGATCACAGCATCGGGGTCCAGATCACAGCATCGGGGTCAGATCACAGCATCGGGGGTCCAGATCACAGCATCGGGGGTCCAGATCACAGCATCGAGGGTCCAAATCACAGCATCGAGGGTCCAGATCACAGCATCGGGGGGGGCCGCTATGCTGAAAAGGCCTGGCGAGAACACTGGCGTGACATCCTTGTCCTTGGTGCTGAAAAGCATTTACTTATGCAGGGTACAAAATAGATTTCCTTCTCCGTAATTGCCCGACTAAAAGCCAAAATTAGATTGCTAAGGGTCAGTTTAGGTTTCCTTTCAACCGAGGGATTCCAACACTTCCCAATTGGCTGCTAACTTATTACAGGTTGAAATTGTCGCTTGGTAATTTGTTGAACGTCATTTGTCTAGCTTGGTGATGATAACTGTGCACAGCATCTAAACAGTCATCCAATTTCGCATCTCCACTTAAATAAAATTCATTTCATTTGTTCCAATTTGTGTACTTTGGACATTTTTATCAGTGGGGTCATTTGGTTCAATCTAATTCGTGCCGCCCAATTAAAAAGACGTGTCAATTATTGATGTGGTGTCCTGTTGCAGCTGGTTGGTACTGAGCTGCTACATGGCTGGTATAAGGCCTAGGAAAAAAATGTTTACCACCGGGCTGTCTCCAGCATTGAATTTTTTTTCTGTCTCACTCATTGTTTTGGAGCCCATGTTGTTAAATTTTCCTTGTTAAATCTGTTATTGTAAGGCCACACCAATTTAATTCCTTGGTTCTCGGACTTTTTAAAATGAGGATATAGCAAGTACTAGACAACATAAATGCAGAGGGCAGTAGGGAGAATTTGAATATGACTGTATTTGATCCATAAAAATGAGTGCACCCAAGGTGTAAACCTGGTCCTCTGGCTTTCTTTTTGACATGTTTTTCCACTTAAGTATATTTTCAAAAAATCTGAGAACCAACAAATCAAATTGGTGTGGCCTAAGCTTACAAAGATATATTCTAAACAATTTCAATTTTATTTTTAAAAATCCAGTTTTTGGAAAGACGGAGAATTTTTTTTCCATCCCAACAATGTTCTCCTTTATTTCTTTGCCAATAGAAAAAGTGATATAAAAAAAGTGATATAAAAACACTGGTCCACCAAACCTAGGTCCCCTTGATTTTGACACCCTGCAAAATATCATATCTGTATAGTCGAAATATGAAGTTGAAAATACCAGTACAAGCGTGGCTTTTGATACAAGATTGTGTAAACTTCCTTTTCTTTTTGTCAGATTTAGAAAACAACACTTAAAAGAAAAATCTGGGAAAGGTTTTAACTCTGATCTACACAAATATCGCATATTGACTGTGTGAGCTTCATGCATATTTAAAACAGAAGCCTGATAAAGTTGTTTGTCTCTCAAACTCGTGAAAACGAAGTGCTTAATTTGCCTCCAGTGTCTTAAATATTGCAAAACCCCTGCAAACACTATCAGGGCTATTTCATCTTAAGAGCATGGAGGATACTGGCGAAGCCGCGAAGAAGATCCGCAAAAATGATCAGGAGCAACTTGATGTCGACAGATATCAACAGATATCCTTAAAATTTATCAAAATTTCTCCAAGCTTACGGACAAAGAAAAGACTATTCTTCTTTTAACTATCAAAAACCCACAAATTATAGAAAAGGTGGGACATTACGTCTTCCATTGCTTACAAAAGAGAAGGTGATAAGTTGCTGAAGGTAAGACATCCAGGTAAACAATATTTAAAGACGATTCAATCTCTTCAACTGGCAGAACAAGTCACTACTACTACATGAGTTACCACCCTACCAACACCTAAGGCCACACCAATTTTATTTCTTGGTTAACGGAATTCAAAAAAATGGTAGATTGGAAAATCAACATGAAAACAGGATCTCACAGGAAAGTTTGTACTTTGGTGCACACAGTTTCAGGGAATGAACAGGGTCAGGTGCAAGTTTTCACCCTAGCCTTTTGTTTTAATGATGTCCTTGTGCTAAAATTGAAAAAAGAATCTGTTAACCAAGAAATTAAATTGGTGTGGCCTAAGGGAAGGGGATCCAAAAAGCTGTACCCTGATACATTGATGAAGGTATTAGACATCCAGGTAAACAATATCAAAAGACAATCCAAACTCTACAACTGCCAGAAAAAGTCGATACTACTACATGAGATGGCACCCTACCAACACCTATGGGACAGTAGCAGCTCCTATGGTATTGTCTCACCACAGGTTTTAACACGATTTACATATCAGGGACGATTACATAGGACAATTACGAGTCAGCGACTTTATCGTGTTCAATTGTTTTTTCCAGTTACGTATATTTGATACATTAGTATTGAGTCAACTGGCTCGAGCTCTGCCAGTTCATTTTAGTGACATTGAAGAAGGGTGATGGATGTCACTCAAAACATTCAAAATTAATCTCTGTATCTTAGTCCATCCAGTTGTAGAGAATTGTCTTAGAATAGTCCTAGCTCCGGCATCTGCTTGAAGAATTAAATGAACCAGCCCCCAGTAAGTGTAACCGGACCCCAGATGTAGAGCTGCATGTCTAAACATGGAGGAGAAAGCAGCCCTGAGGGTTCGTCAGCTGGTTCTACGTGACTTCAGACATACATGTATGGGGGTCTGCATGGGGGGGTACCATACCATGAATTACACCAGGCACATAACTCTCAGCGCACAAAATGCATTAGGATAAGAAGGTCTCTAACCCATAGCATTAAATTCAACCACCCACGTGCACTGAATATGTTGAATAAGAGTGGTCCAATTACAAATTACATAAAATCAAAACGACTGCTTACGCCTTACTGAAAAAATGCATGGAGACCCCGATGTACAAAATGTAGTACAGGGACCTGCGCATGTTTCGGAAGGCTAGCAGGACAGGAAGGGGTCCTAACCTTGTTACTGGTGTTAAATGTTCTCCTAATATGTGCTCAATGACATGTATCAAATATGTGGGCCTGGGACAAAATGATCATACAAAACACATGATGCAAAACGATCAGCAAGATATCTGACAACATGGAACATTCCTCAAAATCAAATACAGTTCGATGACATTACAAGTTCTAACAAAGATCCACTTAGCCTATGATAATATTAACTTCATTGGTACCATCAGTATATTTATAACATTTACATTTATAAAAGACGACATACTTTCAATTCATGAACAGTGCCATCATGTTGGTACCAATACAATAGTTATAAATTGAGTGTTCTTACATATCACAAATAAACTAATGCCTTCATTTTAAGAGCCTGTCTATTGTCTTCCTGTATAGACCAGTACTTATCCTGGAGTTGTTTTGTTCGTTTGTTTTACTTTACTTCATGATGCCAAGACAAAGACAGTAGACGTCTTCAATAGTTTGAACTTTGCTGATGAAATATGCCAGACCCAATATAAATAAGGACCCTGTAATTACAAAATAGTAGCACTCAAGTAACTGCAGCTTAGCCAAACCTCCGTAGAGGCAGTTTGACTAGTCTCCAAGCAGACCTACGGGTTGCAAAGACCGTATCCAACTGGCAGAAGGAGTTTTAATAGCTTGGGTTGCTATAAAAACTCCTTCTGTCAGTTGGATACGGTCTTTGCAACCCGTAGGTCTGCTTGGAGACTAAGTTTGACTACATGTACAGTAAACAGGCTTCACCCAACGAACCGTTCACTCTGGCATATCTGGTGCTCCAAAGCTGTATGTATGCTATGGCAGGACTTTGCATGCTCCCCTGACTTTCCTTTGTACACTGCCAAGACGGGAACATTTCTTCTTCAGCCATGCAAACATGGCGTCAGGGAAACACGACAGGTTCAACCGTACGCTTGGGTTTGAAATCGACGGGGTGTATGAGAGATTTGTTCCCTTGCACATTTTCGATTTCATGGCAAGCCAGTCTCATTATTAATAGCCACCTTTCGGAGCCCAGAACGAGAGTTACAGTAATCTTTGTTACAGTGTGAACAAACATTGCATACCCCACATTTGCGGTCTTTTCACTTTCCTTTTCGGTAAGCACAAAGCCTTTCCAGGCGGCTCGCCGCTTTCTGACTGCCAGTTTCACTAATCATCTCCAGAGGCCACAAAAAGAGTTAACGTGATCTTTGCTACATTAACTCAGTCTAAACGAGCACTGGATATCCCATACACCCACTCTTTACACATCGCTTTTCAGCAGCTACAAAGCCTTTCTGGTAGGGTCAGTGCTTTTGTATGTCATGGGAAGGAGAGATAGAAAACCAACCATCCTTAAAGTGGGTGTGTGGCACATATGCTAGGTCGTTACAAACACACAAGACATTTACACTAAGATTGGGAGATACCAGTCAGTGATTAAAACAACTAGTCGCACCTAATCGCCAAACAAAGTTGTTTCCAAAGTTGAATGTCTTTTAGTATCTGCTCACAGAACTGTCTTTTGTTTTGTTTTGTCAATGTTGTTGATTTATTTGTTTACTATTCATTCTACCGTCAAAATCTGTTATAATGACAGGTAATAAGCCCACATAAAGGGCAAAAAACTACTTCATTGGAACGTCTGTTAGAAAATGGGGCATATAAGAAGTACTGCAGGTGTCACTCTTCTCAACCGACCTCTGCTTGGAGAGTTTATAAAGGTGCAATAAACACCTTTAAACCATTTGCCAACTTTTTGTATGGCTGGTGTGCTATGCCGAGGGGCGGTAATACCAGCTGTATAGAGATACAGAATCTAGTAGTAACTCAATTTTTCCACAAGTTATCGGGTTAGTCACAGATAATCTACACACCATTTTACAACAGGTTTCGCCTTGGCTTCTAGCCCCCTTTGGCACTGGCTTCAGGGCTTGAGTTGTCTGGGGGCGAATTGTGCCCCGTTTTCTAATTGTACATCAGTATTCTGATCGGTACCTGTTTTCTGACAGGCATCATGACTAGTACCAATCAGAATACTGACACACAATCAGGAAATTACAATAACGGGAAAGTAAGCCCTCAAAAAGTCTAACCCTAAATCTAGTGGGGCCGGGGGCTAGGAAAGAGGTATGTATTTCCTACAAAATCCTTTTCCTTTCACTGTACAAGCAGTACTCAGACTACACATACCAGCATGTAAGTGTGCTGTAATTAAACCTGTTTTTCTGTTCCTAATTATAGGATTTCCCAACTACCACCAGTCCTGTTATTTACAGAATACCTCCATCCCAACCCTAGGGAAGAAGAATTTACATAATACAGCCCAAGTTAAGCTGTCCTAAGTGCCCTCCTTGCTACTGTCTATCAACTGTGCACAGAATCCATGTTCCTTAGATGTTACCCGCCAAGCATGAAAGTAAAGTCTAGCAAATACACCACTGTATTGTTAAACATGTTTATGGCAAATGCTATGTACAGTCAGTATTGTTCAATTTGTTTTGTGATCTTTCACAATAACAGAAAGCTTTCTTTTGTGGTTTGAAGCTAGTTATTAGCACCATTTTACTCATCGAGAGGGACAGAGCTGGTCTTTCCACTGAGAGCACCTGTTTTACATAGGCTGAGCGTGAAGCGTCATGCCTCCAGGGACAGATCCAACATGGCGGATCGCATACTTTCCAACCGTCTGCTCATCAATGACCCGCTAAGGGGGGTTTGATACAGAAATACCCCAGAGTAAGACATGTAGGGCATACCCTAAAGGTAAACAGGAAAAAGGGGGGGCTTGTGGGAGAGATAAGTTGGAAAAATTCGGCTGATTTGCATGAAAAAGGGAGTTTATTTGTGACTTTCCACTTCGGTGAAGATGAATACAGGCAAGGTGACTCAATCACGCAAAGTGGTTGACAGGTTGATTGTATATGACTGTTACTACATGGCTCTGGGTACACTAACCTTACTAAATTAGATACCAGACGCAACGAACTCTGCCTTAAGTTTGCCCACTCCCTCACAAACAGCGACAAATATCAAGATTGGCAAATAGGTACACAAGAGATCTCTCAGAAACAGTATGAAACTGAGTCAGTATAAGTGCCGTACCCAACGCATGAAAAACAGTACACTCCCATATTGCGTCCGACTGTTAAATGACTTCTGTTAAATGACTGTGAATATTAATGTTTTAGATAGACTTTGAAAGTAGACGTACAATTATATTGACATGTTAGTGATACTCTTTTATTCAATGTGTAATGCCTTTTATTAAGTCCTGAGAATATGTACAGGACGGACGTTTGTACAAAGCTGTCAAAGGCTGCAATTCAGCACTTGTGCTGCAATGGCTTTTTATATTAAATAATTTAAACCATAAACCACCATAAACCAATATCTACACTTACCAATACTGTACACTACAGCAAGGGCAGGTGGAGCTGTTATTATTTTTTTGTTTTTGTTTATTTGCTCTCGTAGAAAACTTTCCCTAACCTAAATATCTACGCTAGCAAATTTGCTCTTAAGGAACAGCGTTGTCATATCTCAACCGATTAAAAATTCAAAGCTTTTGTACCAAACCAACAACTGCACTTCTGTACAATCATTCGTGAAGGAGGATATTTATTACTGTATCCTACGCACATGTAGTGTGTGTTACGTAACATTAAGGTAATTTACACACATGTACATGTCTGAAGAAGGTGAAACAGTTTTTGTTTAGCTCATCTCATAAATCATAATTCTAAAAGAGTTGACAGGCAGGAAGACATACACGTAGGCCAAAATTGAACCTGCGGTATCATGACAACAAGTCCCATATACTCTTACTTTCCCCCTACATTGACGTGATGTCGGCTATACTTCTCTTCAGAAGTAACAGTTTTTGAATAGCTCAGGTCATAAATCATAATTCTTAATGGTTAATGGTCAGCAAGGCATACCAACTTGAACCCGCAGTATCACGGCAAGTCCCACACATCTCTGCCATATACTAGTACATTCACTTTCTCCCCACATTGACTTAACCGTTCAGTATGCCTCTCTGAAGACGTTAAAGTTTTTGGATAGTTCAGCTCATATATAAATCATAATTCTGGAAAGGCATACACGTATATAACCCGTGGTATCACAACAAGTCCCACACATCTCTGCCATAAACAGTTACTCTCCCCCTACATTGACACGACTGTCCGCCGTGTATCTGTGCCTCCATATGGCTGCTCCTCAGCGTAACTGCCACATGAAACATAGAGTCTGACAGGCCCCACGCCATTCCCAGCTTTAGCGCCATTACTATTCATCTCAGCGTGTCAGATCGGGACGAACAGCCCATCATTCTCGGGGATCAGGACAGAGGAGGGAGAAGATGCATGGCGGGGCCTGCCGAGAGCCCTTTGGAAATGTCAGGTCGTGATGCGCAGTCTCGCAGCGAAAGGTTAACCGTTCTGTTCGAGGCACGACTCAAGCGGGTCTACTGCAGCCGTGTATCTATTAATGTATTATATTTTGGGACACACTTTCGAGCTGAAAAGGGAAAACTCAGTCTCTTCAGAGTCTTCTTCACAAGTTCTGAGGAGAATTCCCCTTTCTGTCTATTCACAGATTAAATGGAATGGCAATGGGTTCAATCCGAAATCCTATAGTACTAGTAGTGTCACCCCAAAAGGCTAATAATAGTAATATTGATAGCTTTTAATCACATGAAAGCATCTTGTTTCTGAGACATATCTAAAAAAAAGTAATTTGTGGCAGGAAAAGTCTTTTGCAAACGAATTTCACACCCATCAATATGTATCCTGGATACTAGAAGTAAAAGATCTACAGGTAATCTGATTCTCCGGGGTCTCTCCAAAATAGACCTTATCTTACCATCCACCTAGCATCACACTGCCCTTATCAATTTACCGGTGTCCAAGTGCTTGACTATCTTCTTCCAACCTGTATTATCTCTAAACCCTGGGCCATTTGTGTGCCAGTGCTTATCCATTCTCTGCTCCACCAAATCTATAATTCCATAATCTCTCTTCAACCTTCAAATCTTCTGCGGCAAGTAAAAATCGATGGTCTGTGGCCGTTGAAACGCACGCGGCAACGATGGCCAGGGCTTGAAATTCATTTTTGGGAATAGGTATACAGCACTGGTGAAACAACATAAAAACATAAGTGCTCAAAGAGAATTTTGTGTGTACAACTGTATATAAATATAAGTAGAATACACACGTGGCAACGATAGCCAGGCCTTGAAATTCATTTTTTGAAACAGGTGCAACAGCCTAAAAATCTAGGTGCACAAGAAGAATTTTGCGTGTACAACTGTAAAATAAAAGAAGAATATGCAGCCAGCAATGATGGCCAAGCCTTGAAATCCATTTTTTGAACAGGTGCACTAGTACTACTACTAATGGCAACAACCTAAAGATGTAGGTGCACAAGAATAATTTTGCGTGTACAACTGTATAATAAAAGTAGAATGTCAGCGAAACGTACACATGTAATTACAAACCCTACTGCCTCTCTTAAAAACTTCAATCTTCAATAGCATAAAAATATCTAGCTGCACTGCTGCCCCCACAGTCAAATATTAAGTGCACAGCTCCAACTTTGGGTGCACAAAAGCCCCCAGTATTTGGAGCCCTGCCGGTTCAGGCTCTTCCGTGCTCGCTCCCGATTATTTATCGGCACTCGGGGGATAATAATCGACCATGGGGAATGGCAGGATAACTGCCGCGATAAGAAATCTCATATATTATTTCTCCCAAACGACTTAATCTCTGGGGCAATCTGCTATCATGTAGTGCAACAGGAAGGCACGCAAATAGGTACATATTACTCGGCTTGTAGTGCAACAATGAAACATGTATAGGCTGTGTTTTCTGTTGTAATAGTACAATGTCACATTGTGTTCAAGTTTTCTATGGTTGCCACCAATAATTTTAGCATTGTCTTACATATAGCTTAACAATGGAAAATGTACAGGTTATATCGTCTGTTGCAAGCCTTTGTTCTGACATACTCACATAGTACAATGTGTTAAAGTTTGCTATGACTGCCACCAATAATTTTACCATCTATCATTTTCCTACTTGTAGCTCAACAATGAAAAATGTATAGGCTGCATTTTCTGATGTTAGCCTCTCTCCTTTTATGGTACAATGTGCACATGTTTGCAGCGGTTGCCAACAATAAATTTATCTTTTAGCATATTGACTTACGGTCAAAATTATGATATTACAAACAAGTTTCAAAGCAGTATCATATCTGAGTTGGAGTGTTCAACAGAATATCTATCCGTGTTTTAGTACACAAATCAGTCCTTACTACTTCCGTATCAAACCGTTGATCATAACAGTCAATTTGTTCGTATATCGCTCCTGTAAATAGTGAGACTTTGTCCGTTGGTTTTGCCCTTAAACATATTGAACCTGTCCCTAGGTGTGGACAAAAAAATACCCCCCTTTTCATGCTGCAATGGTTTCGGTAGCCAGCCTTTACCTTATGTAAACACACTGCATTATGAAATGCATTGTGAGGACCTATAATAGGGTGTTGACTCAAAGTAATTGTAATGTAAATATACCATAAAAGTGGGTTCAAAGGTCAATGAGGTACGATAATGGACTCTGTTTACTAGAAGGGCTATTGAATCATTGTTTGAAAGGCTACCTATGAGTAGAATAGCTAAATCCAGAAGATGATATACACGGCTAGGCAGGGCTTAGATAGCAGGAAAAATACCATTTATTCTGTATATTTCACATATCATTTTATACATTTTTATATATTCTAATCCATTTCATTGATTTACTTCTTATTTGGTTTTATTCTACCATGATTCACTAGAATGTGTCAAAAGTTAATTATTTGTAACTTCAAAATCCAACGACCTACAACAAACGTACTTAGCCCTGCTAACTTTGTTGCCACCAAAACAAATCCCACAGCAGAGAAAAGATCACAATATATAAATACAGGAAAACCTCTTAGGAACATGGGAACATAAATATTCATACTTTGCCATCATCCATGCAATACTGTCCCATCATGAATATCCATGTACAAGGACTCTAACTTACATAACTACATGCAGGTAGCTAGGAGACCAAAACAGAGGCAACTTCAATTTCTGTCTGCCCTATAAATTATCCCCCACACACCATGACGAAATAGACTCCAATACAGTTAATCAATGGAGGGCGCGGGGACAGATTAACAGGAGTAAAGCCACTGGCACCCACTCCATAAAACTCTGCTGACAGTAGCACACCCCCCAATCAGGCTACAACTTGTACAAGATGTCAGGGGAACTCCTGCCTGGGTTTGTTTGGGAGGCACCCTTGGGACCCAAACACTCCCTCCTGGACAAGCCTGTCAATTAACCCCAGTTTAGTGACCTTAGAAATTAGCCCCCTGCTTGTGGCTGTACAATGTACACAAGCTGGGATAGCAACATCGCAATCTACATTGTGTATGGGCAGTTATGTGGTCCACAGTACAGTATGTAAAAGATTTATGGGTTTGAAAAGACACAGAATAGAATTCTAGAATAGAATACTTTCTTGATAGCCTTAAGATTTAGGATATTTGAGGAAATCAAGGAGGAAATTAAGACATGCTGTTCTTGATTTCTTGACCACTTCTTTTTCAAATCAAATATTTGGACATGAATGACTCATTGACTGTACTTTTTCTGGGAATTTTCTTATGATCTACCTGTTGGAAAAGTTACTGTTTTGGATACAGCTTTTATCCGGTCAATCTAACATATTGGCACTTGCCTTTTGTCGCATATGTTTATCTTTGCACTTAAAGTTACGAAGTTCCCTGCAGTGTTACTGTAAAAACCTTTTAAGTTTTGATAGACAACATCAGGTCAAGTGATAATCATTCAACTTTGCAATCAAAAGTCTCCCTGAACTTTTGCATGGTATTTCCCTTAATGTCAATATTAGCACATGTCAGTTGATCAAATTAAGATAGCCACCCGGTAAAGTAATTAATCATCTTTTATACAGTAAAAGTGGCCCTTCTACCTTTTATGTGGGCAACTTTTTTTACACAGTGTACCATGTAAACTGCTACCTTTTGAAAACTAACCCTGTATTTCAAGCTGCTAATGGTACTATGAGTAACATTGTTTCCTACTGATACTGTGTCTATTTATAAACTTTCTTTCTGCTGAAGGGAAGGAGGGATGACCTAGGAGTTGAACCATGACATTCAAATGTAGCGTTTGCCCTACACAGAGAAAAGGTTCTTAAACCTATCAGACATAACAAGCTTACACGTTAACGAACTTACGAGTGAAAAAAAAAAGTACAAGCAAAAGTCACACTTACCAACTTAAAGGCGTCCCAGGGCCTTTTGATGTATGGTGGTCACCTGCGTGGCTCCATTGTTGGTTGAGCGCGTTCGACGGCTCAGTTGATACACGGTGCAATATCCAAGATGCGTATCGTGTTTCGGAAACCCCGTGTAGGGTGACGTCCGCACATTGAAGCCAGCTCGGGGCGTTACAAGTCCGACATTATCCCAGAGAATAGCCATACACGTCTGTTGACAAACTGATACACTTAGGCAGGCAAGATAATTTTCCACGCTTCGCGGGGGTATTAAACGTTTCCGCTGCGGCAATCACTCGAAGTCCTGGCTCGTGGCGGTTTGATAGGGGGGATTTTGGGCGGTTGGGTCCACGATCTGCTCTGCTAGAGCTGCATGCAATCCCAGTCAAGCTAGTCCCGGTGTGGATCAAATATCCCGCCATGATGGCAAGGCATATTTGGAAAGTGCACAGAGGCTGGCATGTGGGGAATGTAAGCTCATTGTAGGGTGGGACAGCTGGCAACAAAAGCACTGAGGCTGTCTGATGTACTGGTCTCCTCACTGACCCTTGTCTGCATATCCCTGCAGTTGGTGGGGTGGTGTTCTGAATCCGTACACGGTGTCGACAATCGTTTACACATTTCCAATTAGTTTTTTTGTCTTTAAAAAGAATGCATCACATCCTGGTGAAAGCCCACAATTCAGCTCCACAATTTGAGTGTTTTCTGGTTCAGTGGCAGCGTTTGAATAGCAGGGATTCTCACCCAGCTGATTCTCTTCCCAGAAAGGCAGTCCATAAAGACGGGATGTTTGTTTTCTTCTGGGAGCCCTCAGCGCACACTTCAGCAGTAGCCGGGGCTGTTTGGGTATTTCTGTCTGGCTCTGATGACGCCATGTTGGGAGAGCAAACTTTGCTGAGGGCTTTACGTCACTGCTCCTTTCACACAACACATCACGACGTGCCGTGAGATATGGCAGCGCAGCGTGCGGTTAATACTCAATCGTGATTGAAGACTGTAATTTGGAGGAATGCGGCGAACTGTCTCATCGCTGTCAATGACGAACGCTCTTTCCTGAAATCCTTGAAGCACATCCCTAACATTTCACAGACACAGTAAAGCCATGTATGGTCTCAAACACTCCATTTGGGACCTCACTTGTTGCTTGCTGGAAAGTGTTGCATGTTTTGTTTTGTTTTTCTCATCTGTGATGGTTTCACTCGAAATGGTTTGGGGTTGCCACGTGAGTTTTTACTTGGAAGATTACACCTTTTCTGATGACCTCTGACCTCTCCCCTGGAGAGAGAGGACAACAACAGGTAGATGACGGGTCTGGTGGAAAAACCTGTCCCGGTGACCTACCCATAAGGGCCGAGCACGTTAACTCTTTCAAGAAAACGCAGCCCCCCTGAAGTGGCCACGTTACGCCCCAGGCACACTGTGGGCAGCCGTTCCCTGAATGGGTGGGGAGGGGGGCGTTTGGGGCCATGAACCGAGTCCACCACATGTGAAAGATCATCTCTGGGGAGATCTGCAACTGTCTCGAGGTGCATTACAGGGGCTATTTCGGATGGCGCCCCAAATATTTGCTATGTAATGGGAATATCTCACCGGCCTCGGACCAATATAGCACGGGTCTGCCCTATATATGCCCGTTGGGTTGTGACATTGCATTGTACATCCGTTCACAACACGTTCCATCCTTCCCTTTAATGGTGCTGACGATCTGGCGTTTTCTGCGCAGTTAGTGCTCCGTAATTTCCTTGCACGGGTTCCACGTGAAAGCTGCTTCCTGGACTCACATTGATGACGACCGTTCTAAACTTAGACTGGCTGGAATTGCTGTAATGTCCTTGGGGGACAGGCGAAACCCTCGTATTCAAATCTCAGAGGGTGTGTTTTTTCTTCTTGGCATACTTCACAGCATGAGGTGTTTTCCAACAAAAATGTACACACTGTCTAGATGAGCTACAATACTACGTACGGTTGGTAAGAAAAGCAAGAGTCTGGTGACACTGAAGCCGAATAATTATAAAGAATCCTGGAGACCCCTCTCTCCCTGTCCCAATGATATAATTTACATCTTCCAAAAATAAAAATGTCTATACAATGAAACTGTATCCTATAGCATGAGTGTCATACATCGGTCTCAACGCTGCTCATTTTGCTCGACGCCGTGCCGACACAATTTGCGGCGTCGCTGCGACTCTGCCTTAGCTTCGTTCGCTCATCCGGTACGGCATCCTCCATTTCTATGAAATTCGCAGAGAGTTCCGTCCCCTCCTCTTTTTCAAAGTCAGCCGAATATGCACAGCTGTCCACGTGCTTATAGTCCACACCGTCGTCGTCGGCTGCGGTTTCTCGATGGTAGAAGTAGTTAAAGTTCGAAACGATGACAGGCACGGGTAACGCGATGGTTAGCACACCAGCGATGGCACACAGCGAGCCCACAATTTTCCCCCCTACTGTCACGGGGTACATATCTCCGTAACCTACTGTAGTCATTGTCACGACAGCCCACCAAAAGGCATCAGGTATACTCACGAACTGTGTGCTGTTGGCGTCAGCCTCCGCAAAGAACACTGCGCTGGCGAACAAGATCACTCCAATGAACAAGAAGAATATTAGCAATCCCAATTCTCTCATGCTGGCTTTTAACGTCTGTCCTAGGATTTGTAAGCCTTTCGAATGTCTGGACAGTTTAAATATTCGGAACACTCTCACCAATCTGATCACCCTCAGGATGGCGAGGGACGTCGCTTGGTTCTTCGACTTCGACGAATCTGCGAGCACCGTACCCAACGTGACAAAGTACGGTACAATAGCAACGATATCTATAACGTTCATAATGTTCTTGAAGAAGGCTAGCTTGCTGGGTGACGAAATGAACCTTATCGTAAGTTCAAACGTGAACCAGATGATGCATAAAGTCTCCACTACGAAGAAGGGGTCTCCGAACCCTGGTACCTCCACTTCCTCTTTCGTGAGGTCCTTGGGGTCTGTGGAGTTTGTCGTGTTCACATATCTGTACTCTTTGAACTGTGGCATGGTCTCTAAACAGAATGTCACTATGGACAGCAAGATCACACTCACTGACAGCAAGGCAATCCCTCTCGCAGGTTTTGAACTTTCCGGGTACTCAAATAGTAGCCATATCTTTTTGAGCACCTCGTTTTTGGGCAAGGGCATTTCTTTTTCCTTGATGAAACCCTCATCCTCCCTGTATTTGTCGATGACTTCCTCTCCAAGTTCATAGAACCGGATTTCCTCCGTGAATATGTCGATGGGTACATTGACTGGCCTTCGTAACCTGCCTCCGCTTTGATAAAAGTACAATATGGCATCAAAGCTTGGTCTATTCCTGTCAAAGAAGTATTCATTCCTCAAGGGATCGAAATACCTCATTCTCCTCCTGGGGTCTCCGAGGAGAGTGTCTGGAAACTGGTTGAGAGTTTTGAGCTGTGTCTCAAACCTGAGTCCGGAAACGTTAATGATGACCCTCTCTGATGCCGTCGGTGCAGGAGCGGGGTTGGGCCGGATGGGAGGGAGCTCGCTGTCCGGGGTCTGCTCGAACCCTCCGTCCGAGCTGGACGGCCGGTCGTCGTCGGTGGCCGCCAGCTTGGTGTGCGAGTGCGCGTTGAGCGAGTTGCCGATGTTGTTCTGTCCTGCTGCCGTGCCCGTGCCGCCGCCGGAGTTGTTGCGAGCGTGCGGCGGTGCGTCCTTCAGGCCGGTGCCGCCGTCGCCCAGCCGAGTGCCCGTCCCCACCAGAGGGTGCTCCGCCGGCTCGTCCTGTGCGGCCGGGGCCTGGAGCGCCTCCATCTTGTCCGGACGGGGGTGTAGAATGGGGGTCAGCCCCCAGCGCTCGATCAGCTCTATTTTCGACGAAATGTTGACAGACAATCTCAGCACAAGATGGCGGGTACGACGTGTAACCCAGCACCATCAAAATAGCAGATATTTTCCACCGACGTCACCAACAATTTCTCCTGCCGGCCTTTCACTATCATATCACCTTACAACACCGCGTGGGCCACCCTTAACAACATTACACCATCACCGATCTACAAACATCAACTTTTAACAATCCGTCACCGATTCCCTGCTCACATCGCGAAGCTTACCTTGTGTGTTTTTAGACGCGGGATCTGCGAGAGTTAACTAGCTACGATGGGTGCATACTTTATTAGCGTGCCCGGCAGGACCGGTTGTACGGCCTGGCTTGCGTGTAGACCCGGTAGATGGAAGGCGTTCCTCCCATTGGCCGATCGCGTCCACTGATCCCCGGTTCGATTCCCGACCTAACGCCCACTGTCTCCCGCCGGAGGTCGTCCGATATGCCAGAAATGCATGCCACAAATGTCGCGATGACGCTCGAAGTTGGCTCGCGGGACACAGCGTCCCTGTCTTCCCGATTCCTGTTTGCCTTTCTGCGTGTAGGAGGATAAAAAAGACAAATTCGTCTGGTGCTTCTGCTTGCCAAACAGCCGTCTTTGGCTCAGCCAAGGCCCCGCACGCCTCCGCGAGGTTTGATGGATGAGTACCACGCATGAGTAACTAGCAGTGAACCACGTTTCCCCCCGGGAGCCTTAACGCAATAATTGGTGCCTGCAAACCCCCCTTAACCTTTGGCACGGCATTCGGACAGAATCAACGGACAATTGCTCGGGTTTCGCGGGAAAAGTTGGACAGCTAGCGCAGCGGCCGCATGCCGAGCTAGCCGACGGCTTCCCGGAGCTAGAGCGAGGTCCAGAGCATGGCCCGACGTAATTCCGGAAGCCCTGCTCTCGGTGTCTTATGACTTCAGGCGGGCATCTTAGCTATGTATTACCCGCACGGTGCAGTATGGGGACATGTCAGTCAGGAGATGTCCTGTAACAACATGGGGGCAGAGGCGATTTGAGACAAAGCTACAAAATTACACTAAGGGTTGACAGACTGACTAGGAAATGAAGTTTCCATTTTCAATAGAGCCACGCCCATCTTTTTCCGTTTCCGAACTCTTCGTACTAAAAATTATCATCGCCATCGATAAAGTTAGGATTTTACCATAGTAAATATTGGCCGAGGGAGGCCATAAAACAGTTACATGAATACGTTTGTGAAGGTTAGACATCCAGGTAACAAATATTTAAAGAGAATTCAAACTCTACAACTGGATACGAATTCGGAGATTTATTTCCGGACGTTTCGAGTGACATCCATCACTCTTCTTCAGCATCACTAAAATGAACTAGCATGAATAGAAATGCTTTGCTAAATGAAAGAAAAGGGAATCTTTGGCTAAAAGTGTTCTACTGAAATGCACCCACTGAGACTTTCAGAATAAAATTGTGGCTATATTGTGCAGAGCTTGCGTCCAAACTCACAAATGCTTGGCCGCACTTACACACCTTGATTAATTCTATTTCGTTTTACTCGATAATTTTTTTCTCTCTTTTCGATTACATTGTACATGACATTGTCATATTTGACATAACTTAAAGTTTATTGACATGAAATGTTGGAATTTCCTGACGATATATAAAAGGAACGGCACGGTTTGACAGGTTCCGATGTTGTGTCCTTAGGAAAGGCATTTTACACCTATTTCCTCAATAGGTGAAAATGAGTACCTGGCTTGACGGGACTTCCCGTCTTTGGGGGGAGCCACACTTCGAGTTTCTGAAGATGAACTTTTGTGAAGTCCATGCAAATAACGTAGAGTTGCAATTTTGCTTCAAATAAATGAAAGTTGACCCCTCGGATCACAGAGGCTTAGCGATACACAAAGCCAATTTTGTTAATTATGACAGATGACCAATTGCTGTAACATTTAAAACCCTGCCGCCAGCATGCGGGCTAATTTACACATTCCCGGGAAATGCCAACTTCTGTGGTGCCGATTTAAGGTTTCTTTCAGTCTTTCGTTTCCTTCTGGGGTGCAGGTAAGGCACGTGTAAGAAAACTGTCTAAGAAAATGCTTCTTGTTCAGAATCGGCAAGGTGTATGATTTATTAACGCAACACCTTGTTCTACAATAGCCACAATTGCCTTTGTTTGATGTACTTATTGGTATTCTTCTTGTGCCGTGTATTGAGATGAAATCTAACCTTGATGACTCTTGTTGTGGCGAAGTTTGCCCGGGATAATCGGCTTGACACGCGCCGTTGTCGGGTAAAAGTCACCAGGGGAGGGGGCGTTACCTTTCTGGTGATCTTTAGAACTTCTCAAAGGCGTTTGAGGTCACGCGCACGCAGCGTCAAGGTTGTGCGACTTCCTTGGAAGAATTCGGGCGCCGTGCTGTTTTCCTTTTTACCCTCCTCTTTCTCTTTCTTTCTCTCTTAGTCTCTCTCTCGCCAGTCGTTCTCCTCTTTTCCTTTCCCTCCTCCCCCCTCTCTCTCATCTCTCTCCAGTCTCTCTCTCTCGTTGATTGCGTGCTGTTTTCTAATTAGTTTCGTGTTCTTATGGCTAACATCCCCTCAGCTGGCGGCAAATGATAGCACACGGTATCAATCATATCAGAACTGGACGTAATCGTGAGATAAATGTCAATATTCAGTCTTTTCATGATGTAGGCTGATTCTACAATCGGACCAGAGGATGGAATGATTGAGAAGAGGCAAAAACATTCGAATGGACCTTGAGACCGTGAACCTTTACATGCGACATTGGACGGCTGAAAAGTACATAACTGTTAGCCTCTACCAGGCTCCAGAGGCGGCTGGAAAGAGTAGAAATTGGCCAAATAGACAGGAAAACATGAAAGAGGAATTAGTTTGCTAAAGGGGTACAGTTTGCCGGCCGCTCTATTGAACCCTCTCTCCGTAGCCGACTCCCTTAGTCACTCTCTTCTCAATCATTCTATTTCTAAATCATTCTATTCACTCTATTTGGCCAATTTCTACTATTTTTCCAGCCATCCGCGGAGCCTGGTAGAGGCTTCATAACTGTTTTACCATCGAAACAACAGCAACGTGATACCCGAACTCATCATGAGCTTGAACGAAATTTTTCAGTCCCTGCCTTCAATCGCTTCTTTTGTGGCAACACTGTATACGGTCAACGCAGACATGCCATTCATCTTAGTGCCCTGTCACACTTGTGCGTATAATCAAGTGCGTATGAATTCCGCAATAACATTTTTTGGTTAAAGTTTACCGGGATGAAGTTGTTTTATACTTTGACCCACCGTTGAGCAGTCTAGCTATCAAACGAAAGAAATAACTTCTTCGGCTGCAAACTTAACCTCAACCAAAAACATGTTAATACGCAACTCATGCATGCGGGCTTGAATATACGCACAAGTGTGACAGGGGATTTTAATAGTGCATTTTGCCTCCTAGCCTCTTTCTCTGCCTTAAACTTGTTAACTTCTTGTTTTAGTCTTTTCGAATGCAATGGAAACCACGGTAATTTTTAATCATCTACTCATTGAGATTTCCCACATGTGTGCCAGATGAACGTAACAGATCTAGATGACTTATCACCTTTTCAAAATGTAAACCATGAGACCAGGCTATAAGGTTAGATCTGCTCAAAACTCACCACCGTATCGACTTTTAGAGATGGACTTTAGGATTGGAATAAGGACTGGTACCGAGTTTTTTTATTTTATATTATTGTGATCATTATGTCTGTGTATTGTATCTGTGTCCAGGGAGCCTGCAAAACAGGTCAAGAGACATGAGTGTGTCCGCTGGCTAAATAGATAAATGAAATGATCCCTGCTCTTTTCGAAAAGTGTGGTAGGCTCTTTGACCTGTGCTCGAGGTGTGGCTCTCCTCAAACACGGGACCTCCGCCTCTCCAAGAGGACGTCCCTAATAGTTAACCGAAGCTAGGTACTCATTTTTACTTGAATCGGGTGAGGAGATAGGTGTAAAGTGCCTTTCCCTTTGGGGCCTGCCGGGGATACGAACCCACGACCTTTAGATTCTAAGCCAACAACCCTAGACAACCCGTGTCACCTTTAAAACTGGATGCTGGGTTTAAAGCTGAGGGCGATCAACACACAAGTATATGAAGAAGAAGTGGGGTCGTGTGGCGCAACGGCAGAGCGTTCGGCTCAGAACCAAGTGGTCCCGGGTTCGAATCCTGTCATGTCACCGATCTTGTGCCCTTGGAAAAGGCACTTTACACGACTTTCCTCACTCCACCCAGGTGTAAATGGGTACCTGACTTCGGTTGGGGAAGGTCGTATCGAGGTCACCTGGTGGCCGCCCAGACCCTTGGGACAGTTCCACAAAAATGCAAGTGTGGATAAGATAAATGTATGTATATGTTGTGTATTGTGTGGAACCTGTAAACCCTGCATCAATTCAGCACTAGAAAGGCTGCCATTGCGGGTAATTTCTGACCAATAAAAAAACGATTATATATGCAACATATAGCAGGACGCCTTATATGCGTGACAACAAGCGACGAAGCGTACGTGGTCTACAGGCCTCACAAGCGCCGCCTAGCGGCGAGACCACGTCTTCTCGGTTTTAAAAAAGCTGTCACACGCGGTGGTCTATCCCGTCATTAAGTTGTTACACATGACTTTTTACGTCGATGGCATTTAAATTTCGAAGTCCGATAGTTACAGAAGTACCACTTTCTTTGAAGAAATCACTTTTTGTTTTCTTTTGCTAAGACTCTTGGTTACTGACGTTAGAATCGCCACACAACCGAAGTCCCGAATTCAAAAGAACGACATAAACTCAAGTAGTAATGCTACATTTTCCCTCGGTCGTCTCACCCTAAGAGCGGTTGAACTGTCCTACTGTTTATCGGTCTCTTGACCGGAGTGGCTGGGAAATCTGAAAGTTGTTGATATTTAGACTTAGATGATAAAACCTAGACACGAGAAAGTGAGACAGCCGGAGATAGTCAAGACGTCGACTGAGCCTGGGCTATGTCAGATTTCGTACTGGTGACATGTCATACCCATTTCCCGGATGTCCCTTAATCTATTGATGATTTGTCGTGGTGTCCTCATCTCTTCGCATTGGATTTCTAAGAGCTTTACCCCATAGTTCCAGAATCAAAAAATGGAAAAATAAGTTGACGTGACATAGAAAAATTCTAACAAACCTTGCCGTTACTGTGTTCAAACCAGACGAAACAAAAATAAAAGATAAGCGCGCCCTCAGATCACCTCTTGAACCCAGACTACACACCGCGGGCAGACCGCAAACACACGCCAGATGCCAGCTGACACAGATAACCATGTCACCACCTTGCCCTGGGCGCAAAAACTATATCGATGATTAATTTGATCAAAAAAACAAGAAGTCCTAAAATGGCAGCCAATAGGCTGAACTTATGTCAGGATATCTGGATGTTACAACGCGTTTGAATCGGAGACACATGGGCAGCCATCGTCACTCGAGACCGGCGGAGAAACCAGGCCTCGACACAAGCACGTAAGCAAATCTTGTCATTGAATAAGGTAGTTACATACATACATAATCATACTCTAGTAGTAGTTTTAGCAGTTAAAATAGTATATATACAGCACAGCGTTGAACATATATACACATCAAAATTGAAAACATCGTCATAGAAAGGAAGTATGAACTTAAATCAAATCAAATATATACCGAACTGAGATAATGTAAGTGAAATTGTTATTTTGCTAAGAAAACTTCAGTAACGTGCAACAGAGGTGCCTCAGATCGTTAACAAGGGAAAGTCGTAGAAATGATTGCAATGACAATTAGTTGTGATACCGTTTGCTTTCGAATAAAAACAACTGTTCTGAATCTTTAAAAAAATAACAGTGTTGTGACCGTCATATATTTACCATAAATGATCGTTAATTCGTATGTACGATAATGTTCTGAATTTTAAAAGGTTTATGGAATCAGTTTAAAAACTTGTAAAAAAGATATGCGATTCAGCCCACAGGTGCTGCAAAGTACTTTTTATATCAGATTGATCGGAACGAAGATGTAAAACTGAGTTCTTGCCATAATTTAATCAATTCTGGGTCTGCAGAGAAAGTTTTGACAATTCAAACTACAAAGTACAAGGACGTAAGCAAAATCCACCCAAACCATTTAACAAGTGTATGAATATTGATCAGTGTTTTCAAGTGCCCGTCTCAATCACCAGGAATGACGCAGGATGTTCAGAAGGAGATGAAGGCGTTGGCCACTCAACTGATTGATCAGACCTCAACAAGTTCAAGTTTCAAGTTTCTCAACTTCCACTTGACTTTTAGAAACGCGCCAAAACACTGTACTCCAATCTCGTTTGTTCCCACGCTTGAGGACTCCTCTTGAAATTCCAACATGTACATTTCATCCCTGTTGATCTCATATGGATATCCCTGTAGCTCAACTGGTAGCAGCCTCACAATTGAGCTTCTGGTTCCAATTAGTTGGTATTTGGGCGACCAGGTTTAATCCTGGGCAGGGCATCTCGGTTGGGGCTGCACCGTGTTTTGGAAGGGACATAAAACTGGGGTCCCGTGTTCTAGTGGGTGCCACGAGCACGTTAAAGACTGTAAAAGTATATCTTGCTACTGAAATAGGGCACTACAAGGGTCTGAACGAACGAAACGACAGCTCTCCCGGCTGACTAAGTCACTAACAGCCAAAGTTTTGCTCTGGCGGCGCTACAGGTGCATCTCAGCAGGCACTCCTGGGGGAGAGCTATGTGGCCCTGCGCAGTGGCTCACTTGTTGCGAGAGCTCCATGCACGCACCGATGCGCCTCAAGTCACCTCGCCGCTCCGCAGGGCCAACGGCGGCCACCCGACAATAAAGACTTTGTCAGATTAATTTGACGTTCAATTCGGCGGTATTGCTATCGATTTTCCTACTGTCGGGAGTCGCCGCGCGCAAGATAATATCGATTTTGCACTATTTTCCTTGTTCAGCATCAGTGAGCGGTGGAGGCGGAGGAATATGTCAACAGATAGGTTTCCCACAATGCTCTCTGAGAAATTAGACTGTTCCAAATTCAAACATTCTTTCGACATGTCAAAATGAAATAGAGTGAAGAAAATTGTCTAATGTAATAAATGAAATTTGTAAATACAAAATCGAGTAATTTAGTCAGTCGCATTTTTTGAGTGCATGAAAACGCACAGAAAAGGAAACTAGAACCATTTTATTCCATTGTATCCCCCTCCCAATTGATATCGTCCGGACAGCTTCCTTTGTGCTAGCGATCACGCGCTACGTCTGAGGCGCGATTTTCCAGATTTCTTGGGAAGATTCCGGCCTAAATTCGCGCATCTTCCTCAGAGTTTCCCACTAAAGGACATCGAGAAGGGAAGGCAGATCTCCCCGGGATGACACAGTACCTTCCACCGAACCTGCTGGCGCTTTTTGCGCCGCGGGAACCGATCCCATACCTCCCGCCGACAGACAAACTCCCATGCGAGAAGATTCGACGAGCCCCGTACTCAGAAGTCACGCCGTTTCTTCCAACATTTGAGGTAAAAAGACGACACCTACTAGTCTATAGAGTCGCTGTACATAAATTCTTCGTCCGTTAGTGATATAATTAAGGTAAAATACGCAGTAAAACGTAATTTTTCTCGACTTTGGCGAATCCAAGATGGCGGACCGAAATTGGAGTTGTAGGATCGATTTTGTGCCCAGCACGTGACAGCAGCTAACGTTCATTGAGACGAATTGTGTATGGTTAACCCAACTCCCCAGCGATCTGTCTCGATATCGATTTTGTACTGCTATATAAACTCTCGTGTGACAGGTGCATTTTGTCACTGATCCTTGCTATTTTGTGAACATGTGTATAACAACTCCCAAGTTTGGCTGAAAGGCACGTTTGCGTTTTGGCATCTTTTGTTTTAGACGTGCTTTGCAGTAATGTCTACACTAAAAGTGCATTATATTTATTTTCATATGTAGTTTAGGTAAGTTAAGATCACTAATTTCGGTTGCAAATCAAAAATACTGATAATCCTCTTTCGTCGGACTTGCTAAGTAAAGTTGCTAACATTTTTATAAGTTAATCATAATCATCATAATGTTATATTGTTTTGAACTGTTGCCATTATGTCAGTTTCTTGTGCAACTTCGAAGAAAACAAAGTCAACCAATAGATTTGATTATCTTAGAGCTGCCCAATACTGGTGTATACTAGAAGTAGTCAAATTATTATGTACCAAATGCGGAAAACTATTTTATCTACATCTGTTGTATAGATTTCAAATTATTCATATTATAATATTGATTGAAACATTACAATTTTTTTCTTTCAACAGGACCCAAAAGACACTCCTCCACCTACCAGAGCAGAGACGCGACAGGAACGCTTGGAAAGAAAGGTGAGCTGCATTTGCATAGCACAAACCCACAAATTGTCAAAATCAAATTTTTGTATGTTTTTTTCCCGATTAATTTTTTATCAGACAAGCTACTTTTAGGTTGTGTGACTCTTGGTAGTCTCTTGAGATAAGTATGATAATAACTTAAGACAAAGTATGCAAGCAAAGCTTTTGTTAGACTTGGAGAGTTATGCTTTCAGTACCACTAACTGTATAAGAATAAGTATGTTGATGACATGGAATCTTGTTTTTGTCCACCTCACAGAGAAAAGAGAAGCTTGAAGCTCATGCCAACAGACTGGAAGAGAAGGTTTCTGAATGTAAGTATCAACCCTGGGTGGAATGGATGTTAGAGAGCTTTATTCATTTATTTTATCTTGAGACACCTGGATGGCCCAAACAGCTAGGATAGCTTATAGGAGATTCTTTTTACACAACCAGGTAATCTCACCTGCTAACGTTTGGATGTCTATCAGACACCTTCAGAGCTTCTGACTGGAGTACTGCTTCTCACCGCTATAAGTAGCCGATGTAGGTGGCACTTTTGCGGTGAGAACACTGTCCCAAACGTGGCTAAGCTTGTATCCCCCTCGTCTGATTTATAACATATACACAGACAATAATCACAATACGTGTTACAGTTTGGCCGTAGAACGGAAGCGGACAACATGCAATGGGTACAAATAAAATCCGGTGCACAAAAATCAAAGCTTTCAGTTAGACACAAAATGTTGAAGAAATGTATGTGATGTAGACTGTATGATACCTGATGATACTGTCAATTCTATATCAAATGGTTTATTCACAAGCACAAACTATAAAATTGAATGCAATATTAGAATGTAACATGTGAAGTCACCCCACACTCACAGCCATATGATATGACATTGGGTGATACATTCTGATGGTTGAAAAGATGTTAGGTTCCTTTTTTAAACAAGGATGCTGTGTTCAATGTATGTGGTATGTTGTTCATGGAATTGTTAAGAAACAGTTTAGTAACAGACCATTCTCTTTTCTTACAGGGGACCCAGCAAATGATACAAATGCATCAGGAGATGCCTACAAGACCCTGTTTGTTGCCAGAATTGTAAGTCTCCTTTTTGAAATAAATGTCTCTTCATATTTTACCCAAGAGCTTGCATATGTGATTTAGTGTAAAACATTCATGTCTACTGAAGACCTATTAAAAACAACTCAACAAGCGATAGTCGAAATAATTGATTTTTTAATCAATTTTTCTTTATCGATTTTTCAATGTAATTCGATTAAGCGCTTCACGGCCTCTTAACTCTGAAAGCAGGTATAGGTCTTAAAAGTGGGGTAATAGCCAGGGGTGAATAGATTTTCCACTTGACAGATGACTCGTAAAATTAAGTGGTACTTAATTGGGCATTAAGGTTTGTAGATAAGGCTGTGCCTAATCTCTGCTTGCTTAACAACAAAGGGCACTTTTTGCCGTATTCCTCAAACTAGTTATTAATTACATCCGCATTGCAAATGATAGAGCAGAACACAAGTGCCACCTTTTGCAGGATTTTTAGAGTAGATAATAAGCCAGTGAGCTTTTTCTACGTAAACAATGAATCAATCTATTGCCTGAAATAGGCTTTCAAGTTGAAGACTGTCGCGACAGTGGGCAGCGCTTTCAGACCAGACAGAGTCACTGTAAATTTGATTATGAAGCCCTTCGAGACAGGAAGGCTTTTGAGTCAGTCCTCTAAATGAATGGGTTTGGGAATGTTTCTGCCAGATGGGAGCAAGGCCAAGGCTGTCACTGACCAAAGCGATAGGCGCTCTTAATGGTAGGGATGGTGTCTGAAAGGAAATCGCGAGGGATCGTGTGGCACAACAGCAGCGTGTTCGGCTGAGAACCAAGTGGTCCCTGGTTCAAATCCTGCCGTGTCACTGATCTTGTGCCCTTTGGAAATGCACTTTACACGACTTTCCCAACACGCCAGAATGGTCGTCATCATTCAAGACCGTGGGCATTATAGACAAGAAAAAAAGAAAGAAAGGAAATTATTACTTTCCAAGCAGTGGCCTCTATTTGCTCTTGTGAACCTCACAAAACACATTTTACTGTTACTCAGATGAGATTTGAACAGACTTCTGTTGCAAAGATTGACAAATTTACTTTTAACTAGTATGTTGAAGAATGTTAGACATCAAGGAAGGGGATCAGTTCTTCAGAGAATTTATCCACTTGCTTGATTTAATTTGTATCATTATGGAAGTCAACCACTAGTTTCTTTTGCAAAAATTGTTGAACAGCATGATATTAAGAATGAAAAAAGAAGAAAGTCATCAGTTCCCGTGAACTTTGTACAGATGCTTTGTTGGTTAAATAGAAATCTTCATATCTGAAAATAAAACTGACTTTTGGGATGGTTCCTTTCAATCTAATGTTATTTCCTGTGTCCACTATGCAGAACTATGATACATCAGAGTCAAAGCTCTCTTTCAATAATATTTATAATCTCTTTGAACTTTGTACAGATGTTTTAAGGACTAAATGAAACTGTCTTTACTTGTAAAACTAGCACTTGGAGACGATTCCTCTTCATCTATTTCTCTGATCTGATTGCCTGTGTCCATTCTGCAGAACTATGACACGTCCAAGTCAAAGCACTTAAATAATCCCTGTGAACTTTGTACAAATATTTTAAGGGCTAAATAGAATTATGTGTGCTTGTAAGACTAGCACTTTTGAGACTATTCCTTCCCATTTGTTTCTCTAATCTTATTTCCTGTGTCCATTTTGCAGAACTATGACACGTCCGAGTCGAAGCTGCGGCGAGAATTCGAGGTCTACGGACCCATCAGATCGGTAAGTGCACTTACTGCCACCCAAATGGCCCTGTGATGGACTACAGATGGGTGGGGGGATAGCGGCATCAAAAACACATCTGCACTTCTGGTTGAGTGGATGGGGTCATGCACTTTGGATAAGATATTAGGTGTTTTGAGCAGAGAGGATCTGTCGAAAATGATTGCCCCTCTTTTTAGATGATGGTAGCTCTGAAGATGTCTAGGCTGGTTGGGGTGGTTAGCAGCATTAAAAAGACATCTGCACCTCTGGTTGAAAAATGAGGTCATTCACTTCGGATGAGATATTAGGCATTTTATTTTTGAGCGGGAAGATCTGTTTGTTAAACTTAAATATGGGTCTTTTTAGGCGGCATTACGAAGATCTTCGTAGCATTTTGAAGATCTTGGCCAGGGTGAGTGGATATAGTCTGTATAACGCAAACTCAGCTGTCCGGGGATTTCTGTCCCCTCCCCGCGGAGGCTATACGGTTACAGGACAGCAAGCCGTTACAGGAGCTTGATTGAGTTCAGGCTAGAGTGGATAGTGGCATAGCTATACACATCTGCACCTTTGGTGGAGGGATGAGGTCATGCACTTTGGATGAGATATTAGGCTTTTTAAGGAGAAAAGAAGATATGTTTAGCATGCTGCTTCTTTTTAGGAATCCGTCCATCATGATTCATGATAGCACTTTGATCATAATGTCATGGCCAGGGTGGGTGGATAGCAGCATTAAAAACACATATGGCTATCTTGACCTTCTTGAATAAATGATAACTTTATTGCACAACAATTGCACAAGGTACAAAGTATGGCATCTTCTACTAGTACATAACTACAGTTCCGAAAGGCTAATCTACCTAATACAAGAGTGTATAGTAAATCCCTAATGGTCTCAGATAAGCACAGGGACATCTTACTGCTCTCCCCTTGTATAAGCCGATCACTCCCAATGGTATCTTATAGCTGAAGAGATGAATGTAATGACAACTCCTAATGGGGCCTGGATGAAGCTTAAGCCTTTCTGATGTCCCCTCTATCTTGCTAATGCTATTTATGTCCCCTGAACAAGCATTTAAAGCATTACAAAGTGATGTACATATGAAGTGTTACATCCACTAATGACGTTAGAGCATTTCTGTGACTTAATTTTACAGTATCAAATTTATAATAATTTTTTGGCCAGAAATGTGTTATGAGCAAACATTGGGTGCATTAAAAGGCAAGGCAATGCCTACAACATTTTGACAATTCTTCCCTTTGATTTTGGGAGCGCATAGACTGTAATGTCAAGGAAGTACTCCAACTTTCTTACTGTTACAAGAATATTCTTCAAACAGTGACTTAAAAAGAAAGGTAGCGACATACGCACCTCCAAATTTTTTACGTCTTCTGTACGTCTTGTTCACGGAGTGACCTAGTCTCTCGAACACGAGGGTAGGCCGAGACTTGTGAAGATCATCCTGCCTCCCCTGACTAGGTCACTCCATGAACAAGACGTACAGAAGACGTCAAAAATTTGGAGGTGCGTATGTCGCTACCTTTCTTTTTAAGTCACTGTTTGAAGAATATTCTTGTAACTGTTATCACACGTGACACGTTTCTTACTTTTTTTACTTGAAGCCTCTCTTGGTATCTTGTATCATCCCTCCAAGCTACAGTGTTACAGTACACTTCTATTTATATTCAGTTTCAAGCTTAAAAGAAGAACAAAACACCACCACAAAAGTAAAAGAAACTCAGGACCAAAACAAACTGGAGCCTTAGAGAGTTGAAATCATCTTTATTGTACTTAAAACAGACATACAAATACCAAAGATGAATATTTAAAAGCACCTAGGACAGCCCCTTGTCTGGGTTAGGACACCCAGAGGGCGCAAGGTAAAAAGTAAATCGTGTGCGTCGGATTCTTCAGGCACCGAAACTGCATGTAAAAAAGATTCTCTAAACACATATGATTGATACAGGCAAACTACATACAAACGTATTGCACTGGTTGACTATTGCACTGTTTCATATACGTCACCATCCGATTAACATGAGAACAATCCTGTGGGGTTTTCCCAGCCAACATTCCTAGCACAGCATATGACATATGAGATCTGCGTGGAAATCGTATTTGTTTGAACGTGGCGTCGCGGTGGCGGGCCTCAGAACCCAGAGATACCGGGTTCCAATCCGGGGTTTCCTGATTTGTCCCGTTGACGTTGTACCCTTGGGAAAGGCACTTTACACGACTTTCCTCACTTCACTCAGGTGTAAATGAGTACCTAGCTTCGGTTAGGGACGTCCCTCAGATAGGACGTTAAATGGAGGTCCCGTGTTTGAGGAGAGCCACACCTTGAGCACGTTAAAGAACCCACCGCACTAATCGAAAAGAGTAGGGGTCCTTCCCGGTGTGTATGGATCATATAAATCTGTCCGGATATGCAGCTTGTACGCTTCAGTACAAACCTGGTGTGTTACTCCTTGATGCGGTTTACCGGGTATGCAATACAAACAAACAAACTACTTTGTCGTTTTTTCCTCTTCAGATCAAGATGACGAAGGACGTGAACACAGGGAAGCCTCGTGGGTACGCTTTCATTGAATATGAACATGAGCGGGACATGCACTGTAAGTATCACTTTAATTTGACTCTCTTTTATCCATACATTTTTCAGACACCATCCCAACTGTCCGTATGGTATCTACTTTCTCTTAAGGCAAACTTGAAGGTGCATGAACACATTTCCAAAACATTGTTGCAAAACGAAGCTGTTTGTGACAAGGGATTGAGGACACTGTCTTGGTATTAACGGCTGCAACGTGAGGCACTTTTCGGCAGCTTTTTGGCGTAGAGACAGCTTCAAGCAAGCTTTCTTCTGCAAGACAGTGTACGTTGTCCCTTGTCATTAAGTCACCTTTTCGGTAGTCCACACAAAGTCTGCACTCTGTACGTACTATTTCTGGCAGACAATCTGAATGGTATGACTACATATATAGGTTGACAACAAAAAAAACGAAAATGTGAAAATATCACTGTTGTATTCTATATTTGCTCTGATTCTCGTCAAAATGAACCTGTTTTCTTTCTTTTCTGGGTAAGAATGGGTAATATTAGGAAGTAGAATTATATTCTACCTGCCTGTTTTAACCTTCTCCCTGCTGCCTAACCCTGTAACTAATACAAATTTGGTTACAAAAGGCTACTCAAGCGGGGAGAAGGTTAAAATGATCATATGACAAGATTTTGATTCATTTGATAACAGTAGAATATGGATTTTCTCGACTGAAAACCATCTCAGCCCAGACATACTGCACAAGGCCAACCTGCTTGCGTTCAGAAAGTCTGTTGAAAAGTTATAGAGATTCATATGGTAAAATATCAGTTAAAGAGTCCAACCTTAAAAGAAACGTTTGTTGTTTTATTCTGTGTAAAGAAAGCAGACTACAAGGGGTAAGTAGTCCATTAAACAAAGTGTAAGGAATCTGTTGGTGGTAAGACATACTAGTGTACTCTAGAACATACAGAACGCTTCTCCCAAAATTGCTACAGCCTGAAAGTTAAAGGATCTTTCTTCTCGTAAACAAACGATCAACCCAAACTTTCATTCAGATGTGGAAGCATTTCAATAATGACATAACTGTCTGCGGTATATCTAATTTCCTGTGCTAGGCACTCGGTGAATTCAATAAGGCACACCAGAAATGTTGATGTGGAGAACCAAAACCCATTATTGACGAAACAGTCTCCGTAATTGCCCAACTCTCATTTGTAGTACAAGCATTTAATTTCATCCACGACAACTCCCATAGGGATAGAGTCCTATGACTGGATCACTGCACAGCCAGAGTGCTACATTAGCCCCTGTATCTGTTGCACTTATGGTCATTACAACCATGCCCTTGTTCCTCCCTTCCCTACATCACTGACCCCTTTTAAGACAATTAGGAGAACTAATTGGTAGTAAGATAGGCCAGGCAGACTTAATTTCTTGGATCACATCTCTGTAATACTACATCTCTGATACAAGAATGCCCCCTACATCAATGTATTTGTTTCATTTTGTGATCTGGCATTCACGACATATGCCTGAGTGACAACATTTTCGTAGTGACTACAATATTTTCTCTTATATTTTGAAACAAATCTTATTAAGAGTGGTACCCCCCATATGTACTCCAGAGGCACAGTTTTTATGACAATTTGCACATTATTACAGTTGGGAAGTTTTAATCTAAGATGCTCGTGGCTAATTTCTCAGTTCGTGCCAACTTGTAACAGAAGGGCGGACGCTGTTGCGCATCTTTGGCCACTCGTCTAGAATAGCAACATTTCCCCCAGATGGAGGCAAGCCAAAATCAATACACACATGGATGTCATCCATAAAATTAAGATTGCGCCGCCTAATTGGCCTGATAGGAGGGCCGGTTCCACATTAGCCCCCTTCAGTAAGACTTATTGCGATATTAAATCTTCCTAATGGTCTCGGTGGGATGTTTTGTATGCTATAATTGTCCTGACAGAGGACAAGCGGGGGGAGAATAGTGAGTGATAATCAGATATGTATCTCGGAGCCCCTGAAATGTTTTGGTAATTTGATAAGAGGACTATCTGTCCATGAGTTGGCACAGAAAAGAAATAGTTGGTATTGTGTAAACCAGGGTTCTCCCCAGGAATTTAGTGTATGGTAGTGCTGTGGGAGGGTGCGTAGCATCCTATGCGAATTTTCATGAATTTTACCAAAATAATCCAGATATTAAGTGAAAAAACACTCTAAATTTGAAAAGCATCTTATCGGCGCTGAGCTAGCAGTATAGTGGTGCGGTGCCATTATTGTACAGTCTGGGGAGAGCTCTGTAAACCATGTATGTACATTAACCACTGTTGTGAGAACTTGTGACGTGTGACCACTCCCAGTGTCTGTAAGGGACTATGTTGGTGGAAAGACAACATACGTGGCTTCTGTGTGATTCTAGTGTTGACCTCCCCTAATTTTATTTCAAGCACTTCCCTTTGCGATGACTGAAATAACACTAAACTGCCTCTAACTTTAGTAGTACAAATACTACAATGGTAAGGAAATTAAGATAAATGTCACTCCTAATGAAAAAGCTGCCAGTGCTGGTAAGTCGGGTGATTATAGAATTTATCTGAACATTTTCTGTTGGTAAGAGAATTTATTGAAGCTTGAGCAACGGTTGTGATCTGTTTTGGTGGGCAGAAAGGATGGATCAAACCAGGTTTGTACTGTAAGTTGGCCAGTGGCGAATTACATGGAGTGTTGCATTGGTGAATTTGATAGACAAGAGTTTAAGTGGTATTAAGGGAAATCGTAAGGAAAATAAAATGTTACTGAACAATAGAAGACATCCATCCACAAATTGGAGGTGGTAAGAATATGAAATATTGTGCAAAGATATCTTTGATATTTCATGTAGAATCTATGCCTGTATATACAACCATACCTACAGTAGTTGCAGATTTGTATGTTTTGCTGGGGTTGGTAATTCCCCAAGTTTGTGAATATCTATAAGGAACCCCCCTGCTTGGTAAGTTGATTGGTAAGTTGGATACCCTGGAAGAGGGACATCGAGAGAGAGAGAGAGAGAGAGAGAGAGGACACAGGACAGGTAGCAAAATGTTGGTAAACCACGGTCTGTTTTTCCTGACATCTCAAGTTACCGAGACTCAGATATACAAATGTAATGCCATAGTCATCAAAACAAGAGGGAGGAGAACAGTGGACAGGTAGCAAGATACTGGTAAACTGAGGATTTGTTTACTGGTATTTCTCCTTGGATATTTGAATAGTTGTTGATACTCGAATATATAAATTTAATGAAAGAAAGGAGGTTGGAAGAGGACACATCTCAGGTATGCAAATGTTGAATGGATATTGGTAAACTGAAGATTTGTTATTTGTCCTCCTCGGATATTTGAATAGTTGTTGAGACTCGAATACACAAATTCAATGAAAGAAAGGAGGTTGGAAGAGGACACACCTCAGGTATGCATATGCTGATTGGATGGCGCTTCCAGAAGAGGAGACAAAGTTGTGGTAGCCAGGTTCTGAGTGTTGAAGTGGTGCTTTGTTGTCTTGAGAAAGGAGTTTGTCGTAAGTAAATTGTCTCAACCTCAAGCCTGCATCCAGTGCAGGTCCGAAGACACAAATGTTGTATCGCCAAAACAGCTATAGAAAGCCAGCTTGTACTATTTGTAGTATTCATGTTTTCAACCGGAAAGAAATTGTTACATTAAAGACTTTATTTGGTAAGTTTGGAAGATAAGATTAGAAGAAGGGAGAACCTTATACCCCAAAGTTTTCTGCACTTGGTGCAGGTAGGAGGGTAACATCTTTTATGGAAGTCTTTATTGAGCAGAATAACGAGAAGTTCCATTTTAGTAACAGTGACTTACTAAAAGAAAGCTATATAATTTGTTTGGTTGCGTGTTTGTTGAAAAAGTGTCTAGTGCTTGCACAACTTCGTTTAAATTGATTTTCGAGATTGATTTTCAAGACCAACACGATTCTAAGCCGTGCATGCATGAAACTGCAGATAGACGACCGTTTGGGTGTCCAGATATTAATGCTGTTCCATTCCTCTTTGCAACACAGCCTCTGTGGCGATGTGTGAAAGCGGCCTTACTCTTCTGCGCACTACACTTGCCATATGACACGTTCTTGAGAAGTGCTATGGGTGGGTATGGTTGGTAAGGAGAGGTGGTAAGACCCGTCGCACCGCTGGTGTGTGTAAGGCACCACGTGCAAAACACACGTAGCTTAGCTCGGGAGTGCACAGAAGAAAAACAGTCAGGTATCAGGCCTGCATGCATCATTTGCATGCACATTTCAATAAAAGATTTTGGAACACAAGTCTTTGTAATATTCATAGTTACACCAATGCAATTGAACACGAGAAATTTATTAGAAATTCTTGTATCTATCCCGAGCATTATACGCAGTTACTTTTTGAAACAAGCCATGAAAGTGTAGAATCTTCCACAGATCAAATATTTTGGTTTATACATTTGTAGAAAAAGATTGTATACTTAGTATCTTCAGATGGAGCTTTACTGCTTTGGGTAAATATGCAATAGAATTTAGAGAGTGAAATATATAGGATTTGGCAAGGACAGTAGAAGACTATGTTACGTTGAAAAATTGAAACTTTAACATACGAACTGGAGATTTTTATAGGATTATTACTAATGGCTTATAACTAAATGTTTTTCGAGAGATAGTTCTTGAATAGGTACCAAAACATTAATGGGATACCAAAAACTTAGCTGACATGTACTGATATGAAGGAAGAAAGGCACATGTAACATTGCAATTTGTGGCTCATGTCATCTGCAATAAATAGTCCGAATTTCCTCCCTAAACAAACTACTGTACGTTAGATGTGCCTTTTTTCCATCCTAAAGCCGGGTAAGTCGGGTAAGTATCCGCCAATGGACTTGCCGGTCGACTACCGGACAGCACGACTCATTTCCCTTCCACGAACGATCCGTACCAGCGCTCGATCGCACCCCCTCCGTACTTTGAACAAGCCCATGCAGGTGGGGCTAAGGTTTGAAACCAGGGTAAAATGGCATTTTGCGCATTTTTCACTCTTTCTCTGTCTGTGACTGTGGTTGTTTGTCCCCTTCTTTAGTACATTGTTGAGCAAAGATGAATATACAGTAATGACCAACCCACCCCCCCTCCCACCCTCAGGTAAAAGGGTGGACACTATTCTTAAATGTTTATATATAACTTAGATTGGCTCTACTGGCAGCTAAACTGGAACAAAGACGAGTATTACCATACATCTGTCGTCTAGACATCCAAGCTGCCAGTTTACGCCAAAGGTGCCACAAACTAACATCATACGAATGCCCATTTCCATCTTATGCTTGATTGGTACATACAGTAATGCTAAGTTTGTATGAGGTGTGTTTTTGAGCACAGTGGTACTGTAGAAGGCCACCTTGGTAACATTCACTTGTGCAGGTTGGCTACAGGTGATGCAGAAGGTGACGAAGAGAAGGTGTTTTCTCTATGGTTGGAGTGTTGGTTTCTATTGGTGTGTTTACCATGGCAGTAAATGGTCTCAAAGCTGCCATAGCTACATTGTACACTGCTACAAACTCCCAAACATTGCAGAAAAGGCTGTGCTTGTCACAGTTGCTACCTAAGAATTGAAGGAAAAAGGCGTGTGACTTAAGTTTGACCACTTTTATTATGTTTGCCCTTACTCAGATGACCTAACATCACCATTGTTGATGTGTAAGTTTCCACGAACAAGAGGTAGCATTGAGGCCTTTACTGTTAACCTCTGGCATGCTGCAGTTCACACCACTCCTCCAAGTTGTCACTGGATCACTGGTAACTCGGCATGCTATAGGTTATATATGTTACCAAAACTTACGCCCCGCTTTCTTCCAGCGCAAAAGGAACACGCAGGTAAAGTAACGCAAGGTGTATCCAGGTCCGGCAGGTAATAGAGTTTTAACCCTTTGTGTGGCCCTCGTTTTAACATGACTGTTTTGCCCGTGGCTGGCATCTTTCGCAGCGGCCTACAAGCACGCGGATGGTAAGAAGATCGATGGTAGACGTGTTCTTGTGGATGTGGAACGGGGAAGAACGGTGAAAGGGTGGCGACCGCGTCGACTTGGTAGGTATTCTACTGTTGTAGGTTTTAAGAGGGGAAAAAGATGGAAGACATTTTCGCAATGGAAGAGGTTGGCTGGGTGAAATTGAGGTAACGGAAGGTAACGATACAACGGTTTGAATGTTTCAAAAAGTTGATTAACCAATCAAACTTTTAATTAATAAGTTTTATCAACCAAGCAGAGATCCCAGATAAAAGTGTGATGTGAATGTTGCCAGATACTGTACATGTTTGTTGTACATGACATGTTTCCTACGGAACATCAGCAGAAAACGCACACCACATACCATTGGTTCGCATTTGTTTGCTGATCTGAAACACGTTCTTAAAAATCTTGGTGTCAACTTTTGTAGCAACTTGTAGCTAGTAGTATCGTGTGGGAGATGGTGGTTTAGTTATGATTCCATTTGTTTGCTGATATGTTACTTCTAAGAATTTGTAAGACTTAAGTTGTAGTTTCTTGAAAGGAGAAGATTGTTTCTTGCACTTTGTGGATGGTTTGTCGTATTGGTGACTTGTGTGGGAGAAGCATGGGCTAACCTGGTACACAAAATAGGTGGCGGCCTGGGCGGAACACGAAAGGGTGGCCCTGAGGTCAACGTCAAGCACTCCGGCCGCGAGGATCCCACACGAGGGCTGGGCGGTGGTGAGGACCGCTTTGGAGGGCCGCCAGCGTTCCCTGCGTAAGTTATCTTCACTGAGACTACCTTCCTGTGTGCATGATGTGTTTTTGCAGTGTTTTATTTGTATTTATGACAATACAGTACCCAGTAGTGTTCACTTCAACTGATGCCTTCTGTCAAGCGATTCTCCTGTTGTTTGGAAAGAAAAAGAATTGTATTCTCATGCACAGTTAGGACCATTCCTGCATTGCTTGGCTTATCTTAAAATCAAAGGGTGTTTAGTTCTAAATGCATGTGCATATGATGATGATGATGATGTTTGTAGCAGTATTGTGAATAGTTGTAAGGAATACCAATTTTAAAAGAGTTTCGAGTCTTCAGTTACATATTTGTTTTCGATCAGTTGTGGTGTAGTTGTTGGTGTCTGATTGCTCTGTAATGTAGCATTTCATCATCCAACAGTTTGTAACAGTGCCATGAATAAATAGATAGCATGCCAATTTTAAAAGTGTGACCCCAAAGTTTTGGATTCCGTAGTTACATATTTTGATTTGTGGTAAAGCTGTCACTGTATGATATTTTTTGGGGGGATTTTTTTGTTGGTGTCTGATTGCTCTGTAATGTAGCGTTTCATCATCCAACAGTAGCACTGACGAACGTGGCAACCTTTCCAGGGATCGGGAGCGTGGCGGCGGCAGCGGTGAGAGAGAACGCAGCCGGGAACGCGGCGAGAGACCAGAGCGTCCCGAGAGACGGCGCAGTCGGGACAGGAGTCGTGAACGCGGGGAACGACGTCGCAGCAGGGAACGCGGAGAAAGGGGCGAGCGGGGGGAGAGACCAGAGCGTGGGGATCGTCCTGAACGCCATCGCAGCCGCGACACGAGCAAAGAGCCGCGCCGCCGCTCTCGTAGCCGGGACCGCGAACGCCGCCGCGATCGGGACCGCAAGCGTGGCGGAGGCGGTGGTGGCGAGGAGGAGAAGATGGAGGGAGAGGAGGCAGGGGAGGTCGTGAACGGCGAGGAAGGTCCGGAGAACGAGGGCAGTGGTGGTGGCGGCGGCGGCAAACGGGAGAGAGAACGGGACCGCGACAGGGACCGGAAGGACCGTGATCGCGACCGCAAGAAGAGCCGACGCGACCGGGACAGAGACCGCGACCGACGGGATCGCGACCGCGACAGAGATCGCGACCGTGGGCGTGACAAGAACAGGGATAAGGATCGCGGCGGAGACGTGGAGCGCGCTCCGGATGAAGAGAGGGAGCAGGGTGAGTATGACGAGGGTATCGTGATAAAGCAGGAACCCCTGGATGAGGATGAAAAGCAGCAGCAGGAGCAGGTAGAGGGAATCCCAGAGGAGCTCGCGTTTTACCCTCCCCCACCGCCCCCAGCAGAGCCTGAGGACGGGGAAACAATGGACTATTAATCCTAGAACTCTCTAACATGTCTGTAACCCCGGCCGCCTCACAGGTATCCCTCTTCTAGCATGTTGATAAAAGACTTCGGACAATTATCCCTCCTCTAGCATATTGAAAAGGACTTTTAGGTTTTAAAGAAGCTCATATTATGTGAGGTAGAGAACTTTCCATTTAAAAAGTTGTGAAGAGGGTGATCAAAACAATTTTTACCAAATTGAAATGTCAGTGTCAGAAAATTTGGAGTAATGTCAGAAGCCTAGGGTATCCTTTCAAGCTAAATCGATAAATCCTTTAAAACAAACAGCAATAAGAAGATGGAAATGACACCCTCTTCAAACTCTTTCCATGGAATAGTTCGGAAGTAACTTTGCAGGAATTTACTTCAAGATCCGGTCTTGGAAGCCTTGGTAAGTTGAGATCCATGTGACGTAAGTATAGCCGCCCAAACAAGGAAAATGTGAGTGTTCGTTTGTAGACCTCTGTGAGTAACAGCTCTAAATGTTTTTTTTCTTCTTTCTTCATTTGTTTGGGACTTCAAAAGTTGTTGTGATTTTAATGAATTTCGTGAAGGTACCATTGAAAGAAAAAGGACAAAACTTTTATACCATGGTCATTATGTTTTTCAATGGGCTCCAGCATTAATGTTAAATCTTAAAGGTGTTTCAGTAAGAACTGTGGGGAGTTGTGTGAAAATGCGGAGCCATTTTATTTAGTTAATGAATGATGTAATCTCTTTAGTTCTTTTGATTTTGAGTTAACGTGTACAAATCATTTTGTTGTCCACCGGATGCTTAAATCTCCTCCAATTTTCACACAACCCCCCTCGTCTGACTGATTCCTATCTGGTTCAACGGACTCATCCTGTACTGTAGATCGGTGTAACTAACCATGCTGTACCGTTGGTAAGTTCGCAGGTAAGCCTCGTAAGTGTTTGAAAATGTTACAATACAAATATCGGCACAAGGTGGGGGGAGTAAGCTAACACGTAAAATATGATGTAAGACATTAGTAGTACTATACACAAACATCTTGTAGATAACAAAAACGTTTTCTGCACCTAACACAAAATTGTTGTTCCTTCCATTGCTGCGTTAACTTGATACTTACACGCATAAAAAGTTGGTACAGCAATAAGAGGTATGACATTCTTGCATTATGTGATATTAAAGTTCATCGGTTTAGCTTGATGCAGCAGGTAAAGTTGAAAAGGGGGGTAAGTGGTATGGAGTAACTACATAAGACTCTGTCGTTGATTTCCCATTAGAAGTTGTTTGATGATCATGATTGTATATATACCTGTAGAAGCAGTGCTGGTAGGTATAGATGAAATTGCTGAATGTGTATCATGATACATGTAGGGACTGCACTCTGACAATGGCCACGAAGTACGCTTTTCCCCATCGCAACAGACTTGTATTGTTCACATTGGAAAAGGCTGCAATTAAACATTTTACACCCTTTGTCCAAGTTTGTTGTTTGTATTTATCATGTTTTCTGATTATATCCTGTAAGGGATTATAAGCCAGGCATTACATACACACAAGGCTACACCCCCAGACATACAAATGTACTACTACTAGTCATCTTTCTTCCATGGAGCCATATTTTGTAGGTTTATGAAGGGGTTGTTACCTTCTGAAGAAACGGATTGACATAAATTTAGGCCATGTTGATATGATTGTGTAGATGACATCCGCTGGGACCCCAAAACTGATGCTAGTGGGCGAATAAGAAAGTTGCCTTCATTTTGAAATCTACGTGGTCAGGAAGGAGTAACAAACTTTACACACACAGTATGGTTTACCGAAATATTGGTTCTTCATTTTTGTTCTTTCAAATCTTCTTTGGCCTTTTACGACAATAGTATCCGTTTTCCGACGAAAATGTATGTGCGCGCGGATGTCATCCATATCATCAAATCAACGTGGCCTTAGTGTATAGCAAAGGACTTGGGAGCGGCTATGTATGACCGAACGTTGTGGAGATCGGTTTTCGTAGGGACTCACCCCGCCCTTCAGGGACGACAGATGATGAAGATACTTTATTTTGGAACGAACTGAAACTTGATAAGCCTCATACAGGTGGCTTTCCTTGTGTTTCAGCAATGCTCGAGAAGCTGTGAGTGCCTGTAGGCTGTAAAGTAACCTCCAGTTGGTTGAAAGGCGGTAAAATCGTAGCCTCCTGTGCAGGCCTCCTATAACGCGCGACACATATATTGGGGGAGGGGGGAGCTCTTATGCCGGCAAGGGAGTTGTGCAGCCGAGGGAGTTGTATAGCCGAGATAACGCGCGGACCTCTCGGCTACACAACTCCCTCGGCTGCACAACTCCCTTGCCTGCATAAGAGCTCCCCCCTCCCCCAATATATGTGTCGCGCGTTATAGGAGGCCTGCACAGGAGGCTAGTAAAATCGCTACATTGCCTAACAAAGGCGTTTTGTTACAGACACGGGCAGCCAGGAAAACGTAGCGATTCTGCCTCCCAACATTATAGTTCTGTACATGTGTTTACGAGCAGGTCAGTAACGAAATAGGAAGGCTGACTAGTACCCCCAAATAAAACGACGGGCAAAAGATATTGCATCGACTCGAAAGACTGAGGCCAAAGTTAATTTCAGCCCCTTTATTGAGACTCTTATGCATGAACCTCGATTCAGACGTATTCCAGGTTTACCGGGGAACCTTCGTCAGTGTCTACACTGTACACATGATTCACAAACTTGATTAGCAGAGCTGACGTCATTCAGACTGATGACGCCCACACGTCTGGTCACTAATTTGGTTTGACTCCAAAAGTCTAAGGTCACTCCAACATTGATCATCCATGTCGAACATAGTAGGCAACTACGCCGTGCTACCCTTGCAGCGGCTTTGCTGACGTCATCGGTTGACTTTGCCGACCCCCTCCGAAAATATCCGACCTGCCCATACCGTGTTACAGCGGCACGTGGTCGCTGCCACGGGCGTGTCGAACATGTGAAAGTTGCCCGTCCCGGCGCTATAGTCCAGATAAACGGACGTGCAATAGCTAGAATGGAATAGAATGGTTTTGGATGCTGAGTGTGTGTGTACGTGCGTGTGCTATATATAGATAAGGGGCAACACATGCTATGGCCATCAACAACATGTGTCTGCAAAGGTAGGATTTTGGACAATCTCCAAGGCAAAGTCGTTCTCTTCGTTTCTATATTTTCCTAGCTATAGCTAACCACCAATAACATTAGTATACCGGGTTACATAAATCCGCCAATTGAAAAACAGCGCGTTTGAGAGATATCTAGTGCAGCACCACCCAGGTATGCACAGTTCAGATATAGATATACAGGAGTGTATTATACTGGTGGACGTCGGATTTGAGATCTGTTTGGACGTATCTTTTTAGGGTGGCGGAGTTATGTACCCTGGTGGAATTATGTTAGTAGATGTTAACCGCTGGATCCAATTTCTAACGGCGATGGGAAGCTATATAGGATATCTAGAAAAGCATAGAAATGTTGGCCTTCCAACAGGCTGTTAGGAAATCAGGCTTTAGATAAATAGCTCAACCGCCTTGTAGAGTGAATACTTGTATACATTTTATCCCAAACAAACGCGTTAACGGCAAGCAATCTTAGTAAATGTTGCAATATGATGCGTTTTGGTCGCAAAACTTTTGTAGAGGGATGATGACCCTTTGTAGATGGATTGTGTTTCTGATTGGTCCTTCCTGATGGTTTAGACAGTAACGTAGAGATGTTGAGGGGCACATAATATGTCAGATGCAAAATACATGTATGCGAACATGGCTGTGCGTAATCTCCAAGCAGATCTACACGGGGCGCGAAAATCGTAAATGCTAGCCAGAGAAGCTCCAGTCTGCCAGAGAAGCTACGGGGCCGGCTGGAGCTTCTCTGGCTGACTGGAGCTTCTCTGGCTAACATTTACGATTTTCGCGCCCCGTGTAGATCTGCTTGGAGATCAGCTGTGCGTTCGTGTGCCCAAATTTTAGCAATCTTTGTTGAGTTGTCAGTCATGGGTTTCTCATATGGATGAGGCAAGGTTGTACATGTGTTTAACCCCATCCACACAAACATAACCTGACCCCGGTGCTGAACACCATCCACAAGCATGACCTATCCGTAGATCTGAACACCATCGACAAATGTTACCAGGACTCATGTCTAGATCTGAACACCATCCCCAGACATGACTAATTCCTGGAGCCACCCCAGCACTAAACACCACCCATAGACATGACCTGTCCTCAGTAAAAGCCGTCTAAGGACCTAGCAGCACTTGATGCATTAGAATAGAAAATTGTGTACACAATGACCCATCCCACTTTAAGACATACAGAAACAATGAAGAGCCAGCAGAGGCAGAGGGACTTCAGTAAGTACAGTCAACGTGTATAAGCGAAATGTTGACGTGTTGGTCATCTCCAAGCAGATCTCCACGGTGCTAAAATCGTACAAGCCAGCCAGAGAAGCTCCAGTCAGCCAGGGAAGTTGTCAGGCACCGTCAAACATCATTTCTGCCAGTTGGATACGGTCTTTGCAACCGTTGGGTCTGCTTGTTGACTAACGTGTTGGTACCAAGGACAACGCCTGTTGAGGAGATTCGCAGATTCAAGATTGTCAAAGTTGAAGCTGTTAATACATTGAGCCCTGCAACATGTAGAGACGATATTACATGGGAGGTGCCGAAATACATTCCGCAAATTGCCGTATATTCGAGGCACGCCAGGAATTCGGCTCGACCGTTTGGGGACTGAGATGAAAACGAATCTGCCGAGCTCATTATTCCAGGATCCTGTTTCCTGGGTCCCGCCTAGTAACGGGTTGTCAGACCGAAGACGGAGCGGCTTGTTAACGTCGTTACCGGTCATGTACAACCAGCAGGACTAAATCCATTTCCAGACAGAATTCAGCTGCACTTAAAATCGGTGGACTTGTCTACTCGTAATCTCTAAGCAGATGTAACGATCTTCTGACGAGAAGTTTGTTTGAACCTTTGTTTATTCATGATAAGCTCAAATCGGCACGCAGGCCGCTTTTCATTGAGGTCATGAGGGAAGAGGTAAGGGTCAGATACAATATAACAGTAATATACTCGTAATCTCCAAGCAGATGAAATGATCTTATGACGAAGTAAACGGCTTGTTACCATCGCTACCAATCATGTACAACCAGCACGAAAAAAATCCATTTCCAGACAAAATTCAGCCGCACTTTAAATCGGTATAAACATCTGTGGACTTGTATACTCGTAATCTCCAAGCAGATGGTACGATCTTGTGACGCGAAGTTTGTTTGAACCTTTGTCTATTCATGATAAGCTCAAATCGGAACGCAGGCCGCTTTTCATTGAGGTCATGAGGGAAGAGGTAAGGGTCAGATACAATATAACAGTAACATACACGTAATCTCCAAGCAGATGAAATGATCTTTTGACGAAGTACACGGCTTGTAACCGTCTCTACCAATCATGTACTACTAATCATGTACAACCAGCCCGAGAAAATCCATTTCCAGACAAAAGTCAGCTGCACCTTAAATCGGTATAAACATCTGTGGACTTGTATATACGTAATCTCCAAGCAGATGTGCACTAGTGAAACATTATCTTGCGACGAAGTAAACGGCTTATTACCATCGCCACCAATCATGCACAGCCATCATGAGGAAATCCCTTTCCAGTCAACATTTAGTTGTAAACCAAAGCGGCATAAATGTCTGTGGACTTGTATGCTTGTAGTCTCCAAGCAGATGAAAGGATCCGGCAAAGAGTTGAGAAGGTGCAAGATTAGAAAGACGCGCTAAATGTCGCAGAAACACGATTGAAATATCCTGAGACCGAGACGGATCCTTGAATCTGCTCGGAGCTCCGGAGATAAAAACCTGTGCTAGTTAGGTAATTTTGTTTGTTTTGTTTCTTCCTTTATTTTCACTAATATGATAAACAATATTGTGTTGTGATGTATCAGGTATGCTGTCAGTGAGGGTCACTGACCTGGTCTAGTATTGTAAGATCTATTCTAGAAAAGGGCCCAACAGTACTAGTGAACCACATTCTTATACAGGTTTGATACTATAATTATGAGAATTAGAAGAAAACCATCCACGATAAGCTGCAATTAGCTTTCATAGCATTAGCAGGCTTATCGGTTGTCAGGGAAAGGATGGAACGGCAAAATGAAAAAATGATAATATTGATTATTGTGTTTCTTGCTAATTGCCTGGTTGCTTCCGTCCTCAGTGACATTTTTCTCCCGCAGAAACTGCCAAAGGACGCAGCTAGCTAAACAGCAGGTTATCAGCACATAATTAGATACATCTTCACATCAATCGATAAACAAAACCATCACCTAGTTGTGTCTATCGAAACTCCCTCTGCCAGCATCAGAGAACCCTAGTCGACCTTGGAAATCGTTAATCACCACTGCTGCCGCAGAAACTGCCAAAGGACGCAACTAAACAGCAGGTTATGAGCACAGAACACATGTGCACATTAATCGACAAAGAAAACTAGTAACTACTCCCTCTTGTTTGTATTTTTGTTTGTGTTGCATAAGGTGTAACACACCAGGTTTGTACTGAAGAGTACAAGTTGCATATCCGGACAGATTTATATGATCCACTCACACCGGGAAGGACCCCTACTCTTTTCGATAAGTGTGGTGGGTTCTTTCACGTGCTCGAGGTGTGGCTCTCCTCAAAAACGGGACCTCCATTTAACGTCCTATCCGAGGGACGGAGCATTTGACCTCTGCCACCATTTGGGAAACCTTAGCCCACCTTGAAAATCGCGAATCACCACTGCTACTAGCCTGACGAATCGCGCTCCTTAGTGGCCAGCCGGTCCTGTGACCGTCAGTAACCTCCGGCCGAGAGCTTGTGTAACACAGGCTACACTGCTACCCCAAAAAATAAACGCCGGCGATCAAAGAAGTCTGCGAAGGAGGATAGGACAGGCAGTGGTATGAGATAAATGTATCAGTAGATGATAAAGGAGTCCGGTAGAATTATCTCTCAAGGCTCTGAGATCAGGAGGAAGGCAGATTCTGACATACCGATGGTGCGGAATGCTTCTCAGCTTCTATAACTGCGTAACCACCATTCGGCGTAAAGGCCCTGTCACACTTGTGCGTATATTCAAGTGCGTACTCGGTGGCAACGACTCGGTTATTACGCTCTACAACAGCTTTTTTTGGAAAACGAATGCTTTATTTCAGGCTCCGCTCACCGCCATGGTAGTGCAATTGCAAACAACGCCTACACGGATTATTCTATTGAACCATCTGAAGTTGTCTTCACTTCCTTTTCAGAATTTTGGTATAAAACCTTATCTTTCCTTAGTCACTGATGAAAGATAGCGGATGCTGTCTGAAACGTCTGACTGTTTCAAAATTTATCCAGTTGCTTGAGTAACTATTTTTTGCGCATCTTATTACCTGGATGTCTAAACTTCATCAACGTAAGTATATACAAGTTGCGTATTAACATGTTCTTGATCAAGATTACGTTTTCAGCCCAAGAAGTCATTTCCTTAGTTCGATTACTAGGCTGTACAACAGTGGGTCAAGGTAGAAAACATCTTTTCCCCCGCAAACTTCACTTATACCTAAAATATGTTAATGCGCAACTCATGCGGACTTGAATATACTAGTACGCACAAGTGTGACAGGGCCCTAACACCTACACTGACTCCACACGCTGAAACACGTACTCGCCAGACTGCGCCGTTCCGCGCGAAGCCTGGAATGGTAAACTGTGATCAGGAATAGTCCCTAATCCCGGCAGCCTGACTCCTTGTAATCCTTGGGATTACGGACAGCTTTGGCGTACGGTAGGGTCGCCGTCGGTGTTATTACCCCAAGATAGCCGTGTTACTAGCGGTCATTTCGACCAAAGATGTTAGCCTCTACCAGGCCCCTCAGATGGCTGGGACAGCTTTAAATTTTTTCTGTCCCACTCATTGTTTGAGAGACGATTTTTGAGTTTTCTTTGTTTAATTTGTCATTTTAAGCTTATTATTTTAAGCTAAAATGTATTTTCATCAGTTTTATCTCATGAAATTGATATTTTGGGGACGGAAGGGGATGAATTTTATTTTCGTCCCAACAAGCAAATTTCTGTCCCAGGCCCCAGGTCCTGGAGACAGCCCTGCTGGGGCAATAGTAGAAATTGGCCAAATAGAGTGAATAGTATGCTAAGGGAGTCGGCTACGGAGAGAGGGTCCAATATGCCGCCTGGGCCTGCGAAAGAAACCATCCGATGGCCAAACTCCCCTGGCAAATGTTCTCCCTATAGCCGGCGTGGTTAGTCTGGTAGAGACTACAAATATGTAAGGAAAGGTCCACGCGGTATAGGGATAATCTTCAAGTAGTTTCTTGACTTCACTTGTTTTTTCGAAGGACAAACCCAACTTGAGAGGCGTACTTTAAGACAAACCGACACCTATCATCTGCTTTAAAGTACGGTTGCAGTCAGATATGCAAAAGCTAGGTGTAACAGACCGTTCGGTGTAATATAACCAGCTGCTTCCGCGCCGCGTGCCTGCGAAGCTGATGTGCTACGAATGGCGGTCGTACCGGCTAAATAGATACAGATACAGATCAGAGAATCATTTTCTGACATTTTCTAATACCTCTTTCGGTATATCCTGTTTCTCCTCTTTTTAATAGCCAAAGTTAACTTGCAACATTTTCACACAAACTGATCCACGTAAGGATTGCAGACAATTATCCTTGTCAGGGCACGAAATACTGAAACCCGATGCAATTCTCTTTTTACATGGTCCATAAATAAGCCACAGACAGCCTACTAAACACGTCCCCTGCTGTTGAGTCAAGCCCTCCAGTATATATGCTTACAGGCTGTGTCATACTAGCCTCTACCAGGCTCCGCTGATCGCTGGGACAACAGTAGCCTGGTCCCAGTCTCTAGGGTCGGCTCAGTGGTGTTTTACCGGGCCAGTCAGTTTCTGATGACCTTTCTACCTCTGGCTGCCATCCTACTTTTCCGCCGAGCTAATTAATCCAAGGCCGTAAACAACACCCCGAGCGGGCTAAGCTGTCTGGGCGGGTGAGGGTCACTCACAGTGCCGTAGAGATATCGGGGAGGCACCGAGGGTATGGATTCCAGGCTAGGAAAACAGTAGAAATCGGCCAAATAGTGTGAATAGTATGCCAAGGGTAGTCCGCTATGCAGGGAAGTTCAATAGGCGACAAACGGAGCCTGTGCGGAGTCGGTATGTCGTTTAAAGTCCACTAATCGCTGTCTAATAGGCGTACTATTGAACTTCCCTGATAGCGGACTACCCTTGCCCCTCGTTTGGCATTGACTACATGTCAATCTTCACTTTCAAGACTTCAGACATAACGAGCTTTGGAACTAGATAGGTATGTTTAGACTGGGAGTAAGTATGAAAAGCTGAGTAAAAGTCGAGGGCAGAACGAACTCCTTATACATGTACATGTATTTCCTAGTGTAGTGGGGACATCTAGCGGCCAGAGTCATTATTACCTTCGCCGAAACGGTTATGCTTCTGGTTACGTTTCGGTTAACTGAAGACGCTATGAATGGATTATCATCGAATTTGGCCTTGTCCTGTCAAAGAAATGTCGGATTTTGGGCACCCTGGCGGTTGTCCTTGGTACTGTATGAGAACTTCCATTTTTGCTATCGTGGGTTCCGGACAAATCCGAGTTTTCAAAGCGGTCTATTGCGTTATCTTCATCAGTTCATGGTTCACAAAGATTATATAATTACTTTCGCCCCAAAAAATATGTTTTCGGTAGCGTTCATTGGTGCTTGTCGGGTACATTTGTTTGTTTGTTTATTTGTTTGTTTGTTTGTTTGTGAACAGCTAACCTCCGAAACCTGTAGCCTGGTATCCAAACCTATTTCAGCTCCCGAGTCTCTTCTGACAGAGAGGCTACGAAATCTGCAGCTGTGGATGGATCTTTTCATATTCCTATTCAACAGGTTGTATTATCACAGCCAGTAGGTAGCCAGCTCTAAGTAATGAGGCTGTTGTAACGCGCTCGAGGCACCTCCTCGAACACGGGACCCCCATTTTACGTCTCTTCCGAAAGACGGTGCAGCCCCGACAAGGATACCCTTCCCGGGATTCGATCCGGGGTCTCCCAGATCCAAGTAATTGGAAACATTTTATATGTGGACAAAACGGCCTTAGAGAATGACGTCGAATGGATTGCTTGAAACTAGTGTTACCAAGGAGGTCTAACCCTATTCAACCTTCATCGTGTTCCCGAATCAAGCTATAAAGTTCAGCGGACACACATGTACAACTGATGGGTAATCAGGAAATAAGAGTTGACGCTAGCTCAGCAATATTTCCGGGTCATACATTTACGACTTCCTGTCCGCGAGGATACTGTTTTCGAGTTGTCTGGTGTTGTTGTTCGTCCTGGGAGGAGTCCGCATTCGTTCCGTAGCGAATTCCAAGTGATTCATCAGGCGCCTGTGTGTCAACTAAGTTTCAGGTTAGAAGACTTGACATGTGAATCGGTATTCAAAGGTTTGTAGAACAGTGTAAGAAGGAGTGAAGAAGTGTAATGAATATGAGCCAAGCCGGCGTGGATGTTCTCTGGACGGACATCAGTCGGTCAAACGTATTTTTCTTTTGTGCAGCTGCATAAAAAAACATTTCGTATTGGTGAAAAAGGCAAGCATGACATATATTTCATGCCGGGTTGTGCTGTTTGGTTCTCAAATAATTGCTGGAAAATTGGACCAATGGAAGTAGAAAATATAAAGAAGGTGAGGGTCAAAGATTCCGAGACAACTCGGCCCCTGGGACAACTCGGCCCCTGGCCATTCAAGACAACTCGGCACCAAGCTCAGGACAACTCGGCACCTCTTAAAGTTACTCGTGCATGATATTAAAGTTTATTTGGGGCTCGAAGAATGACAATTTTACCGATCTGACAGGCTGATAAGTGGAATAAGAATTTTAAGAAACAAAACTCAGTCCATACATAAGCATTTTTGTATTTTCATAAGTCTCAAACGTTACAATACCACCAAAAACATGTTGCAAACAAAAACAAATTTCGACGCTCTTTCACGAACTCGCCACGCTTATGTTCTGTTATGAAAGTGCATGCCCGTAGCCAGGATTTTGAATGGGGGGGACTTATTGCCGATGAAACTAAATGTATAGCAGTTCATTCTGTTTTGTTGATCATAGATTTTAACAGTTTGTAGGCTTTCAAAACGCGTCGAACTTTCTTATTGATATTCAAGCGTTCTGGCTAATAGTGACCTGCAGGGTTAAACAATTTCCTATTTTTTTAGACGAAATGTTTGACAGTTAAACATGTTTTATTCCTCACATGGATTTTAAAAAGTTTCTGTTCTGTTTGCTGATCTATGCCAGTTTTGGTGCTCGGTGCCGAGTTGTCCTGAGCTAGGGGCCGAGTTGTCCTGAATGGCTAGGGGCCGAGTTGTCCCAGGGGCCGAGTTGTCCTGATACCAGGGTCAAATAGGGGTTTTCGGACCTTGCTAGATTGTTGGACTTGACTGGGTTAAAATGAGGCTTTGTCAAATTGTCAAATACCTACATACAGTGTCTTTTATAAAAAAAATATATAAAAAGGACCCATTTGTCTGTCTTACGTCTACTGGAAACCCCTTCGTGCGCCCGAAACCTCGCGTAATTCTCACATCTTGACCCCGTTTACCGAGAGGCCAGACGGGGCCTGTTTGATTTTCACGGGGCACTTCACTAACTATTTCAGTGTTACTCTAGCCTGCATATCAATTCATAGTTCGTGGTTATAAACCTGCTGTTCAACTGATCTTGCTCACAGTCACTGACGAAAAGTAGTGGATGCTACTTGAAACGTCTGACCGTTTCCAAAATCATATCCAGTTGTTTGAGTAATTGCTTTTTGGCGTATCTTATTACCTGGATGTCTAATCTTCATCGACGTTACTCTAGCCTGGTCCCAGTCTCTATGGGTCAGCTTATGCTTGGGTCACATTTCCCAGCCGGGACCCGGCCGGGCTGTTTGTGGAAACGCAAAATCAAAATGTATATCAATAAATATGCACAAGCTATCCTCTTGAATAATGTTTGGTACGTTTTGTGTTTTTTGTTGTTTTGTATATCATACTTTTTGTTCCCAAACACTGCCCGGCCGGGCCCCGGATCGAAAATGTGACCCAAGCATTAGGGGTGTTTTACCGGGCCTAGTCTGCTATATTGGCCGTTTCTGTCAGCCAGTCTACTTAGCTGCTATAGAGAGTTTCGCCGCCGCTAATTAAAGCCCAGCCCGTAGACCCACCCCGAGCGGGCTAAGCTGTCTGGGCGTGCGGACATCGCTCCCAGCGCCGTAGAGATACCGGTAGCTCCCGATGGTATGGTTTCCAGGCTTGTGTTACTCTGAAAGAAACGTTTGTATCAGAAGGCAGACCATTGTTAATTAATTTCTCAGTCTTTGTCCTTTCTCTAGACTACGGAATCAAGGTTGTTAACAGACGAATAGTCCACTGAACACAATCTATGTGGAACACCCCCCCCCCAGCTTGTTTACAGTAATGTATTTCCTGGTTAAAGGACAAGAAAGCAGGACCCAGGGTTCTCCTCCTATAAAAACTATCTTCTGTCAGGGAGTTAGTAGCTAAATTGACTCCAACCCTCATCCCAACATCATAAATGGATTATCCTCTGTAGGGGATCTCTTCCCGTCTGGCTCCAAGAACAATAGAATGGGATCAGAGCAGACGACAGGAACTCATTTGCATATTAACTGACGTCTCAAGTTTTGAAAAATCCTGTATTTCTCTCACTAGTTTTTGAAGAAAACATTGTCAGACCAGCAAAATAACCCAGATACATGTAACAAAGCTACGTAATCAATACAATACGTAAGTTGGTAGGCAACTTTCCTAAACTCATAACAATGATTGTGTTTTCAACTGTCAAAGCAACCCCTTCAAAGTTGGAATTGTATCTATATTTTCCTCAGAGCTGAATTAGCTTTGATAGCTGTGTGTCTAGAAGTATGACTTATACAATTGTGGTGACTACTTGGTAGTCTAAGAAACCAGTATAGACTCAGGGGCTCTGTAGAAATGTAATTTGTATACTGACAGCCAATGTCTGAGACATTCTACCAGTGAGCATGGCAGGCCAGTGTTACTAGGCCAGTGTTGTAATTGCTTCATATTCTTGGTTATAGGTACTACAAAGCTGATATTTATGTGCAACTATACTTTGATTCCTTTTATACACTATATGATTTCAAACATGTGCTGAAGTAACTTCAATACTTGGTAAATTGTCTTAGCCAGCGAGCCCCTTCACTGATGTGAACACCACGGCATTCAGAAGCAGACTGAGGTCTGGGAGTTTACGTTAGCTGAATTTATTGGGTGGTTTTATAGTCCAGCCTTGCTCTTTAAGGGAGGGAACTTGCCATTTTAGACTCAAGTAAAATAGAAAGGACAACAGTGACACCTTGGTGTTACCCGGCCGCACCCCCATTACTCGATTGTAAAATGCTGCCGGCAATATTAACAGCACCGATTAACTTTTCATTCAGCATGTTGAATTGCCTCACAGTTGGTGACTGTTAACCTCATATTTACAGGCAGTTCGATCCAGATATTGTTGACATGGCAACAACAGACAGCGTACAGGGTATGGATGACGTCAGGAGAGGAGCAGCAGGGGGTTCTGCCGACAGTGTTTCCACCTGGCAAGGAGAAAGACGTGAGGAGGTTGGGGAGGAGTCCAGTAGGAGAGACAAAGGTGTGAGAGTGTACAGGTGTGAGGAGTGCAGCAGGCAGTTTAGTAAGCTGTGTAATCTGAAGGCTCACATGCGGACTCACACTGGTGAGAAACCTTATAAGTGTGAGGAGTGTAGCAGACAGTTCAGTCAGCTGAGTAATCTGACGACTCATATGCGTACTCACACAGGAGAGAAACCCTACAAGTGTGAGGAGTGTAACAGGCACTTCAGTGAGCTGGGTCCTCTGAAGAAACACATGAGGATACACACAGGTGAGAAACCCTACAAGTGTGAGGAGTGCGGCAGGCAGTTCAGTCAGCTGAGTAATCTGAAGACCCACATGCGGACTCACACAGGGGAGAAACCTTACAGGTGTGAGGAGTGCAGCAGGCAGTTCAGTCTGATAGAACATCTGAAGACTCACAGGCATACAGGTGAGGAACCCTATAGGTGTGAGGAGTGTAGCAGGCAGTTCAGTGAGCTGGGTGCTCTGAAGAAACACATGCGTACTCACACTAGTGAAAACCCCTATACGTGTGAGGAATGCAGCAAGCAGTTCAGTCAGCTGGGTAATCTGAAGACTCACATGCGTACTCACACTGGGGAGAAACCCTACAAGTGTGGGGAGTGCGGCAGGCAGTTCAGTCAGCTGGGTCATCTGAAAACTCACATGTGTACTCACACAGGGGAGAAACCCTACAGGTGTGAGGAATGCGGCAGGAAGTTCATTGAGCTTAGTGCTCTAAAGAAACACATGCGAACTCACACTGGTGAGAAACCCTACAATTGTGAGGAGTGCAGCAGGCAGTTCAGTGAGCTGGGTGCTCTGAAGAAACACATGCGTACTCACACTGGTGAAAAACCCTATACGTGTGTGGAATGCAGCAAGCAGTTCAGTCAGCTGGGTCATCTGAAGAGTCACATGCGCACTCACACTGGGGAGAAACCCTACAAGTGTGAGGAGTGTGGCAGGCAGTTCATTGAGCTGGGTGCTCTAAAGAAACACAAGTGGACTCACACTGGTGAGAAACCTTACAGATGTGGGGAGTGTAGCAGGCAGTACAGTAGCAACAAAAGTTTGAAGAAACACATGCTCACTCACATGGGAGAAACCTTATAAGTACAGCAGGCTGATCTTTGAACTGAGGGCATTGAAAAACACTTGTGGACTCACAAAGGAGAAACCCTCTAGGCCAGACCCCTTCAGCTAGAAAGCAGTTTAATACGTTACTTTCTCGCTTAATATGCACCCAAAGCTTATTTTTATTGTGGGTGCAGAAGTCAGTTCAGGTTTAACAGGTTAGTTATATCGGAAATCGTTCAGGTTTGAAAAAGGACCAGATCACTGCTCGAAATGAGTCAATGGGCCTGAAGGTTGGAGATGAGCCGCATGTGGTGCTGAGAGCAAATTAACCGTAAAGATTACCACAGAAATGTACCCAATACTCATGTTGGTGGTTTAATTATTTTTGTTGTGTTAGTTGGTTTCTGTACAAGATTTCTTCGGTTAAAAACAAACTTTTAATATGTTGAACATTGTTGTGGTAGTAGAAGGTTTAAAGTAGTGGAAGTAAGAAGTTCAAAGAGGTATTAGGAATATTTTGTTCTCTAACGAGCAATTTTTGTAATGGTAGCATTACTTAATATGTTGTACATCACTTATTATTCTGTATAACATTTTGTAATATAATTGTTAAGTTTAGGTTAGTTTTCTAGTCTAGGTTTGATTTAAACTTAAAAGGTTGGATTGGAAGAAGTGCAGTGCAGATAAGAGATAAACCTGAAGACTACCACAAAAATGTAAATATCTTGTTGGTAAAGTTGTTTTTGTTTTGCTAGTTGGTTCTGTTTTGGTACAACATTCCTTTAATTTGATAAGAAATTTAGTCAGTATCTTGAACATTGTACATTGTAGAAGAAGTACAAATTCTAAAGTAGTGGAAGCACTAAGTTTAAAGAGGTATTATTAATGTTTGTTCACTAAAAATAGCATTATTTCTAATGGTAGCACATTAATCTTTATATGGTCTACATCACTTATTCTGTGAAGCACCTTTGTATTGTATTTAGTTTTGTTCAGTTTAAACATACTTTGTTGTTTAGTTAGAGAATAAGTAAGGGAGTAACTTGTAGAGGAATCCTTAGGGTAATTATAAGTTTAGTATAGTTTTAGCATGCTTTGTTGTTTTGGTAGAGAATAACTCAATAAGTTAGGAAGTAGCTTGTTGAGGGATCCTTGAGGTAATGCTTTGCTTAGTATAGGTTTAGCATGCTTTGTTGTTTTGGTAGAGAATAAGTTAGGAAGTAACTTGTAGAGGAATCCTTAAGGTAATGGTTAATTTAGTATAGTTTTAGCATGCTTTGTTGTTTTGGTAGAGAATAAGTTAGAATGTAACTTGTAGAGGAATCCTTGAGGTAATGGTTATTTGAATCAATGCCGGAAGTGTTGACCAATTTATTCAAGTTCACTGTTAAGCCCCTGTCACACTTGTGCGTATATACAAGTCTCATGAGTTGCGTATTAACATGTTTTTAGTTTAGGCCAAGTTTGCAACCGAAGAAGTGATTTCTTAGGTTCGATCACTTGGCCGCACAACGGTGGGTCAAAGTAGAAAATAACTTTGTCCCCGGAAACTTTACTTAAACCAAACAAAATGTTGATGCGCAACTCACGCGCACTACAATATACTCACAAGTATGACAGTGCCCTTAAGAGAAATAAAACAACCCAAACGATGAAGATTATGTATTTGTCAATGATGTGATGATGATGATATATGAATGAATCAATGACATTACTTATAGAGGCATTGAGAAGAAAATGCTATATTTCAATTGTGCTAAAAGACCGCCCAAAACCTCGTTATTGCACAACTCACGCACGTTCCCGCTAAATTGTGCTCTCGCGAGAACAGATTTTCAATGGCGCCGGAGTTTGGAAAGGTGTCTATTGCGTTTTTTTAACTTCACAAAGATCATCCAATCACCTTTGGCCAGAAGGTTATATTTTAGATGGCGTTTGTGGTTTTGTACAGGTACGTACACACTAAGAAGAGTAGCTGACAATAAAAACACCCAGAAAGATGTGAGAAACATGCCAGAGACTAACCTTTGCATGGAGAATAGGTACATTAAGAGATATATTTTAAGTAGACAAATCAGGACTTGATTGACAAAGTTATTGACGAGATTACAAAAACGTTTTTAATTCCACTTCGTTTAATGATAGGCATTTCAAATATGTGGTATATGCAATTGGGTTGGAGAAGACCACCAATGATTATGAATTACTAGTATGCAATAGAGAATTTTCTTGGCATGTTTCATTAGAAAGACCCATACAATCTTAGTGGTAAATGGTAGTACTTTCATACATATGACGTATGTCACTCAGGTTCGGGTTAACATCATCATACATGAACTTGTAATAGTAAGGAATTTGGGACGTCCTTTCCGTGCATAGTTAATGCGATTATAATTGGCAAAGGCATGAGGTTCCTCTAGTTCTACGGAAATATTCCATATCCCGGTGCGGATTTAGCGTATCCGATATAATTAACGGATACGCTAAATCCGCACCGGGAAATGGAATATTTCCGGAGGAATCCCTGTACGTATACGCCGGGATACGAGGCCATTTCGTGCAGTGTGTGGTATATGCAATTGGGCTGGAGAAGACCACCAATGATTATGAATTACTAGTATTCAATAGAGAATTTTCTTGGCATGTTTCATTAGAAAGACCCATACAATCTTAGTGGTAAATGATAGTACTTTCATACATATGACGTATGTCACTAAGGTTCGGGTTAACATCATCATACATAAACGTGTAATAGTAAGGAATTTGGGACGTCCTTTCCGTATAGTTAACGCGATTATAATTGACAAAGGCATGAGGTTCCTCTAGTTCAAGTATACCACAGTAAATAGGCTTTGTGAAGAGAATACAGTAAATAGGCTTTATGAAGAGCATACAGTAAATAGGCTTTATGAAGAGAATACAGTAAATAGGCTTTATGAAGAGCATACAGTAAATAGGCTTTATGAAGAGAAGACAGTAAATAGGCTTTATGAAGAGAATACAGTAAATAGGCTTTATGGAGAGCATAGAGTAAATAGGCTTCATGAAGAGCATTCAGTAAATAGGCTTTATGAAGAGCATACAGTAAATAGGCAGTATGAAGAGCATTCAGCACCCCCGTGTTTGATTTAGGGCTGGCTATAAACAGATTTGCAGAACATGAGTTTAGAACGACATCTGGGACGAAAATTTTGTCATCAGTGAAAAATACATCAAGTGCTGCAACGAAGCGCATTTCCTACGCAGAGGTTTCCTCCTGCGACCCAGGAGAATGACGAAGCGTGGACTGCTGGAAACTAGTGTTACCGAATCAGTCTATATACGGTCATCAGACAGTCATGTACAACTGATGGGTAATCAGGGAACAATGTTTGACCTCAAGCTAGAGAATACTTCCGGGTCACGATTTCCTGTCGGCAAGGATACCGATTTCTTTGTGTCTGCGGTCGTTTCTCGTCCTTGGAGAAGGAGTCCGCATTCGTTCCGTAGCGAATTCTAGTGATTCATCAGGCGACTGTGTGTGTTCTGTGTGTCAACTCAGTTCCAGGTAAGGAGACTTGACTTGTGAATCGGTATTCAGAGGCTTGTTAAACAATGTAAGAAGGGGATGAAAGTGTCCTGTAATATCTGAAAATAAATTGTATGACCCACGCCGCGTCGGCATGCTCGTTCAAACACATTTTTCTTATAATAATATAATAATATCAGGTGTATTTGCAGCCAGTGCCACAGGCAGGTACCCAATGTGTAGGGTAATGAGGCTGTTTAACGTGTTCGAGGCACCTCCTCGAGCACGGGACCCCCGTTTTACGTCCCTCCCGGAAGACGATTTCGTGGAAAGCTTCGTGAGGCTACAGCAATCCGGACGTCCTTGGTTGGTCTCCCATCCAAGCACTGTCCGGACCGCGCGTTGCTTAACTTCCGAGATCGAGGGATCGGGTGTATCCAACGCGCCACGCGGCCGTAGCAACGGTGTCGCTGCGGAAAAAATACCTTAGTTGATAACAGGGAAAACATATCATGTATTTGGTCTGGGGTGGACTATTTGACTGTCTGAAAGTATGAATTTGTTGGGGAACCGGGCGATGCACAAAATGTAAACACGGAGAGGGTCAATAGGGGTTATTGCATTTTGTTGGATTGTTAGATTCAGTAGGGGTAACAGAGATTGTTTTTCATTGGGGACTTGTGAAATATCTACATACAGTGTCTAAAATCAACATTTAGTGATCATGTTCACAAACACTGTTATGGAAAGGACCCATTTGTCTGTCCTGCGTACACTGAAAACCCCTCCGTGCGCCCCGGCCCCGAAACTTAGCGCCTTACTCTGACATCTGGATTCAATTTCTGCCCTGAAGTTGGACGGGGAGTCTGTGAATATCACGGGACGGTTCACCAACTATTACAGTGTTACTCTCAAGACACCTTTATGGAATCTATTCTTCAAGTAGGGGTTACTCTGGCCTGAGATCTAAATAAAACAAAGAAACAAACAACTTCTGGGGCGATTTTGTCGGGCTTTCCTGCTTAGAATTAGATGGCCGTCAAAACAAAACAAAAATGAGAAAATAGAAAACCTGACAAAAATGCCACAAAGGCTTTAAAAACAAGCTTGGAGAGCACATAGATGCAATAATGAATTGTATACTACTAGTCCATTATAAGACAGCTCACAATTTTCCAGCCTATGTCTGACGTCCGGTTTTCATCGGTTCTGAATAATTTTACAGACGAGGTTTACGAAACACAATCTATGGAGCAAATACACACTGCGTTTCTGGTGAAACTTCTGTCTAAATTGTGAAACGAAGCCGACTGAGAGCTTCTTCACTTGGCTCACGGTTGGTAAATATTTTTCTCATTTTTATCCAGAGACTGTTGACATGGCAACAACAGACAGCGTACAGGGCATGGATGACGTCAGCAGAGGAGCAGCAGGGGGTTCTGCCAACAGTGTTTCCACCTGGCAAGGAGAAAGACGTGAGGAGGTTGGGGAGGAGTCCAGAAGGAGAGACAAAGGTGTGAAAGTGTACAGCTGTGAGGAGTGTAGCAGGCAGTTTGGTAAGCTGTGTAATCTGAAAAGACACAGGCGTACTCACACAGGGCAGAAACCCTACAGATGTGAGGAGTGCAGCAGGCAGTTTAGTCAGCTGGATCATCTGAAGACTCACATGCGGACTCACACCGGTGAAAAACCCTACGTGTGTGAGGAGTGCAGCAGGCAGTTCAGTGAGCTGGGCAATCTGAAGAAACACACGCGGACACACACTGGTGAGAGACCCTACAGATGTGAGGAGTGCAGCAGGCAGTTCAGTCAGCTGAGTAATCTTAAGACTCACATACGTAGTCACACAGGAGGAAAACCTTACAGGTGTGAAGAGTGCAGCAGACAGTTCAGTGAGCTGGGTAATTTGATGACTCATATGCGTACTCACACAGGTGAGAAGCCCTACAAGTGTGAGGAGTGCAGCAAACAGTACTGTCAGTTGAGTCATCTAAACAGTCACATGCGTACTCACACAGGGGAAAAACCCTTTATGTGTGAGGAGTGCGGCAGACAATTCAGTGAGATGGGTCATCTGAAGACTCACTTGCGGAGTCACACAGGTGAGAAGCCCTACAAGTGTGAGGAGTGCAGCAGACAGTTCAGGAAGCTGAGTGCTCTGAAGAGTCACATGCGGACTCACACAGGGGAGAAACCCTACAAGTGTGAGGAGTGTAGCAGACAGTTCAGGAAGCTGAGTGCTCTGAAGAGTCACATGCGGACTCACACAGGTGAAAAACCCTACGGATGTGGGGTGTGTAGCAGTCAGTTTAGTCAGCTAAGTAATCTGAAGAGACACATGCGTACTCACACCAACAAAACGGTCAAGGTATGAGGGTTGCAGTAGCTAATTTTGTGAGTTGGGAAGTCTGGAGAGACAGATGCGGACTCACACAGGGGAAAAGCCCTTCAGATGTGAGGAGTGCAGCAGGCAGTTCAGTCAGTTGGGTCATTCAGACAGGCAGTCCCATAAGGGAGAAACCCTGCAGGCCAGACCACTTTAGCCAGCAACCAGTTTTGTACTGTACCACAGTTGTTTAGTACGGCAAATAATGTTACTGTTGATAGTTAGACAAGCAATGTGTGTGGCTGTTGTGAGACACTGCAGAAACCAGTTCAGTCTTACTATTTGCTTACATCGCAACCGTACAGGTTTTAAGGTTGATATGCAGCACGAAGTCCAGACAGATAGTTAACTTGAAGACTAACAACCATGTTATCAACCTTTCGGTAAAGTTGATTTCCTGTTCATCCTGTTAGTTCTGTTTGGCACAACACTCCTTCTGTTAAAAAATAATTTTTTTCTCTATCTTGAGCAGTAAACTGTATAGACGTAAAACTGTTATTCAAATTCATTGTTTGTAATCTGTCTCTTACACAACAACAGCTAGGCGATGGAAATGAGGAAAGATTGATCTAGACTATCATCTAGGTATTTGCACCGTTTTCAACGTTATTACATGTACCTACATGTTGATTCCTAATCTTATAGTTGATAGTCGTGACACTTTATTATTGGTAACGATGCAAAATATTATGCTTCCAATGTTATGGAAGTTCAAAGTAGTTAATGTATAAAGTTTAAAGTGGTTTAAATACAAAGTAGTCAAAGTGCAAAGTTCAAAGTATAGTGGAAGTACAAAGTTCAAAGTAATGGAAGTACGTGGTTCAAAGTAGTGGAAGTACATGGTTCGAACAGGTATAGTAATATTTGTTCTCTACCTTTTTTGGTATGGTAACATTTTTTTTACATCTTTCTTCATATGTTTTACATCACTGCACCTATTATTCGCGTAGCATTTTTCTAATACAATTGTTACTTAAAGTTTAGTTTAAACATACTTAGTTGTTTTGTTAGAGAATTAAAAAAAAACTTTTTTTGTCGAGGCTCCCGTCAGGTAATGATTATTTAGTTCGTGTCAGAAGTGCCATGTTATCATGTACATGTATATGTTGAATTTCGCAAGCTTGTTATCTGAAAAAGTCCACTGTTAACTGAAATAAAACAACCCCAGAAAGATGGCGGTTATGGTGGAATGGTACAGTTGTCATCAACTCACGAGTTGGCCCCTGTGCACCATCCCGCACAACTAGACACATGGCGGCTTACAAGGCTCATGCATGCAGGACAGAGTACAGGAAGATGTCTTTCTTCCCAAGGACGATCGAGGACTGCAACAGCCTTCCAGCCTCGGTCGTCCTTAGTTCAATCATTGACTATTTCAAGCAACATCTATAATACTCCACCTTCCCCATTCCCAACCCCTGGTTTGTTACACTCCACATCCCACTCCTAACCCACAGTAGCTTTCCCGTGAAAGGTGGCAAAATCTCCAACAAGATGAAGGTGGCCGCCTCAGCTGAAAGAAGAAGATGTTGTTTTAGTCAATTATGTGATGATGGTATAAATTGTAGAGGCAAAAGAAAATATTGTGCTACATAACCGCCCTACCCCTGTTCAACATGCAGCCAGCCTTGTTTGATTCAATGCTTCAGTCTGTAGACAGATTGTAGAGCATTTGTAACGTTTAGGTCGACGTCTGGAACGAAAATGTGTCATCAGTAAGGAGGACAGTGTGCGTAATAGATCTATATGAACAGCCAGTATAATCACCATTTGGCGTAACACACCAGCTTCGCAGACACGCATGCAAGTACACGTAACAGCATTCTACTACGCAGAAGTCTAGGAGACTGATTTTTATTCTATCAGGGTCTATTGCAACAGTGCAATACACGTGGGAGTCGGTGGGACACAGGCAGCAATTGCTGGTGTCGTGACCCACACACATAATGTATCCGTTTTTTACACCTGCATGGAGTGAGGAAAGTCGTGTTAAGATAGGTGGCGTTAGGGGATTTGAACCCAGGGCCGCTGGGTTCTGTCCCGAAAACCCTGCCGTCATGGCACACGAACCCGCATTCTCCACTAGTAGGAGAACGATGAAGTGCGACCTGCTGGAAACTAGAGTTACGGAACCAACCTTATAAGGTCAACGGATGCTCATTCACCATTGTTGGGTAATCAGGATATGATGATGATGATTGAAGACCTTTATTGTATGTTCGTGCCCCGAGGGGCTAGATACAGGTCGTTTAACACAAACCAAACTAACATCTAAGTGACATATACAGTGAAATATGTACAGTACATTGTGTAAACATACATGGTAGAAGAAAAGGATAAGCTAAGCTAATCTAGTAAAGTCAACTTCTTCTCGCTTCTTTGTATATGAGATTTTGACCTTCGGCTAAGCAATACTTCCGGGTCATGGTGACGCTTTCCTGTCCGAATACCGTTTGCTTGGCACTTGGTACTGTCGTTTGTCGTCCTTGGCGAAGGAGTCCGCATTCATTCCGTAGTGACTTCTAGTGATTCATCAGGCGCCTGTGTGTCAACTAAGTTCCAGGTAAGAAGACTTGACTTGTGGATCGGTATTCACAGATTAGTAGAACAGTGTAAGGAGGAGAAGAAAGTGTCAGGAATACGAACTGCTATGATCTGCCTAGCCTGAGTGTCATCCTGTTTCAGTTCCAGGCTCAGTCGACTCAAACCTATTTTTCTTTCGTGCAGCTGCGTGAAAACTCATGATAGTAGGAAAAAGGAAATACGTTATGTATTTGGAACTGGATTGCTCTGCTTGGCTGTCGAAAATCAAGATTGTTCAAGAGCTAACGATAGGGAAGTAGAAAACGTAAACAGGGAGAGGGTCGGTAGGGGTTATTGAATTTTGTTGAACTCACTCCGTCGAGCTCGCTCGGAGTTGAATTCAACAAGGAAGGCAAAAATTGAAGCGTTGTCGCTTCGTGAAATACCTACATACGTCTTGAATCAACATTTAGTGATCAGGTTCACAGATGTTAATGTGTAAAGGGCCCCAGGTATCTGTCTTGCTGGAAACCCCTTCTTGCGCCCCGGCCCGGCCCCGAAACATCTGGAATCCATGACGGCAGAGTGCGAATTCCACGGGACGGTTCACTAACGGGGGGCGCCCTAACATCGCACGGATTTTTTAATGATCTTATTTTGCATCAGTACGCCGTGTTTGTGTCCAATGACTATGCTGATAAGGAAGGTAAATAACCCAAGTTCATGCACATAATTGTCATTTACATTCAAAACATATGTGTACTTATTCATTTCTTGTTTTTGTCGAAAAGTAGTATTTTGACAATAATGATGGTAGCACTAAGTAGAGGGTCACTGCGTAGCTAGACGGCCCGGCACCTAAATATACGACCTGTGCCAAGCAGATACATAAGTCACACAGCTATCATACACATAAGAAAAATAACTTCATAAAACACTAAAAATTTGTTTGTTGAGAAGAAAACCGACCAAAGAAAAACAACGTAAACATTGCTGTCGTCTGACGACGTTGTTTTCCCGCCATATTTAATTGGGGCCGCGATGGTGGCGGAACGATTCAACGCACAGTTTTGTTACGCTCTAACATGCGATTGATACCGTCTATGAAAAGGAAACTGAATACAGAGATGGCGAAGATATTTCCCAATAAGTAGACGGAGTATTGTTGATGTAAGCGGTGTCGTTTTTTCGTAATGATTTCGTAAGTCGGGCCGCATTCAATACGTACGTCGGGCCGCGTAGTAGCCTATTTCCCGTGGAAACATGAGCTGGGATGCGCTAGATATAGCACTTCTCACATGACGTTAGAAGTGCACACAGTCAAAATTTTCTGGTCAAAAGAAAGCTAGAATATAGCAGACTTCAAGCCTTATTTACATTTCCCTAACTTGATCACCTACTTCCGAAGAGAGCAAAATTACCAAAGCGTAATATGTTAGGCTCACTATCTGGCGTAACACTAAATCAGAAGGTACATTCGTGAAAATGTATCACAGCGTCTTCCGCATGTAACGCGGAGCGTGAAGGGCCCATGAACAGTATGAATACATTTCTTGTCCAACAATGGTCTTTAGATGAATGTGTTCAAAATTCATTCATTAAAACATGACCATTTTCTGGCAACCAGTAATGGAGCGCCGTGAGTTCCAGCGCGTAAAAAAACGTCCGATGTTTGGGCACCCCCCGTTAACTATTACAGTTTCACTCTTGACATACCTTCATAGCAGAACCTATGTTCCAAGTAGATGGCGTTCCACTGTCATTGTGTATTGTCTTGTTGCAATTTTCAATAAAGAATAAAGAGCGATAACTTAACATTATCAGTCTCTGTAAATGTTGTACAGTATACTGTCGTTGCATGCTTTTAACCCTTGCACTGATGCGCTTTTTACGCAATTTATTTCATTAATTTGATTCTCCAAATTAGGTCATTGGCCCTTGACTTTTTCTGCGCTGCTGTGACATATTTATTTCCGCATTCGGTGTGTTTCGCTGCGGTATGTTAAAAAATACCCCCAAGTTGTAGTATCCAAGCAGATCTAGTAGTGGCAAAGACCGTATCCAACTGGCAGAAGGCCGGGTGGCTATAAAAACTCATTCTGCTGGTTCTGTGACCGTTACATCTGATTGGAGATTACCCAGGTCATACCTATACGGGGCCCACATACAGGCTTTGTAATGTGCAACCCATATATATCATAATATTGGTCCAGCATACTATAAATGCAGACATGTTGGCGGTGGTTTTATGTTCACAGTTTCATACTTTTATATCATTTGGCTATGTATTGTACGTTTTTTTCCCTCTTCTGGAGATTACACTGGTCATCCAAGTAGATGTAGCAGCTGGGCTTGCTTTGGGTGTGTTAAGCGGTGCTTTGTACATTTTTCCGGAGATTACAGGATTTTTATGTCTTCCTGATATCCTACTGAATCTGAAATAAATCGTGTAATCTCCCGAAAAATGTACAAAATGCCGCCAAATAGGCCCCAAACAAGCCCAACTGCTACATCTGCATGGAGATCAATGAATCCGCAATGCAGAGTTATGTCACCGGTCTTTCCCCAGCTTCTTTACTGCCAGGTAAACGCTAACAGTGTGTGTCAGCAAGGAACGGAACTAGCACTTGAGACTTACGTGAAATAAAAATGCACTACCTGTGTTACATCCCCAGCATGTTACCTCTGCGCTATCAGGCTGCATTTGACTGTCACAGTGTGTTTGTCTTTGCGTGCATCCACAGTTTTACGAATATTGGCGAGTGTCAGAATGTAATGAAATATGATACTTGGAGAATCAGGCGCATTAAATGGCTCGGGTCCAATGTTGTATTGTTTGGCTCGGTCCAATTGTATGGTTGACAGAAAGTGATAATACGATGATACGAAAATTGACATGAGTTGACAATGCTCTGTATGACTCATGGCTATATCCAAACAGTCATGTCAGGGGTACCCAGTTATAACTTGTTTTCAATGCTTTTTTGTGGAAACATACACTGAACGTTACTCGATTATTTGTAAAAGGCAGTTGACCATATTGACACAGAGGACAGGATCAGCTTGTTTTACTCATGGTTGATTAATGTTTGTCTTGTATTTACAGACGTTGACACAATTATTGTTGACATGGCAACAACAGACAGCAAACACAGTTTGGATGACGTCAGGAGAGAAGCAGCAGGGGGTTCTGCCGACAGTGTTTCCACCTGGCAAGGAGAAAGACGTGAGGAGGTTGGGGAGGAGTCAAGCAGGAGAGACAAAGGTGTTAGGGTGTACAGGTGTGAGGAGTGCAGCAGGCAGTTCGGTAAGCTGAGTCATCTGAAGACTCACATGCGGACCCACACAGGGGAGAAACCCTACATGTGTGAGGAGTGCGGCAGGCAGTTCAGTCAGCTGAGTAATCTGAAGACCCACAGGCAGACTCACACTGGTGAGGAACCCTATAGGTGTGAGGAGTGTAGCAGGCAGTTTAGTCGGCTGGTTAATCTGAAGACTCACATGCGTACTCACACAGGGGAGAAACCCTACAATTGTGAGGAGTGTGCCAGGCAGTTCAGTGAGTTGGGTGCTCTGAAGAAACACATGCGTACTCATACTGGTGAGAAACCTTACAGTTGTGAGGAATGCAGCAAGCAGTTTAGTCATCTAGGTAGTCTTAAGACTCACATGCACACTCACACAGGTGAGAAACCATACAGGTGCGAGGAGTGCAGCAAGCAGTTCTGTCAGCCGAGTGATCTGAAGACTCACATGCGCACTCACACAGGGGAGAAACCTTACAAATGTGGGAAGTGTTGCAGGCAGTTCAGTGAGCTGAGTAATCTGAAGAGACACATGCGGACTCACACAGGTGAAAAACCCTATTCGTGTGAGGAATGCAGCAGGCAGTTTAGTTGGCTGAGTAATCTGAAGACTCACATGCGTACTCATAGGGAAGAAACCCTACAAGTGTGAGGAATGCAGCAAGCAGTTCAGTCAGATGAGTAATCTGAAGAAACACATGCACACTCACACTGGTGAGAAACCTTACAGATGTGGGGAGTGTAGCAGACAATACAGTAGGCCAAACGATTTGAGGAAACACATGCGTGCTCACGGAGGAGAAACCTTATAGATGTGAGGGGTGAAGCAGGCTTTTCGCTAAGCTGGAAACCATAAAGGAACAGTTGCAGACTCATAAGGGAGGAACCAACACATGCAGGCCAGATCACTCTAACAAGAAAGCAGTTTAGTATGACAAGTACTTTTTGATTGATATGCAAATTAAGCTAATGGATATTGTGCATGCAGAAGTCTGTTCGGGTTCACTATGTTGGTTACCTTGAAGGGCCAGAGCACTGGCCGAAAGCTTGTTGATAAGCGCTCTACATTGTACACGGAATTAACGTGTCAAGTAGTCAATAGGTTTAAACTTTAAAGGTTGGATATTTAGAGCGTGCAGCGCAGATAGCAGATAAACCTGAAGACTACCACAAAAATGTGATCATCTTGTTAATTGGTAAAGGTGTTTTGGTTTTGCTAGTTGATTCTGATTTGGTACAACATTCCTTCGGTTAAATAAGAAATTTAGTCAGTACCTTAGACATTGTAGTAGAAGTACGGAGTTTTCAGTAGTGGAAGTGCTAAGTTCAAAGAGATATTATTGATATTTGTTCACTAACGATAGCATTTTTGTAATGTATTTTTATACATTTATCTTCATATATTTTACTTCACTTATTTTTCTGTGTAGCATTTTTTTTATTGTATTAAGATGAATTCAGTTTTAACATACTGTGTTGTTTTGTTTGAGAATAAGTAAGTTAGTAACTTGTAGGGGAATCCTTAGGGTAATGGATAGTTTAGTATAGTTTTAGCATGCTTTGTTGTTTTGGTAGAGAATAATTAAGTTAGTAACATGTAGAGGAGTCCTTGAGGTAATGGTTAATTTAGTATTGTTTTAGCATGCTCTGTTGTTTTGGTAGAGAATAAGTTAGGAAGTAACTTGAAGAGGCATCCTTTGGGTAATTTTTACTTGAATCAAGTGTTACAGTTTCTTAGTTGCCATGTTTTTGTTAAGTTTTACAACCTTGTTATTAAAGAAGTCCCCTGTCAAGTGAAATAAAGCAAACCAGAAATATGAAGATAGCGTTGTTTTATGTTTCAATGATTTGCGGATAACCATGGCTTGTAGACGCAATGAGAAAATTGTGTGAATATAGATCAAAATTATGCAAATAAGAACTTGTCTTACTTGCATAGACATGATAGAGGAGGCATATCTAGCTTTAAAAGACAGGAAATTTAATGGATATTGATAGTGCAAATGAGCACCTTATTGCCATAAGTAATGAAAATGGTCAAATACAATAGTGGTAAACGAGGGAAAGTTTGTTTTAAAGTTAGGTAAATGTGAAAAAAGCTAGACAAAGAGCGGTATAAACTGGAAGAACACCCTACCTGAACGTAAATTTTACTATTCTCCAAGATTTTCCAAGGCATCGGTCGATTCGCACAATGAATAAGAAAATGCTGTATTTTCTTTTTGTGCTATAATAGGACTTTTGACACGCACAACATAAAAAACTAGTAATGCAGTCTATAAAGGTCATCGGATACTCATGTACAACTGATGGATAATCAGGGAGTGAAATATGACCTTCATCTCGACAATACTTCCGGGTCATAGCATCGCGACTTCCTGTCTGTGAAGATACTGTTTTCCTAGCGTGCGGAGTTGTTGTTCGTCCTTGGAGAAGGAATCCGCATTCATTCCGTAGCGAATTCTAGTGATTCACCAGGCGCCTGTGTGTCAGCCAAGTTCCAGGTAAGGAGAGTTGACTTGTGAATCGGTATTCAGAGGTTTGTAGAACAGTGTAAGAAGGAGAAGAAAGTTTCATGCAAGTGAGCCGGCACGCCGGCATGCATATACTTTTTTCTGGACTGTCACCAGTCGGTCAAACCTAGTTTTCTTTTGTTTATCTACGTGAAACATACAGTCCTACGTATAAGTAAAGCATGTCATTTACTGGGTTGTGCAGTTAGGTTTCTGTGATTGTTTAGGAGTTGGCGATGGGGAAAGTAGAAAATGTAAACAGGGAGAGGGTCAATAGGGGGTCGGTAGGAATTTTGGGATTTTGTTGGATTGGTAAGTTTAAGGGGGGCAAAAATACAGAATCGTCGTATTGACTTACCTACATGTTCTAAATCAACATTTAGTTATTAGATTAATAAAATGCCAATACGGAAAGGACATACAGTTATCCGTGTAACGGATACGTCAAACCCCTACGTGCGCCCCGTCTCCGAAAGTTGGTGCCCAATTCTCACATCTGTATTACATTTCCACACGGAAGCCAGAAGGGGAGTATGTGAACTTCGGGGGACGGTTCACTAACTATTGCAGTGTTACTCTCGGAAAACCACATACAACCAGTAATTGCATACATTGCAAGACAGATCACTATTTCCCAGTCTTTGTAGGGTTTCTCATCAGTCTCAATGTTGTGAATTGTTTTACAGACGATGCGTATACTCACCAGTCTTTGGTGAAAAGTTGGACCGTGGTCGAGCTTGTTTTCTGTAAAAACTTTATCCAATTGACAGACAATATTGACAGAGAACATGATTACCTTGTTTAGTTGCCTCTCGATTGATAATTTTTGGTCTTTTACTTATAGGTCCAGATCCAGATATTGTTGACATGGCAACAACAGACAGCGTACAGGGTATGGATGACGTCAGGAGAGGAGCAGCAGGGGGTTCTGCCGACAGTGTTTCCACCTGGCAAGGAGAAAGACGTGAGGAGGTTGGGGAGGAGAGTAGGAGAGGCAAAGGTGTGAAAGTGTACAGGTGTGAGGAGTGCAGCAAGCAGTTCAGTAAACTGGGTAATATAAAGAAACACATGCGGACTCACACAGGTGAGAAACCTTTCAAGTGTGAGGAGTGCAGCAGGCAGTTCAGTGAGCTGGGTAATTTGATGACTCATATGCGCACTCACACAGGTGAGAAGCCCTACAAGTGTGAGGAGTGCAGCAAACAGTACTGTCAGTTGGGTCATCTAAACAGTCACATGCGTACTCACACAGGGGAAAAACCCTTTATGTGCGAGGAGTGCGGCAGACAATTCAGTGAGATGGGTCATCTGAAGAGTCACATGCGCACTCACACTGGTGAGAAACCTTACAGGTGTGAGGAGTGCAGCAGACAGTTCAGGGAGATGGGTCATCTGAAGAGTCACATGCGCACTCACACTGGTGAGAAACCTTACAGGTGTGAGGAGTGCAGCAAGCAGTTCAGTGATTTGAGTACTCTGAAGAAACACATGCGCACCCACACGGGTGAGAAGACCTACAAGTGTGAGGAGTGCAGGAGAGCGTTCAGGGAGCTGGGTGCTCTGAAGAGTCATATGCGTACTCACACAGGTGAGAAACCCTACGGATGTGGGGTGTGTAGCAGTCAGTTTAGTCGTCTAAGTAATCTGAAGAGACACATGCGGACTCACACCAAAAAAACGGTTAAGGTATAAGGGTTGCGGTAGCTTGTTTTGTGAGTTGGGAAGTCTGAAGAGACAGAGCGGACTTACACAGGGGAAAAGCCCTACAGATGTGAGGAGTGCAGCAGGCAGTTCAGTCAGTTGGGTCATTCAGACATGCAGTCCCATAAGGGAGAAACCCTGCAGGCCAGACCACTTTAGCCAGCAACCAGTTTTGTACTGTACCACAGTTGTTTAGTACGGCAAATAATGTTACTGTCGATAGTTAGACAAGCAATGTGTGTGGCTGTTGTGAGCCACTGCAGAAACCAGTTCAGTCTTACTATTTGCTTACAGGTTTTAAGGTTGATATGCAGCACGAAGTCCAGACAGGAAGTTAACTTGAAGACTAACAACCATGTTATTAACCTTTCGGTAAAGTTGATTCCCTGTTAATCCTGTTAGTTCTGTTTGGCACAACACTCCTGTTAAAAATAATTTTTTTTTCTATCTTAAGCAGTATACTGTATAGACGTAAAACTGTTATTCAAATTAATTGTTCGTCATCTGTCTCTTACACAACAACAGCTAGGCAATTGAAATGAGGAAAGATTGATCTAGACTACCATCTAGGTATTTGCACCTTTTTAAACGCTATAACATGTACCTACATGTTGATTCCTAATGTTATAGTTGATAGTCGTGACATTTTGTGATTTGTAACGATGCAAAATATTATGCTTCCAATGTTATGGAAGTTCAAAGTAGTTGATGTATAAAGTTTAAAGTGGTTCAAGTTCAAAGTACAAAGTTCAAAGTAGTGGAAGTACAAAGTTCAAAGTAGTGGAAGTGCATGGTTCAAACAGGTATAGTAATATTTGTTCCCTGACTTTTTTTGTTATGGTAACATTTTTTTACATTTATCTTCATATGTTTTACATCACTGCACCTACTATTCCGTGTAGCATTTTTCTAATACAATTTTTACTTAAAGTTTAGTTTAAACATACTTTTGTTGTTTTGTTAGAGAAAACGAATTCTTGTAGAGGCTCCCGTCAGGTTATGGTTATTTAGTTAATGTAAGAAGTGCCATGTTATCATGTACATGCATATCTTGAATTTCTCAAGCTTGTTATCTGAAAAAGTCCACTGATAAGTGAAATAAAACAACCCCAGAAGGATGACGATTTTGTTGTTTAGTCAATTCTGTGATGATCTTAACAATTGTATAGGCAAACAAAAAGAAATATTGTGCTAAATAACCTATTTATTTATTCTCAAGTGTCACGACACACTACACTGACTCTAGATCTAGGCAGCACAGTCCATGGTTGTCAGTGTGGTGACAATTAAAGTCACCTGTTATGATGATCTGTTTCTTTTCGGAGGCTGCCTTGGAGACACTAGAGTCGATTCCACATTACCGAGAGGGTGTTTGTTGCCTTTTGTTCTAACATTTGCAAAACCTTTGTAACAATCTAAGGGAGATAAGTAACTGTTTAGAACAATTTCCAACATTCATTTGATGTTCTAAATAGTTTCTGCTGTGTTCCAACATGTTAGACAAATTTCTAACATTACACATGTTATTTGTATTATTTTCGAAACTGTTGGAAGATAGGTTGATCATTTGTTCCTATATGTTCCAACATTATAACAAAATGGTATAACTGGGTCAGTGGGATGGGAACAGGGCAATTCACACATCCCTTCAAAGTATAGGGGATTAGGCCTGGGTGCCATGCATAGACACCTCAAGATAAAGGTCCAGACGTGAAATCTAAAAATATACAGAGGCAGACAATAGAGTGCGATTAGCACCTACTTTTATGGGGGCAATAACCCAAATCTACCATTTGAAAAATGATGCAAATTGTTCCAACATGTTCAAACAGCGAAACAATTGCATAGATGTTTGAAAATTGTTCTAAATAAAGAAATATTTGTGCAATTACTTTCCAAATAGTTCCAACATATATTTATAAGTTAGAACATGTTCAAAATTTCATTCTTGATTGTTTGAACAATTTAGAACTATTTTGACTGGAATAGTCTTTTACCTAAAATTGTTTGAACTCACTAGCAATATTATCTGAAAACCCTCTCGGTGACATGGAATTGACTCTACGTTCGAATTGTTCAAAGAAAATATCTGTGGCAGCACCGCCCTATCATTGTTCCAACATTCAGCCAGACGTGTTTGGTTCAAGGCTGCATTCTGTAGACAGATTGTAGAGCATTTGTAATGTTTAGAACGTAAATGTTTCATCAGTAAGAAGGACAGCGTGCGTAATATCTGACGTATTATCTGAACGTGGTATCTGAACAGGCAGGATAATCATCATTCGGCGTAACACACCAGCTTCGCAGACACGCATGCAACTAAAAGCATTCTCCTACGCAGAAGTCTAGGGGACTGATTTTTATTTCATTTGATCAGAATTGCAGCAGAGCAATACACGTGAAACACAGGCAGCTATTGCATGCGCAATATCTGAACAGCCAGGATAATCATCATTCGGCGTAACACACCAGCTTCGCATACACGCATGATACTAGTACTAAAAGCATTCTCCGGCGCAGAAGTCTAGGAGACTAATTTTAGTTAGTCTACTGCGTAGGAAAATTTGTGATGCATTCTCCTCCACAGAGGTTTCCGTGGTGGCCTGGGAGAATGACGAAGCTTGGGCTGCTGGAAGCTGGTCTTACCGAATCTGTCTACAGAAACCTATAAAGGTCATCGGACGCGCATATACAACTGATGGGTAATCAGGGAATGAAATTTGACCTTCATCTCAACAATACTTCCGGGTCATAGCATCGCGACTTCCTGTCTGTGAAGATACTATTTTCCTTGCGTTGTTGTTGTTCGTCCTTGGAGAAGGAATCCGCATTTATTCCGTAGTGAATTCTAGTGATTCATCAGGCGCCTGTGTGTCAATTAAGTTCCAGGTAAGGAGACTTGACTTGTGAATCGGTATTCAGAGGTTTGTAGAACAGTGTAAGAAGGAGAAGAAAGTTTCATCTGTCATCATTCGGTCAAACCTAGTTGTCTTTTGTTCAGCTACGTTAAAACATACAGTCCTACGTATAAGAAAAACATGTCATATATCTGGTCTAGGTTGTACTCACGCGTGGAGTTTAAATGGACATTTAATGATTAGGGTCTTAAAATGCCGATATGGGAAGGACACAGTTATCCGTGTAGCGTATACGGCAAACCCCTACGTGCGCCCCGTTCCCGAAAGTTGGTCACATCTGGATTACATTTCTGCACAGAAGTCAGACGGGAAGGGTGTGAATTTCACGGGACGGTTCAGTAACTTTTGCAGTGTTACTCTCGGAAAACCCCATACAACCAGTAATTGCATACATTGCAAGACAGATCACTATTTCCCAGCATTCATAGGGTTTCTCATCAATCTCAATGTTGTGAATTGTTTTATAGACGATGAGTATACTCACCACAATCTTTGGTGAAAAGTTGGACCTAGGTAGAGCTTGTTTTCTGTAAAAACTTTATCCAATTGACAGACAATATTGATAGAGAACATGATTATCTTGTTGAATTGCCTCTCGATTGATAATTGTCTTTTCTTATAGGAATTGATCCAGATATTGTTGGCATGGCAACAACAGACAGCGTACAAGGCTCGAATGACGTCAGGAGAGGAGCAACAGGGGGTTCTGCTGACTGTGTTTCCACCTGGCAAGGAGAAAGACGTCAGGAGGTTGGGGAGGAGTCCAGTAGGAGAGACAAAGGTGTGAAAGTGTACAGGTGTGAGGAGTGTAGCAGGCAGTTCGGTAAGCTGAGTCATCTGAAGACTCACATTCGGACCCACACAGGGGAGAAACCCTACATGTGTGAGGAGTGTGGCAGGCAGTTCAGTCAGCTGAGTAATCTGAAGACCCACCGGCAGACTCACACTGGTGAGGAACCCTATAGGTGTGAGGAGTGTAGCAGGCAGTTTAGTCGGCTGGGTAATCTGAAAACTCACATGCGTACTCACACAGGGGAGAAACCCTACAATTGTGAGGAGTGTGCCAGGCAGTTCAGTGAGTTGGGTGCTCTGAAGAAACACATGCGTACTCACACTGGTGAGAAACCCTACAGTTGTGAGGAATGCAGCAAACAGTTTAGTCAACTAGGTAGTCTTAAGACTCACATGCACACTCACACAGGTGAGAAACCATACAGGTGTGAGGAGTGCAGCAAGCAGTTCTTTCAGCCGGGTGATCTGAAGACTCACATGCGCACTCACACAGGGGAGAAACCTTACAAATGTGGGAAGTGTTGCGGGCAGTTCAGTGAGCTGAGTAATCTGAAGAGACACATGCGGACTCACACTGGTGAGAAACCATATTCATGTGAGGAGTGCAGCAGGCAGTTCAGTCAACTGGGTGTTCTCAAGAGACACATGCGGACTCATACTGGTGAGAAACCCTACATGTGCGGGGAATGCAGCAGACAGTTCAGTCGGCTGGGAGATCTGAAGATTCACATGCGCACTCACACAGGGGAGAAACCCTACAGTTGTGAGGAGTGCAGCAAACAGTTCAGTCAGCTTAGTCATCTAAAGACTCACATGCGGACTCACACAGGTGAGAAACCCTACACTTGTGAGGAATGTAGCAGGCAGTTCAGTGAGCTGGGTCATCTGAAAACTCACATCCGTACTCACACTGGGGAGAAACCCTACAAGTGTGAGGAGTGTGGCAGGCAGTTCAGACGGTTAGATGATCTGAAGAGACACATGCGGACTCACACAGATGAGAAACCTTACAGATGCGGGGAGTGTAGCAGACAGTACAGTAGGCGAAATGATTTGAAGAAACACGTGCGGACTCACGAGGGAAAAACCCTCTAGGCCAGACCACCTCAGCTAGAAAGCAGTTCATAACTTCATACGTTACGTTCTTGGTTGATATTCAAGCAAACAAAGTTAATTGGTTTTGTGGGTGCAGAAGTCAGTTAAAGTTTACCATGTTGGTTACATGTATATCGAAAGTCATACAGGTTTGACGAAGGACCAGAGGACTGGTAGAGAGCTTGTTGATAAGCGCTGTACTTGCGTAGGGAATCAACATGTAATAAACATCTTGGTAAGCTGTTGTTGTTGTTGTTCTGGTTAGTTCTGTTTTGGGTCACAATTCATTTGGTAAAACAAAAAAATGTACTCAGTATCTTAAACATTGTAGTAGAAGTACGAAGTTTTAAGTAGTGGATGTACTTAGTTCAAAAAGATTTTAATTATCTTTGTTCTTCAACAATAGAACTATTTTTAATGGTAGCATTCTTTTACATTAGTCTTTACATGTTCCTCACTTATCATTCTGCGTAGCATTTTTGTATTGTATTTAGTTTTGTTCAGTTTTTGCATACTTTGTTGGTTTGATAGAGAATAAGTAAGTTAATAACTTGTAGAGGAATCCTTAGGGTAATGGTTAATTAAGTATAGTTTTAGCATGCTTTGTTGTTTTGGTAGAGAATAAGTTAGAATGTAACTTGTAGAGGAATCCTTGAGGTAATGGTTATTTGAATCAATGCCAGAAGTGTTGACCAAGTTATTCAAGTTCACTGTTAAGCCCCTGTCACACTTGTGCGTATATACAAGTCTCATGAGTTGCGTATTAACATGTTTTTAGTTTAGGCCAAGTTTGCAACCGAAGAAGTGATTTCTTAGGTTCGATCACCTGACCGCACAACGGTGGGTCAAAGTAGAAAATAACCTTGTCCCCGCAAACTTTTTAAACCAAACAAAATGTTGATGCGCACCTCACGCACACTACAATATACTCACAAGTATGACAGGGCCCTTAAGAGAAATAAAACAACCCAAACGATGAAGATCATGTATTTGTCGATGATGTGATGATGATGATATATGAATGAATCAATGACATTGCTTATAGAGGCAATGAGAAGAAAATGTTAGATTTCAATTGTGCGAAAAGACCATCCAAAACCTCGTTTTTGCCCAACTCACGCACGTTCCCGCCAAATTGTGCTCTCGCGAGAAGAGATTTTCAATGGCGCCAGAGTGTGGAAAGGTGTCTTTTGCGTTTTCTTTAGTTCGCAAAGATCATCCAATCACCTTTGGCAAGAAGGTTATATTTTAGATGCCGTTAGTGGTTGGTTGGTTGGTTGGTTGGTTGCGTGTGTTTGTACAGGTACGTACACACTAAGAAGAGTAGCTGACAATAAAGACACCCAAAAAGATGTGAGAAAGATGCCGGAGCCTAACCTTTGCTTGGAGAGTAGGTACATTTTGAAATAGATTTGACTATACAAATCAGGACTTGATTTACAAAGATATTGACGAAATTACAAACATGTGTTGAATTCTACTTCGTCTAATGATACGCATTTCAAAAATGTGGTATATGCAATTGGGTTGGAGAAGACCACCAATGATTATGAATTACTAGTATGCAATAGAGAATTTTCTTGGCATGTTTTATTAGAAAGACCCATACAATCTTAGTGGTAAATGGTAGTACTTTCATACATATGACGTATGTCACTCAGGTTCGGGTTAACATCATCATACATAAACTTGTAATACTAAGGAATTTGGGACGTCCTTTCCGTATAGTTAATGCCATTATAATTAGCAAAGGTATGAGGTTCCTCTAGTCCAAGTATACCACAGTAAATAGGCTTTATGAAAAGCATACAGTAGATAGGCTTTATGAAGAGAATACAGTAAATAGGCTTTATGAAGAGCATACAGAAAATAGGCTTTATGAAGAGAATACAGAAAATAGGCTTTATGAAGAGAATACAGTAAATAGGCTTTATGAAGAGAATACAGTAAATAGGCTTTATGAAGAGCATACAGAAAATAGGCTTTATGAAGAGAATACAGAAAATAGGCTTTATGAAGAGAATACAGTAAATAGGCTTTATGAAGAGCATACAGTAAATAGGCTTTATGAAGAGCATACAGTAAATAGGCTTTATGAAGAGAATACAGTAAATAGGCTTTATGAAGAGAATACAGTAAATAGGCTTTATGAAGAGCATTCAGCACCCCCGTGTTTGATTTAGGGCTGGCTATAAACAGATTTGCAGAGCATGAGTAATGTTTAGATCGACACCTATGCATCTGGGACGAAAATTTTGTCATCAGTGAAAAATACATCAAGTGCTGCAACGAAGCGCATTTCCTACGCAGAGGTTTCCTCCTGCGGCCTGTGAGAATGCCGAAGCGTGGACTGCTGGAAACTAGTGTTACCGAATCAGTCTATATACGGTCATCGGACAGTCATGTACAACTGATGGGTAATCAGGGAACAATGTTTGACCTCAAGCTAGAGAATACTTCCGGGTCACGATTTCCTGTCGGCAAGGATACCGTTTTCTTTGTGTCTACGGTCGTTTCTCGTCCTTTGAGAAGGAGTCCGCATTCATTCCGTAGCGAATTCTAGTGATTCATCAGGCGCCTGTGTGTCAACTAAGTTCCAGGTAAGGAGGCTTGACTTGTGAATCGGTATTCAGAGGCTTGTTAAACAGTGTAAGAAGGGGATGAAAGTGTCCTGTAATATCTGAGAATAAATTATATGACCCACGCCGCGTCGGCATGCTCGTTCAAACACATTTTTCTTCGGTGTTGCTGCGGAAAAACATACCATAGTTGATAAAAGGGAAAACATATCATGTATTTGGTCTGGGGTGGGCTATTTGACTGTCTGAAAGTATGAATTTGTTGGGGAACCGGGCGATGCAGAAAATGTAAACACTGAGAGGGTCGATAGGGGTTATTGCATTTTGTTGGATTGTTAGATTCAGTAGGGGTAACAGAGATTGTTTTTCATTGGGGACTTGCGAAATATCTACATACAGTGTCTAAAATCAACATTTAGTGATCATATTCACAAACACTGTTATGGAAAGGACCCATTAGTGACTTTAGTCTGTCCTGCGTACACTGAAAACCCCTCCGTGCGCCCCGGCCCCAACACATAGCGCCTTACTCAGTCTGACATCTGGATTCAATTTCTGCCCTGAAGTTGGACGGGGAGTCTGTGAATATCACGGGACGGTTCACTAACTATTACAGTGTTACTCTCAAGACAGCTTTATGGAATCTATTCTTCAAGTAGGGGTTACTCTGGCCTGAGATCTAAATAAAACAAAGAAACAAACAAATTCTGGGGCGATTTTGTCGGGCTTTCCTGCTTAGAATTAGATGGCCGTCAAAACAAAAAAATTAGAAAATAGAAAACCTGACGAAAATGCCACAAAGACTTTAAAAACAAGCTTAAAGAGCACACATAGATGCAATAATGAATTGTATACTACTAGTCCATTATAAGACAGCTCACCATTTTCCAGCCTATGTCTGGTTTTCAGCGGTTGTGAATAATTTTACAGACGATGTTTACGAAGCACAGTCTATGGAGCAAATACACACCGCGTTTCTGGTGAAACTTCGAGGTTGTCTTCGGTATAAATTGTAAAATGAAGCCGACTGAGAGCTTCTTCACTTGGCTCACGGTTGGTAACTGTTTTTCTCATTTTTGTCCAGAGCTTGTTGACATGGCAACAACAGACAGCGTACAAGGCTCGGATGACGTCAGCAGAGGAGCAGCAGGGGGTTCTGCCGACAGTGTTTCCACCTGGCAAGGAGAGAGACGTGAGGAGGTTGGGGAGGAGTCCAGTAGGAGAGACAAAGGTGTGAGGGTGTACAGATGTGAGGAGTGTAGCAGGCAGTTTGGTAAGCTGTGTAATCTGAAGGCTCATATTCGGACTCACACTGGTGAGAAACCCTATAGGTGTGAGGAGTGTAGCAAGCAGTTCAGTCAGCTTGGCCATCTGAAGACTCATATGCGTACTCACACAGGAGAGAAACCCTACAAGTGTGAGGAGTGTAACAGTCAGTTCAGTGAGCTGGCTCCTCTGAAGAAACACACGAGGACACACACAGGTGAGAAACCCTACAAGTGTGAGGAGTGCAGCAGGCAGTTCAGTCAACTGAGTAATTTGAAGACTCACATGCGGACTCACACTGGTGAGAAATCGTACACGTGTGAGGAGTGCAATAGGCGGTTCAGTGGGCTACAACATCTGAAGAATCACATGCGGACTCACACTGGTGAGAAACCTTACAGGTGTGGGGAATGCAGCAGGCAGTTCAGTCAGCTGTGTCAGCTGAAAACTCATATGCATACTCACACAGGGGAGAAACCCTACAAGTGTGAGGAGTGCGGCAGGCAGTTCAGTGAGCTGGGTGCTCTAAAGAAACACATGCGGACTCACACTGGCGAGAAACCCTACAAGTGTGAGGAGTGTGGCAGGCAGTTCAGGGAACTGGGTGCTCTAAAGAAACACATGCGGACTCACACTGGCGAGAAACCATACAAGTGTGAGGAGTGCAGTAGGCAGTTTAGTCAGCTGGGTACTCTAAAGAGACATAAGCGGACTCACATAGGGGAGAAACCTTACAAGTGTGGGGAGTGCGGCAGGCAGTTCAGTGAGCTTGGTCATCTGATAAGTCACATGCGTACTCACACAGGGGAGAAACCCTACAGGTGTGGGGGGTGCAGCAGGCAATTCAGAGAGCCGGTCACCCTGAAGAAACACGAGCGGACACACACTGGTGAGAAACCCTACAGGTGTGAGGAATGCAACAGACAGTTCAGTCAGCTGAGTCATCTTAAGACTCACATGCGCAGTCACACAGGAGAAAAACCTTACAGATGTGAAGAGTGCAGCAGACAGTTCAGTCAGCTGGGTCATCTGAAGAAACACATGCGGACTCACAAAGGTAAGAAGCCATACGAGTGCGAGGAGTGCAGCAAGCAGTTCAGTCAGCAGGGTGCCCTGAAGACTCACGCAGACTCACACAGGAGAGAAACCTTACAAGTGTGAGGAGTGTAACGACAGTTCAGTCTCTTGTGTCATCTGAACATTCACATGCGGACTCACACAGGGAAGAAACCCTACAAGTGTGAGTGTAGTAGGCACTTCAGTCAGCTGGATCATCTGAAGACTCACATGCACACTCATGCTGGAGAAAAACCCTAGAGGCTAGACCACTTAAGCCAGCAACTAGTTTAGTGTGACAAGTTATTTCACAATTGATATGTAGACAAACAACGCATTTGTCTGTAGTTGGTGCAAAAATCAGTTCAGTATTTGGTTACCTTGAAATCGTAGAGGTTTGAACTTATGATATATAGTACTTGATGCATAAAGAAAGCATGCCTAAAGATTCATACTTGCATGTCATTGACTTATTGTTCTCTTCTGGCGCAACATCCCTTCTGTTGGATAAGAAACCTACTCTGTATCTTAATCATTGTAGACGTAATGCTGTTGCTCAAATTATTGATCGTATTCAGTAAGTATCTTTCAAGTTAGTTTCAACATCTAGATGGTGGGAACAATGGAAGATTGATTAGGAATATCATTGTTATTGAAACTTTGTTTTCAAATATTTTCAGAATGTATCTGCATAGGGATTCCTGATCTCGTAGTTGATAGCTTATGTACAAAGTTCAAAGTAGTGAAGACATTATTACATTTTAGATTTTAATCCAACACCAAGAGTTGAACTCACCATAAATTTTCGGCTGGATACTCCACCTTCGTCGCGTTGAACGCCGGGAAGTCGGAGACGTGATGACGTCAGCAGTGAATCGAATGCAGCGGGCAGACGGAATCTTCCATGGTCTTGGTGTTGGATCAAAGTTTAAATTTTCCAGTACTCTACTAACACAGATGAGCTTTCATGCGAGTAGTGAAGACATTACTTACATTTGTTTTAAGGTTTCAGGCAGATGTATGTTAGCATTTTTCTATAGTAGCAATTTTCTTCTGTTTTGTACAGTAATATTATATATTACCGCACCTGTTGCCATGTGTACCGTTTTTCTAATATAGCTTTTAGTACTTTAGTTTTGTTTACACATACTTCGTTTTTTAAGATTATTTGATGCTGATATAACTTGTAGAGGCATCCGTCATGCAATGGTTATGTTTTTCTAACATAGTTTTTAGGACTTTAGTTTAGTTTACACATACTTCGTTTCTAAAGATTATTCAATGCTGATATAACTCGTAGAGGCATCCGTCAGGTAATGGTTATGTTTTTCTAATATAGTTTTTAGTACTTAAGTTTAGTTAACACATACTTCGTTTTTTAAGACTTTTCAATGCTGATATAACTTGTAGAGGTATCCGTCAGGTAGTGGTTATGTGAAGCAATGTCAGAAGTGTTGCAGTTTCTCTTATTTGCCATGTAGTTGTTGAGTTTTTCATTGTTCAGTGAAATGAAACGACCCAAAAAAATTCATTCTGTTGTTTTATTCAATGATGTGACGACATAATTTGTAGGGACTGAAAAAATACGTTCAATGCCCGCCCGACTCTCACCAGTTTCACCGGCAAATTTCGGTACTCTCCATGCAGAGGTGCGGCACAGACTGGTTTTTGACGTGTTTTTATGCGTTTTTATTTTTCGCCGCTTTCCTTATGTCGCCAACAGGGTGTACCTTTGTGGGCGTGTGGTTTTGTTTGGGTACAGACGAGAAGGCTGAGGTGGTTTGGACACGTCATAAGACGACCCCCACAAACACTAGTGTACAAAGCCTACAGCCAGGAGTCCGCTACCCTCAGACCCCGGAGAAGACCACCGAAGATATTGAAAGACCAAATTGTGAAGGACATGTGCTTAAACAGTCGGGAAGCAGAGACTAGGGCAAGGGACAGGATAGCCTCCGTTGCAGTCCTTTTCCCCGCAGCGTTTTTTTTTTCAATTTTTTTTTTGGGGGGGGGGCGCCACGTATCTGCTTGGGATCCCGTATCCGCCGTGCCTCTGTCTCCGCTATAGACCCTGTGTCCGCTGCTGGACACAGGGTCTATAGCGGAGACAGAGGCACGGCGGATACGGGATCCCAAGCAGATACGTGCCCCCCCCCCCCCCCCCCCAAAAAAAAAATGAAAAAAAAAACGCTGCGGGGAAAAGGACTGCAACGGAGGCTAGGGACAGGACTGCTTGGGGGACCCTCCAGGAAAGCAAGGGGTCAGTTTCTGGCCTGAGCACGTAGGCAGGTGACAGGTTTTGAGAACAGCGTAACTCGAGGAGCTGTGGATGGATCTGTATGACATCTGGTATCAGTTAAGTGGTGTTAGCAGAACAAAGAACAAGTTCGACAAATGGGTCATGAATATACAAGTATGAAGTTCACTTACAAAATTACTTACAACATTCTTGATAAATACTGGACACTGGATTCTCTGCAGTACGTTTCATGATAGACCTTCGACATAACTTGATAGATATTGATAATGTAGATGAGGACCTTAACATAATTAATAAGAAAGAGGCCAAATGCAATAGTGGTAAATCAGTGGTAAATACGAAATTAGCGGTTATACTGAACCAGTCTTTAAAGGTCATCGGACGCTCATGTACAGCTGATAGATAATCAGGGAATAAAATTTGACCTCCAATATGGGAGTACTTCCGGGTCATACAATCACGCGTTGTTCGTCCTTGGAGAAGGAGTCCGCATTCATTTTGTAGCGAATTCTAGTGATTCATCAGGCGCCTGTGTGTCAGCTAAGTTCCAGGTAAGGAGGCTTGACTTGTGAATCGGTATTCAGAGGTTTGTAGAACAGTGTAGAAAGTTTCATGCAAGTGAGCCACGCCGGTATGTATATTTTTCTTGACTGTTATCTGTCGGTCAAACCTAGTTTTCTTTTGTTCAGCTCCATAAAAAATATACAGTCCTACGTATAAGGAAGCATGCCATTTATCTGGTTTGGGTTGTACTGTTTGGCTGTCAGAAACTATGATTGTTTAGGTGTTGGCGATGGGGAGCCGGGAGTAGAAAATGTTGTTGTTGTTGTCCTTGTTTAACGTCTATTACTTCGTTAGACATGGTCTCCAGGTGCTGTGCTGGTCGCTAGGTTTCAGTTCTTGTTGATTTCTCGCTAGGTTTTTAGCACTTGGTGACTTGAAATGTAAACAGCGGGAGGGTCAATAGGGGGTTGGCAGGAGTTTGATTTTATTGGATTGGTAAGTTTAAGGGAGCAAAAACACAACATCGTTGCATTGACTTACCGACATGTTCCAAATCAACATTTAGTTATTAGATTAATAAAATGCCAATACGGAAAGGACATACAGTTATCCGTGTAACGGATACGTCAAACCCCTACGTGCGCCCCGTCTCCGAAAGTCGGTGCCCAATTCTCACATCTGTATTACATTTCCACTCAGAAGCCAGAAGGGGAGGATGTGAATTTCGGGGGACGGTTCACTAACTATTGCAGTGTTACTCTCGGAAAACCACATACAACCAGTAATTGCAAGACAGATCACTATTTCCCAGTCTTTGTAGGGTTTCTCATCAGTCTCAATGTTGTGAATTGTTTTACAGACGATGCGTATACTCACCACAGTCTTTGGTGAAAAGTTGGACCTAGGTCGAGCTTGTTTTCTGTAAAAACTTTATCCAATTGACAGACAATATTGACAGAGAACATGATTATCTTGTTGAATTGCCTCTCGATTGATAATTGTCTTTTCTTATAGGAATTGATCCAGATATTGTTGACATGGCAACAACAGACAGCGTACAAGGCTCGAATGACGTCAGGAGAGGAGCAGCAGGGGGTTCTGCCGACAGTGTTTCCACCTGGCAAGGAGAAAGACGTGAGGAGGTTGGGGAGGAGTCCAGTAGGAGAGACAAAGGTGTGAAAGTGTACAGGTGTGAAGAGTGCAGCAGGCAGTTCGGTAAGCTGAGTCATCTGAAGACTCACATTCGGACCCACACAGGGGAGAAACCCTACTTGTGTGAGGAGTGCGGCAGGCAGTTCAGTCAGCTGAGTAATCTGAAGACCCACCGGCAGACTCACACTGGTGAGGAACCCTACAGGTGTGAGGAGTGTAGCAGGCAGTTTAGTCGGCTGGGTAATCTGAAGACTCACATGCGTACTCACACAGGGGAGAAACCCTACAATTGTGAGGAGTGTGCCAGGCAGTTCAGTGAGTTGGGTGCTCTGAAGAAACACATGCGTACTCACACTGGTGAGAAACCCTACAGTTGTGAGGAATGCAGCAAACAGTTTAGTCAACTAGGTAGTCTTAAGACTCACATGCACACTCACACAGGTGAGAAACCATACAGGTGTGAGGAGTGCAGCAAGCAGTTCTTTCAGCCGGGTGATCTGAAGACTCACATGCGCACTCACACAGGGGAGAAACCTTACAAATGTGGGAAGTGTTGCGGGCAGTTCAGTGAGCTGAGTAATCTGAAGAGACACATGCGGACTCACACTGGTGAGAAACCATATTCATGTGAGGAGTGCAGCAGGCAGTTCAGTCAACTGGGTGTTCTCAAGAGACACATGCGGACTCATACTGGTGAGAAACCCTACATGTGCGGGGAATGCAGCAGACAGTTCAGTCGGCTGGGAGATCTGAAGATTCACATGCGCACTCACACAGGGGAGAAACCCTACAGTTGTGAGGAGTGCAGCAAACAGTTCAGTCAGCTTAGTCGTCTAAAGACTCACATGCGGACTCACACAGGTGAGAAACCCTACACTTGTGAGGAATGTAGCAGGCAGTTCAGTGAGCTGGGTCATCTGAAAACTCACATCCGTACTCACACTGGGGAGAAACCCTACAAGTGTGAGGAGTGTGGCAGGCAGTTCAGACGGTTAGATGATCTGAAGAGACACATGCGGACTCACACAGATGAGAAACCTTACAGATGCGGGGAGTGTAGCAGACAGTACAGTAGGCGAAATGATTTGAAGAAACACGTGCGGACTCACGAGGGAAAAACCCTCTAGGCCAGACCACTTCAGCTAGAAAGCAGTTCATAACTTCATACGTTACGTTCTTGGTTGATATTCAAGCAAACAAAGTTAATTGGTTTTGTGGGTGCAGAAGTCAGTTAAAGTTTACCATGTTGGTTACATGTATATCGAAAGTCATACAGGTTTGACGAAGGACCAGAGGACTGGTAGAGAGCTTGTTGATAAGCGCTGTACTTGCGTAGGGAATCAACATGTAATAAGGTAAAAAAATGCAAACATCTTGGTAAGCTGTTGTTCTGGTTAGTTCTGTTTTGGGTCACAATTCATTTGGTAAAACAAAAAAATGTACTCAGTATCTTAAACATTGTAGTAGAAGTACGAAGTTTTAAGTAGTGGATGTACTTAGTTCAAAAAGATTTTAATTATCTTTGTTCTTCAACAATAGAACTATTTTTAATGGTAGCATTCTTTTACATTAGTCTTTACATGTTCCTCACTTATCATTCTGCGTAGCATTTTTGTATTGTATTTAGTTTTGTTCAGTTTTTACATACTTTGTTGGTTTGATAGAGAATAAGTAAGTTAATAACTTGTAGAGGAATCATTGGGGTAATGGTTAATTAAGTATAGTTTTAGCATGCTTTGTTGTTTTGGTAGAGAATAAGTTAGAATGTAACTTGTAGAGGAATCCTTGAGGTAATGGTTATTTGAATCAATGCCAGAAGTGTTGACCAAGTTATTCAAGTTCACTGTTAAGCCCCTGTCACACTTGTGCGTATATACAAGTCTCATGAGTTGCGTATTAACATGTTTTTAGTTTAGGCCAAGTTTGCAACCGAAGAAGTGATTTCTTAGGTTCGATCACCTGACCGCACAACGGTGGGTCAAAGTAGAAAATAACCTTGTCCCCGCAAACTTTTTAAACCAAACAAAATGTTGATGCGCACCTCACGCACACTACAATATACTCACAAGTATGACAGGGCCCTAAGGAGAAATAAAACAACCCAAACGATGAAGATCATGTATTTGTCGATGATGTGATGATGATGATATATGAATGAATCAATGACATTGCTTATAGAGGCAATGAGAAGAAAATGTTAGATTTCAATTGTGCGAAAAGACCATCCAAAACCTCGTTTTTGCCCAACTCACGCACGTTCCCGCCAAATTGTGCTCTCGCGAGAAGAGATTTTCAATGGCGCCAGAGTGTGGAAAGGTGTCTTTTGCGTTTTCTTTAGTTCGCAAAGATCATCCAATCACCTTTGGCAAGAAGGTTATATTTTAGATGCCGTTAGTGGTTGGTTGGTTGGTTGGTTGGTTGGTTGGTTGCGTGTGTTTGTACAGGTACGTACACACTAAGAAGAGTAGCTGACAATAAAGACACCCAAAAAGATGTGAGAAAGATGCCGGAGCCTAACCTTTGCTTGGAGAGTAGGTACATTTTGAAATAGATTTGACTATACAAATCAGGACTTGATTTACAAAGATATTGACGAAATTACAAACATGTGTTGAATTCTACTTCGTCTAATGATACGCATTTCAAAAATGTGGTATATGCAATTGGGTTGGAGAAGACCACCAATGATTATGAATTACTAGTATGCAATAGAGAATTTTCTTGGCATGTTTCATTAGAAAGACCCATACAATCTTAGTGGTAAATGGTAGTACTTTCATACATATGACGTATGTCACTCAGGTTCGGGTTAACATCATCATACATAAACTTGTAATAGTAAGCAATTTGGGACGTCCTTTCCGTATAGTTAATGCCATTATAATTAGCAAAGGTATGAGGTTCCTCTAGTCCAAGTATACCACAGTAAATAGGCTTTATGAAAAGCATACAGTAGATAGGCTTTATGAAGAGAATACAGTAAATAGGCTTTATGAAGAGCATACAGAAAATAGGCTTTATGAAGAGAATACAGAAAATAGGCTTTATGAAGAGAATACAGTAAATAGGCTTTATGAAGAGCATACAGTAAATAGGCTTTATGAAGAGAATACAGTAAATAGGCTTTATGAAGAGAATACAGTAAATAGGCTTTATGAAGAGCATACAGTAAATAGGCTTTATGAAGAGAATACAGTAAATAGGCTTTATGAAGAGCATACAGTAAATAGGCTTTATGAAGAGAATACAGTAAATAGGCTTTATGAAGAGAATACAGTAAATAGGCTTTATGAAGAGCATACAGTAAATAGGCTTTATGAAGAGAATACAGTAAATAGGCTTCATGAAGAGCATTCAGCACCCACGTGCTTGATTTAGGGCTGGCTATAAACAGATTTGCAGAGCATGAGTAATGTTTAGAACGACATCTGGGACGCAAATTTTGTCATCAGTGAAAAATACATCAAGTGCTGCAACGAAGCGCATTTCCTACGCAGAGGTTTCCTCCTGTGACCTAGGAGAATGACGAAGCGTGGACTGCTGGAAACTAGTGTTACCGAATCAGTCTATATACGGTCATCAGACTGTCATGTAACGTTGGGTAACCTAAATTCGGGATTTTTCCGATAATGGTTGACTGAAATCAATCTAGCAGAACAATAAACCATCCTTTTTTTCTATTATTCTGTCAGTATCATGTACTATCTTTGCACTAATCATATATATGGTAGATTTTGTCTCTAGTCGTGCTGACACCATAATATTTCAACTTCAAACTACCGTCCGCCGCACGCACAATTACGGTGCTGTTGGACAGGGGGGCACATTAATTCGGGAGAGAAGATTCGTCTTGAATATCTTACCGCTAATCACATTTTATACAGCAGCTATTCGTTCTATCCTTGGCTTGAGGAGAGTGATATGGATATATACGTGTCCAAGTAAAAAAATACACGAAAAAACGGCCGTACCGCACACATCAGGCCAGTTCGGGAACAACCCGTGTGTTGAGTCGGTAGAACTTCACTCAAAGTGGGCCCATCGTCATCATCGGGCAACGTGTAACGTTACATTATTCATGGGAAGTTAGCTGGATGCCGTAGCAATGGTAATACCACTATGTCCATGTGTTCCTTGTTGTGTTAGGAGCAAACTTTGAGGAAAATATCTTCCTCAGTCCACTATCACACGCAGCATTTAGACAAAAAGTGTTCCTCACAAACCTTTGTCGTCTGCTTGACAACAGGATTCTGGTTAACAATATGGCGGCGGGAAAATACACGTGCCGTAGGTTGTAGCAACAGAGAGGAGTTTTGATGATTGATCACACTTAGAATCCAGTTGCAGGTTAGCAAAAGAGATTGTAATAAGTTGTCTTATAGATAATTGTGTTTAGCAGGCAGGAGATGTGACATTTGTCTTATAAACCAGGGAACAACCGTGCTGGGTGATTCTCCCACGAAGCCCCCAGACTCTGTCAATAAGGAACGGAGAGTTTTTGACGTCGCCAACTTCTAATGCATGGTTATCGAAGCTTTTCAGCCAGTGTTCTGAATACGTTAGTCTATCTGCTTTGCATTGCTGGCGTTATAACTGATTTTGCATCTAGCACATATCCCTAAATACCCCGTTTTCGAAAAATCCCGACTTTAAGTACCCCACGAATTTAGGTTACCCAACGTTACAACTGATGGGTAATCAGGGAACAATGTTTGACCTCAAGCTAGAGAATACTTCCGGGTCACGATTTCCTGTCGGCAAGAATACCGTTTTCTTTGTGTCTACGGTCGTTTCTCGTCCTTGGAGAAGGAGTCCGCATTCGTTCCGTAGCGAATTCTAGTGATTCATCAGGCGCTTGTGTGTCAACTAAGTTCCAGGTAAGGAGACTTGACTTGTGAATCGGTATTCAGAGGCTTGTTAAACAATGTAAGAAGGGGATGAAAGTGTCCTGTAATCTCTGAGAATAGATTATATGACCCACGCCGCGTCGGCATGCTCGTTCAAACACATTTTTCTTCGGTGTCGCTGCGGAAAAACATACCTTAGTTGATAAAAGGGAAAACATATCATGTATTTGGTCTGGGGTGTACTATTTGACTGTCTGAAAGTATGAATTTGTTGGGGAACCGGGCGACGCAGAAAATGTAAACACGGAGAGGGTCGATAGGGGTTATAATAATTTGCATTTTGTTGGATTGTTAGATTCAGTGGGGGGTAACAGAGATTGTTTTTCATTGGGGACTTGTGAAATATCTACATACAGTGTCTAAAATCAATATTTAGTGATCATGTTCACAAACACTGTTATGGAAAGGACCCATAATTTGTCTGTCCTGCGTACACTGAAAACCCCTCCGTGCGCCCGGCCCCGAAACTTACTCTGACATCTGGATTCAATTTCCACTCTGAAGTTGGACGGGGTGTGTGAATATCACGGGACGGTTCACTAACTATTTCAGTGTTACTCTCAAGACACCTTTATGGAATCTATTCTTCAAGTAGGGGTTACTCTGGCCTGAGATCTCGATAAAACAAAGAAACAAGCAAATTCTGGGGCGATTTTGTCGGGCTTTCCTGCTTAGAATTAGATGGCCGTCAAAACAAAAGAATGACAGAACAGAAAACCTGACGAAAATGCCACAAAGACTTTAAAAACAAGCTTGGACGGCACATAGATGCAATAATGAATTGTACACCACTAGTCCATTATAAGACAGCTCACCATTTTCCATCCTATGTCTGATTTTCATCGGTTGTGAATAATTTTACAGACGATGTTTACAAAGCACAATCTATGGAGCAAGTACACACTGCGTTTCTGGTGAAACTTCGAGCTTGTATTCTGTCTAAATTGTACAATGAAGCCGACTGAGAGCTTCTTCACTTGGCTCACGGTTGGTAACTGTTTTTCTCATTTTTGTCCAGAGCTTGTTGACATGGCAACAACAGACAGCGTACAGGGCATGGATGACGTCAGGAGAGGAGCAGCAGGGGGTTCTGCCAACAGTGTTTCCACCTGGCAAGGAGAAAGACGTGAGGAGGTTGGAGAGGAGTCCAGTAGGAGAGACAAAGGTGTGAAAGTGTACAGGTGTGAGGAGTGCAGCAGGCAGTTCAGTAAACTGGGTAATCTGAAGGCTCACATGCGGACTCACACTGGTGAGAAACCCTACAGTTGTGAGGAGTGCAGCAGACAATTTAATAGGCTGGGTAATCTGAAGACTCACATGCGTACTCATACAGGGGAGAAACCCTACAGTTGTGAGGAGTGTGGCCGGCAGTTCAGTGAGCTAGGTGTTCTAAAGAAACACATGCGGACTCACACTGGTGAGAAACCCTACAGGTGTGAGGAGTGCAGCAGACAATTTAATAGGCTGGGAAGTCTGAATAATCACAGGCGTACTCACACAGGTGAGAAACCCTATAGTTGTGAGGAGTGCAGCAGGCAGTTTAGTAAGCTGTGTAATCTGAAGGCTCACTTGCGGACTCATACTGGGGAGAAACCTTACAGATGCGAGAAGTGCAGCAGGCAGTTCAGTACTTTGAGTGCTCTTAAGAAACACATGCGTACTCACACGGGTGCGAAACCGTACATGTGTGAGGAGTGCGGCAGGCAATTCAGTGAGCTAGGTGCTTTGAAGAAACACATGCGGACCCACACCGGTGTGAAACCCTACAGATGTGAGGAATGCTGTAAACAGTTCAGTCAGCTGAGTAATCTTAAGACTCACATACGGACTCACACAGGTGAAAAACCCTTTCGGTGTGAGGTGTGCAGCAGGCAGTTCAATCAGCTGGGTGATCTGAAGACTCATACACGTACTCACACAGGTGAGAAACCTTACAAGTGTGAGGAGTGCAGCAGGCAGTTCAGTAAGCTGAGTAATCTGAAGACTCACAGACGGACTCACACCGGTGAGAATCCCTACCAGTGTAAGGGGTGCAGCAGGTAGTACAGTAGGCCAAACGATTTGAAGAAATACATGTGCGCTCATGGTGAGAGACCTTATAGGTGCAAGGAGTGCAGAAGGATTTCCGCTGAGCTGGACACCATTAAGGAACACTTGCAGACTCATAAGGGAGGAACCAACACATGTAGGCCAGATCACTCTAGCAAGAAAGCAGTTTAGTGTGACAAGTACTTTTCGATCGATATGCAAATTAGGTTAATGTATTTTGTGCATGCAGAAGTCTGTTCGGGTTCACTATGTTGGTTACCTTGAAGGACCAGAGCACTGGTCGAAAGCTTGTTGATAAGCGCTTTACATTGTACACGGAATTAACGTGTCAATTAGTCAATAGGTTTAAACTTTAAAGGTTGGATATTTAGAGCGTGCAGTGCAGATAGAAGATAAACCCGAAGACTACCACAAAAATGTGATCATCTTGTTGGTAAAGTTGTTTTTGTTCCACTTGGTTCTGTTTTGGTACAACATTCCTTTAATTTGATAAGAAATGTAGTCAGTTTTATCTTAGACATTGTGCATTGTAGAAGAAGTATACATTTTAAAGTATGAAGGGGTATTATTGATATTGTTCACTAACAATAGCATTATTTCTGATGGTAGCAACTAGCATTCTTTTTACATTGATCTTTATATATGTTCTACATCACTTATTCTGTGCAGCACTTTTGAATTGTATTTGGTTTAGTTCAGTTTTAACATAATCTGTTGTTTTGTTGGAGAACAAGTATGTTAGTATCTTGTAGAGGAATCCTTAAGGTAATGGTTAATTTAGTATAGTTTTAGCATGCTTTGTAGTTTTGTTAGAGAATAATTAAGTTAGTAACTTGTAGAAGAATCCTTATGGTAATGGTTAGTTTAGTATAGTTTTAGCATGCTTTGTAATTTTGGTAGAGAATAAGTTAGGAAGTAACCTGTAGAGGCATCCTTGAGGTAATGGTTATTTGAATCAATGTCAAAAGTGTTAGACTTTCTTTGTTGCCATGTTCTTGTTAAGTTTTGCAGCCTAGTAATCAAAGAAGTCCACTGTTCAGTGGAATAAAACAAACCAACAATATGAATATTGTGTTGTTTTATGTTTCAATGATGTGATAATGATACAAATTGTAGATGCAATGAGAAAAATTATCAAATATAGATCAAGATTAGGCAAACAAGAGCTTGTCTTACAGAATTACTGACATAGAAAAGTCACAGTTTTAGAAAAGGCATAGTTTTAGGAAAGGCATAGTTTTAGAAACGGCAGTTTTAGAAAAGGCATAGTTTTAGAAAAGACATAGTTTTAGCTTTAAGACACAGGAAAATTAATAGATATTGAATGCAAATGAACACCTTAATGATATAAGTGATGAGAATGGTCAAATACAATAGTGGTAAGTGAGGGAAAGTTTGTTTGCTAGTTAGGTTAGGGTGAAAAGCACTAGACTAGAGCGGTATAAACTGGAAGATTTTCCAAAGCATCGGTCGATTCACACAATGAATAAGAAAATTTTGTATTTTCTTGCTGTGCTATAATAGGACTTTTGACACGCACAACATATAAAACTAGTGACGCAGTCTGTAAAGGTCATCGGACGCTCATGTACAACTGATGGGTAATCAGGGAATGAAATATGAGCTCTTGGTCGGCAATACTTCCGGGTCATAGAATTGCGACTTCCTGTCTGCGAAAATACTGTTTTCTTGGTGTCGACGGCAGTTTTTCGTCCTTGGAAAAGGAGTCCGCATTCATTCCGTAGCGAATTCTAGTGATTCATCAGCCGCCTGTGTGTCAACTAAGTTCCAGGTAAGGAGACTTGACTTGTGAATCGGTATTCAGAGGTTTGTAGAACAGTGTATTGTAAGAATGAGATGAAAGTTTCATGCAAGTGAGCCACGCCGGCATGCATATTTTTCTGGACGGTTATCTGCCGGTCAAACTAGTTTTCTTTTGTTCAGCTCCATAAGAAATATACAGTCCTACGTATAAGGAAGCATGCCATTTATCTGGTTCGGGTTGTACTGTTTGGCTGTCAGAAACTATGATTGTTTAGGTGTTGGCGATGGGGAGCCGGGAGTAGAAAATGTAAACAGCGGGAGGGTCAATGGGGGGGGGGGGGGGGGGGGTTGGCAGGAGTTTGATTTTATTGGATTGGTAAGTTTAAGGGAGCAAAAATACAAGATCGTTGTATTGACTTACCGACATGTTCTAAATCAACATTTAGTTATTAGATTAATAAAATGCCAATACGGACAGGACATAGTCCGACATACAGTTATCCGTGTAACGGATACGTCAAACCCCTACGTGCGCCCCGTCTCCGAAAGTTGGTGCCCAATTCTCACATCTGTATTACATTTCCACACGGAAGCCAGAAGGGGAGGGTGTGAATTTCGGGGGACGGTTCACTAACTATTGCAGTGTTAGACCCACTTTACACTGAGTCCACTTCAGATAATCCGAACCGGTTCCGAACCGGATCGGTTGTCTTTAGACCTACGGGCGGAAGGGCATTGCGCCACCCGCGGTGCGAGATATTACAGTCGCTCCTCTCATATTTCTTATGTTTGCTACAAGCGTTTTCTGGCATATGAAATAGTACGGGCCCAACAAAAAAAGGACGATGAGACGCATGTACAGGGATAGGCAAGACCCGCCGGCGTTCGTCCTCGCCTCGCTGGCTGTACTGCAAGCCGGGCACGTTGATCGGGTCATAGGAGAACACCAAAGAAGAAGCAGCCACGGGTGGCAGGCCATTGCACTTGAAACATTCGAAAACTTTCAATGACAATTGCACAAACGTTTCAGAATGAGGAAAATATGCTTCTATTGCTAGCGCAGGCTTATTAGCATATCATTATCATGACCCCAAAAGCGGTCTCGGAGCCAGTTTCCTCTTTACACACAGATCGGAACCGCATCGACCCCCCGCTGATGTGGACTAGACCAGGGTTGGGATGTGGTCTGGTGCGGTTCCTGGAGAAACCGGATTCTCCTCTTTAGACTGGGAACGGGAGGCGAACTAGTCCAGTTAAAGTGGACTAGTTCGGGTGAAGTAGACTCAGTGTAAAGCCACTAACTCTCGGAAAACCACATACAACCAGTAATTGCATATATTGCAAGACAGATCACTATTTCCCAGCATTCATAGGGTTTCTCATCAGTCTCAATGTTGTGAATTGTTTTATAGATGATGATGATACTCACCACAATCTTTAGTGAATAGGTCGATCTAGATAGAGCTTGTTTTCTGTAAAAACTTTATCCAATTGACAGACAATATTGACAGAGAACATGATTACCTTGTTTAGTTGCCTCTCGATTGATAATTTTTGGTCTTTTACTTATAGGTCCAGATCCAGGTATTGTTGACATGGCAACAAGCAGCGTACAAGGCTTGAATGACGTCAGGAGAGGAGCAGCAGGGGGTTCTGCCGACAGTGTTTCCACCTGGCAAGGAGAAAGACGTGAGGAGGTTGGGGAGGAGGCCAGTAGGAGAGACAAAGGTGTGAGGGTGTACAGGTGTGAGGAGTGCAGCAGGCAGTTTGTCCAGCTGTGTAATCTGAAGGCTCACATGCGGACTCACACGGGTGAGAAACCCTACAGGTGTGAGGAGTGCAGCAGGCAGTTTAGTCAGCTGGGTAATCTGAAGATGCACATTCGTAGTCACACTGGTGAGAAACCCTACAAGTGTGAGGAGTGCAACAGGCAGTTCAGCCAGTTAGGTGATCTGAAGAGACACATGCGGACTCACACAGGTGAGAAACCTTACAGGTGTGGGGAATGCAGCAGGCAGTTCAGTCAGCTGTGTCAGCTGAAAACTCATATGCATACTCACACAGGGGAGAAACCCTACAAGTGTGAGGAGTGCGGCAGGCAGTTCAGTGAGCTGGGTGCTCTAAAGAAACACATGCGGACTCACACTGGCGAGAAACCCTACAAGTGTGAGGAGTGTGGCAGGCAGTTCAGGGAACTGGGTGCTCTAAAGAAACACATGCGGACTCACACTGGCGAGAAACCCTACAAGTGTGAGGAGTGCAACAGGCAGTTCAGCCAGTTAGGTGATCTGAAGAGACACATGCGGACTCACACAGGTGAGAAACCCTACAGGTGTGAGGAATGCAACAGACAGTTCAGTCAGCTGGGTCATCTGAAGAAACACATGCGGACTCACAAAGGTAAGAAGCCATACGAGTGCGAGGAGTGCAGCAAGCAGTTCAGTCAGCAGGGTGCCCTGAAGACTCACGCGGACTCACACAGGAGAGAAACCTTACAAGTGTGAGGAGTGTAACGACAGTTCAGTCTCTTGTGTCATCTGAAGATTCACATGCGGACTCACACAGGGAAGAAACCCTACAAGTGTGAGTGTAGTAGGCACTTCAGTCAGCTGGATCATCTGAAGACTCACATGCACACTCATGCTGGAGACAAACCCTAGAGGCTAGACCACTTAAGCCAGCAACTAGTTTAGTGTGACAAGTTATTTCACAATTGACATGTAGACAAACAACGCATTTGTCTGTAGTTGGTGCAAAAATCGGTTCAGTATTTGGCTACCTTGAAATCGTAGAGGTTTGAACTTATGAAATATAGTACTTAATGCATAAAGAAATCAAGCCTAAAGATTCATACTTGCATGTAATTGACTTATTGTTCTCTTCTGGCGCAACATCCCTTCTGTTGGATAAGAAACCTACTCTGTATCTTAATCATTGTAGACGTAATGCTGTTGCTCAAATTATTGATCGTATTCAGTAAGTATCTTTCAAGTTAGTTTCAACATCTAGATAGTGGGAACAATGGAAGATTGATTAGGAATATCATTGTTATTGAAACTTTGTTTTCAAATATTTTCAGAATGTATCTGCATAGGGATTCCCGATCTCATAGTTGATAGCTTATGTACAAAGTTCAAAGTAGTGAAGACATTATTACATTTTAAATTTTAATCCAACACCAAGAGTTGAACTCACCATAAATTTTCGGCTGGATACTCCACCTTCGTCGCGTTGAACGACGGGAAGTCGGAGACGTGATGACGTCAGCAGTGAATCGAATGCAGCGGGCAGACGGAATCTTCCATGGTCTTGGTGTTGGATCAAAGTTTAAAATTTTCTAGTACTCTACCAACACAGATGAGCTTTCATGCGAGTAGTGAAGACATTACTTACATTTGTTTTAAGGTTTCAGGCAGATGTATGTTAGCATTTTTCTATAGTAGCAATTTTCTTCTGTTTTGTACAGTAATATTATATATTACCGCACCTGTTGCCATGTGTACCGTTTTTCTAATATAGTTTTTAGTACTTAAGTTTTGTTTACACATACTTCGTTTTTTAAGATTATTTGATGCTGATATAACTTGTAGAGGCATCCGTCATGCAATGGTTATGTTTTTCTAATATAGTTTTTAGTACTTTAGTTTACACATACTTCGTTTCTAAAGATTATTCAATGCTGATATAACTCGTAGAGGCATCCGTCAGGTAATGGTTATGTTTTTCTAATTTGGTTTTTAGTACTTAAGTTTAGTTAACACATACTTCGTTTTTTAAGACTTTTCAATGCTGATATAACTTGTAGAGGCATCCGTCAGGTAGTGGTTATGTGAAGCAATGTCAGAAGTGTTGCAGTTTCTCTTATTTGCTATGTAGTTGTTGAGTTTTTCATTGTTCAGTGAAATGAAACAACCCCCAAAAAATTCATTCTGTTGTTTTATTCAATGATGTGACGACATAATTTGTAGAGACAGTGAAAAAATGCGTTAAATGCCGGCAAATTTCGGTACTCTCCATGCAGAGGTGCGGCACAGACTGGTTTTTGACGTGTTTTTATGCGTTTTTATTTTTCCCCGCTTTCCTTATGTCGCCAACAGGGTGTACCTTTGTGGGCGTGTGGTTTTGTTTTGGTACAGACGAGAAGGCTGAGGTGGTTTGGACACGTCATAAGACGACCCCCACAAACTCTAGTGTACAAAGCCTACAGCCAGGAGTCCGCTACCCCTAGACCCCGGGGAAGACCACCGAAGATATGGAAAGACCAAATTGCGAAGGACATGTGCTTAAACAGTCGGGAAGCAGAGACTAGGGCAAGGGACAGGACTGCTTGGGGGATCCTCCAGGAAAGCATGGGGTCAGTTTCTGGCCTGAGCACGTAGGCAGGTGACAGGTTTTGAGAACAGCGTAACTCGAGGAGCTGTGGATGGAGCTGTATGACATCTGTTATCAGTTAAGTGGTGTTAGCAGAACAAAGAACAAGTTCGACAAATGGGTCATGAATATACAAGTATGGAGTTCACTTACAAAAAATTACTTACGACATTCTTGATGAATACTGGACACTGGATTCTCTAATTCCAGTACGTTTCATGATAGACCTTCGACATAAGTGACATTTGTAGCTTAGAAAAAGAACTTGATATTGATAATGTAGATGAGGACCTGAACATAATTGATAAGAAAGAGGCCAAATACAATAGTGGTAAATCAGGGGCATTTCGTACTTTTGGTGTTTGCAAGTCTAGTAAAGGTGAAAATAGAAATTAGTTAAACATACATTTTCCCAAGAAGTTGATTTGCACAATAAATAAGATAATCCGAGCTCACGTCAGAGGCTTTTATTCTCGGGCAAACTCACTCCTCCGGCGGTTTCGTTACTGCTCAGCGGCGGTAAAAAGTGAGTTGTTCTCAGCGTATTGCTCCCCGATGTATTGTGCCCAAATCTGGAGTAATTACAGCGTGAGTGCGATCTCCAAGCTACGAGTGGCTTACCACAGCGCAATGAAAATGCTCTTTTCCGTCGGCAGGCATACAAGCACTAGTTGGTTGTTTGTGAATAACCGGACCGACATGTTTGACGCAAGGCGTCGCAAGGTCACCTACTCATTTGTAACACGCCTGCTGTCGTCTGACAATGATATAATTAGAGTGCTTGTACACTCGGACGGCTTTTGCCATAGGCATAGCACATTCTGGCGACATTATGTAAAGTATTTGTAAGTGTAGCTTTGTAAATCTTTGTTCTGTGTCTGTTTTTATGGGCCATGGGCCTGATACAAATAAATAAATAAATAGAATTAGATAATACGCGTACGAAAGTAGCGGTTACGTTGATGAATGTTAGACATCCAGGTAATAAGATACGCCAAAAATAATTACTCAAGCAACTAGATAAGATTTTGAAACAGTCGGACGTTTCAGACAGTATCCACTGTCTTTCGTCAGTGACTAACGATAGGACTGAGAACACCAGGTTTTATACCAAAACTCTGAATAGATATGTTAATGAGGTTAAGACAATTTAGGATGTCTTGAAGTAGTCTTCAAAAAGAAGATTAATTCAAGACAAAGTTTAGTCTGGGAAAGTCTCAACACCATGTACAGAATAGTGCAGACTTCGTCCAAAAAATCAAAGACATCACTGTAGCAGAAGATGAAATCATCACTTCGTATGATGTGTGCTCGCTTTTCACTTGCATACCCCCTAAGGAGGCAGTATCAGTAGTTAGGGAAGCCTTGGAGGCCGACGACACACTTGCAGATAGAACCAAACTCTCCGTGGACCACATATGTGAACTGCTAGACCTCTGCCTAGGGTGCACTTATTTCACTTACAAACAACAGTTTTTCCAGCAAGTGCACGGCTGTGCTATGGGATCACCGGTGTCGCCCATTGTTGTGAACCTGAATATGGAGAAGTTTGAGAACAAAGCCCTCAGTACTTTCAATGGCCCTCCCCCAGCAAACTGGTTTCGCTATGTAGACGACACTTGGTGTAGGCTAAAGAAGAGAGTAGCTGATGACTTCTTTGACCACATTAACCAGGTAGATGACAACATCAAGTTCACACAGGAGTCGTGTCAAAACAACATGCTCCCCTTCTTAGACACCAAAACCATCATAGAGAAGGATGGCAACCTTCAGTTCGAAGTGTACAGGAAACCGACCCACACTGATCAATATCTGGCCTTTGATTCCCATCACCCTTTGGAACACAAACTAGCAGTGATTAAAACTCTCTTCCATCGAGCAGACAATGTCATTACCTCAGACGAAGCAAAAACAGAAGAACACAGACATCTCCGTGTGGCTTTAGCCAAGTGTGGCTACCAAAATTGGACCTTCAACAAGGCCCTCAAAGCCTCTGACCAGTCTAAGAAAACACTCAAGTGCAGACCATTGACCAACAGAAACAAGGTCAACATTACCATTCCCTACGTCCAAGGAGTATCGGAAAAACTCAGACGTATCTTCCAAAACTTCAACATTGCCACTAACTTCAAACCTCACTCAACTCTCAGGCAGAAACTAGTCCATCCAAAAGACAGGCCTGAAAAAGGCATCAAAGCCAATGTCGTCTACAAACTGAAATGTGAGGAACCGAACTGCAATAACATGTACATTGGGGAGACAAGTCGACCACTAAAAGAAAGGTACAATGAACATTGCAGAAAGAGCGCTAACCGCTTCTCCTCTGCCATTTACCACCATCTAAAACACAACCAGGGACACTCATTCAATGTCGAATCCACGGACATCCTAGATCGTGAAGAACGCTGGTTCGAACGGGGAATTAGAGAAGCAATATATGAGAGGATGTACAACCCCGCCCTCAACAGGAAAGGGGGTCTACGCGTTCAACTTTCAGGCACCACCCCCCACCCCCGGACAAGCAACATTTAGTTACTGTACTAGAACAACAGTAGCTAATTGACCTATTGGCATAAACTTTGTCTTGAATTAATCTTCTTTTTGAAGACTACTTCAAGACATCCTAAATTGTCTTTACCTCATTAACATATCTATTCAGAGTTTTGGTATAAAACCTGTTGTTCTCAGTCCTATCGTTAGTCACTGAAGAAAGACAGTGGATACTGTCTGAAACGTCTGACTGTTTCAAAATCTTATCCAGTTGCTTGAGTAATTATTTTTGGCGAAAGTAGCGGTTATACTGAACCAGTCTATAAAGGTCATCGGACGCTCATGTACAGCTGATGGGTAATCAGGGAATAAAATTTGACCTCCAATATGGGAGTTCTTCCGGGTCATACAATCACGCGTTGTCCGTCCTTAGAGAAGGAGTCCGCATTCATTTTGTAGCGAATTCTTGTGACTCATTAGGCGCCTGTGTGTCAACTAAGTTCCAGGTAAGGAGACTTGACTTGTGAATCGGTGTTCAGAGGTTTGTAGAACAATGTAAGAAGGAGAAGAAAGTTTCATGCAAGTGAGCCACGTCGGCATGCATATTTTTCTGGACTGTTATCTGTCGGTCAAACCTAGTTTTCTTTTGTTCAGCTCCATAAAAAATATACAGTGCTACGTATAAGGAAGCATGCCATTTATCTGGTTTGGGTTGTACTGTTTGGCTGTCAGAAACTATGATTGTTTAGGTGTTGGCGATGGGGAGCCGGGAGTAGAAAATGTAAACAGCGGGAGGGTCAATAGGGGGTTGGCAGGAGTTTGATTTTGTTGGATTGGTAAGTTTAAGGGGGCAAAACAACATCGTTGCATTGACTTACCGACATGTTCTAAATCAACATTTAGTTATTAGATTAATAAAATGCCAATACGGAAAGGACATACAGTTATCCGTGTAACGGATACGTCAAACCCCTACGTGCGCCCCGTCTCCGAAAGTTGGTGCCCAATTCTCACATCTGTATTACATTTCCACACGGAAGCCAGAAGGGGAGGGTGTGAATTTCGGGGGACGGTTCACTAAGTATTGCAGTGTTACTCTCGGAAAACCACATACAACCAGTAATTGCTAACATTGCAAGACAGATCACTATTTTCCAGCATTCATAGGGTTTCTCATCAGTCTCAATGTTGTGAATTCTAGATGATGATGATACTCACCACAGTCTTTGGTGAATAGCTCGATCTAAATAGAGCTTGTTTCCTGTAAAAACTTTATCCAATTGACATACAATATTGACAGAGAACATAATTACTTTGTTCAGTTGCCTCTCGATTGATAATTTTTGGTCTTTTACTTATAGGTCCAGATCCAGATATTGTTGACATGGCAACAACAGACAGCGAACAAGGCTCGGATGACGTCAGGAGAGGAGCAGCAGGGGGTTCTGCCGACAGTGTTTCCACCTGGCAAGGAGAAAGACGTGAGAAGGTTGGGGAGGGGTCCAGTAGGAGAGACAAAAGTGTGATAGTGTACAGGTGTGAGGAATGCAGCAGGCAGTTTGGTAAGCTGTATAATCTGAATACTCACATGCGGACTCACACAGGGGAGAAACTCTACAGGTGTGAGGAGTGCAGCAGGCAGTTCAGTCAACTGAGTAATTTGAAGACTCACATGCGGACTCACACTGGTGAGAAACCATACACGTGTGAGGAGTGCAATAGGCGGTTCAGTCGGCTACAACATCTGAAGAATCACATGCGGACTCACACAGGGGAGAAACCCTACAGGTGTGAGGAGTGCAGCAGGCAGTTCAGTGATTTGACTGCTCTGAAGAAACACATGAAGACTCACACGGGTGAGAAACCGTACAGGTGTGAGGAGTGCAGCAGGCAGTTCAGTCAGCTAGGTGCTCTGAAGAGACACATGCGCACTCACACAGGGGAGAAACCTTACAGATGCGGGGAGTGCAGCAGGCATTTCAGGCAGCTGGGTCATCTAAACAGTCACATGCGTACTCACACAGGGAAAAAACCCTACAAGTGTGGGGAGTGCAGCAGGCAGTTCAGTCAGCTGGGTGATCTGAAGAGACACATGTACACGCACACAGGTGAGAAACCCTACAAGTGTGAGCAATGCCGCAGGCAGTTTAGTCAGCTGGGTGATCTGAAGTCTCACATGCGGACTCACACTGGCGAGAAACCTTACAAGTGTGGGGACTGCAGCAGACAGTTCAGTCAGCTGGGTGATCTGAAGAGACACACGCGCACACACACGGGTGAGAAACCATACTCATGTGAGGAGTGCAGCAGGCAGTTCAGTCAGCTGGGTGCTCTGAAGAGACACATGCGAACTCACACTGGTGAGAAACCTTACAGGTGTGAGGAGTGCAGCAGACAGTTCAGTCAGCTGGGTGATCTGAAGACTCACATGCGTACTCACATAAGGAAGAAACCTTACAGATGTGGGGAGTGTAGCAGGCAGTACAGTAGCAACAAAAGTTTGAAGAAACACATTCGGACTCACATGGGAGAAACCTTTTAAGTACAGCAGGCTGATCTTTGAACTGAGAGCATTAAAAAACACTTGTGGACTCACAAGGGAGAAACCATGTAAGCCAGACCCCTTCAGCTAGAAATCAATTCAATACATTACTTTCTTGCTTAATATGCAACCAAAGCTTATTGTTATTGTGCGTGCAGAGGTCAGTTCAGGTTCAACAGGTTGGTTATATCGAAAATCGTACAGGTTTGAAAAAGGACCAGAGGACTGATCGAAATAAGTCAATGGGCCTGAAGGTTTGAGATGAGCCGCATGTGGCGCAGATAGCAAATTAACCTTAAAGATTACCACAGAAATGTACTCATGTTGATGGCTTCATTGTCTTTGTTGTGTTAGTTGGTTTTGGTACAAGATTTTTCGGTTAAAAACAAACTTTTAATATGTTAAACATTGTTGTAGTAGTAGAAGGTTTAAAGTAGTGGAAGTGCGAAGTTCAAAGAGGTATTAGGAATACTCTTTTCTCTAACAATAGTAATGTTTGTAATGGTAACATCACTTGTTATTCTGTATAACATTTTGTAATATAATTTAAGTTTAGGTTAGTTTTCTAGTTTAGTTTTACTTTGTATTTTTGTTAGAGAATAAGAGAGTAAGTTACTTGTAGAGGCATCTTTCAGGTATTCTGTATTGGTTATTTGCAGAAGTGCTACAGTGTCTTAGTTGGCATGTATTTGTTGAGTTTTGCCCTCTAATATACTTATTAAAGAAGGTCATCGTTGTAATTTTGTTAGAGAATAAGTAAGTTTAGAGGCATCTTTCAAGTTTTCTGTATTGGTTATTTGAAGCAATGGCAGAAGTGTTACGGTGTCTTAGTTGGCATGTACTTGTTGAGTTTTGCCATCTACTTATTAAAGAAGGTCATCGTTGTTTTTTTGTTAGAGAATAAGTATTAAAGTTTAGAGGCATCTTTCAAGTTGTCAGTATTTGTTATTTGAAGCAATGGCAGAAGTGTTACAGTGTCTTAGTTGGCATGAATTTGTTGAGTTTGCCATCTGCTTATTAAAGAAGGTCATCGTTATATTTCTGTTAGAGAATAAGTAAGTTTAGAGGCATCTTTCAAGTTTTCTGTATTGGTTATTTGAAGCAATGGCATAAGTGCGACGGTGTCTATTAAAGTTGGCATTTATTTGTTGAGTTTTGCCATTTACTTATTAAAGAAGGCCATCGTTAAGTGAAATAAAGCAACGAAAAATGTGTATATGTTGGTATTCTATTCAATGATGTTATGATATAACTTGCACAGGCAGTCAGAAAAACAAAACAATTTCAAGTGTTGTTAGAATGCCGAAGCGTGCACTGCTGGAAACTCGTGTTACCGAATCCGTTTATATACCGTCATCGGACGCACATGTACAATTGATGGGTAATCAGGTAATGATATTTGACCTCCAGCTCAAGAACGTTTCCGGGTCATGGAATGACGTCTTCCTGTTTGCTAGGGTTCTATTTTCTTCTTGGTGCTCGCGGTCGTTTGTCGAACTTGGAGAAGGAGTCCGCATTCATTCCGTAGCGAATTCTAGTGGTTCGTCAGGCGTCCGTGTAACAGCTAAGTTTCAGGTAAGAAAACTTGAGCTGTGAATCGGTGACCAATTATTTGTGGAAAAATGTAAAAGGGAGAAGAAAGTTAAAGCGTCCTGGGAGGAATATATACACAGAGCGTTTAAGTTGGACCATAATTTCCAAGCAGATGTAGTAGTCGGGCATTTTTTGTGCGTATTTCGTGGTGTTTTGTACGTTTTTCTGGATATTTTGCACCTTTCAGATTCTCCAGTAGGGTATGAAGTATGTAATCTCAAGAAAAATATGCTAAAAGCAAGTCTGGAACATCTGCTTGGAGATTACTGAAACAATAAGTCATGTCACAGCTCTTTCCCAGCCTCTTTAATGCAAGGTGTGCTTACAGTGCGCGTCTGAACAGGAAGGGAACTAGGTCTTAACAAATGATAAGTTCTTCTTCTTCTCCTTGTCATCCTGACGGACGATCGGTTCAGCGTCGATGGACTCGTCCGTGAGCGGCGAGTCCGGCTTTCCTCGTGCAGTTTTTGCCATGAAGTGTGTCTCTTTTGCCTTCTAGCAGCCTCGTTTAGCTCCAAGTCGTGATCCAGTTTTTCCAGTTTCCAAATGATAAGTAAATAAATGATAACGGTCAGAGAAGGACAAGAGTGACGCGTCTGTGTTCCATCCCGTGCCACAACCTTGTCTGATCTCCAGTCTCGTTAGGCTTCATCTACTTTCAACGGCCGCTAAAGCGAAGACTGGGCCCCATGCTCCCCCCCATCCGTTTGTGTGAAAACATTACCTGATTGTAAAACGCAGTCGGCAATACTGACGTCATGACACTGCAAATGGGGCAGGATTAGCTTGTTCAATTGCCTCTTGGTTGATAATTTTTGTCTCCTTTTTGATCCAGCGTATGTTGACATGGCAACAACACAGGACGTACAGGGTTTGGATGACGTCAGGAGAGGAGCAGCAGGGGGTTCTGCCGACAGTGTTTCTGCCAGGCAAGGAGAAAGACGTGAGGAGGTTGGAGAGGAGTCCAGTAGGAGAGACAAAGGTGTGAGGGTGTACAGGTGTGAGGAGTGTAGCAAGCAGTTTGGTAAGCTGAGTAATCTGAAGAGACACATGCGGACTCACACTGGTGAGAAACCCTACAAGTGTGAGGAGTGCAGCAGGCAGTTCAGTGAGCTGGGTACTCTAAAGAAACACAAGCGTTCTCACACTGGTGAGAAACCATACATGTGTGAGGAGTGCAGCAGGCAGTTCAGTCAGCTGAATGCTCTGAAGACACACATGCGCATTCACACAGGGGAGAGACCCTACAGATGTGGGGAATGCAGCAGACAGTTCAGTAGGTTGAGTGATCTGAAGAGACACATGCAGACTCACACAGGTGAGAAACCATACAAGTGTGAGGAGTGCAGTAGGCAGTTCAGTCAGCTGGGTACTCTAAAGAGACATAAGCGGACTCACACAGGGGAGAAACCTTACATGTGTGGGGAATGCAGCAGACAGTTCAGTCGGCTGGGTGAGCTGAAGACTCACATGCGCACTCACACAGGGGAGAAACCTTACACATGTGGGGAGTGTAGCAGGCAGTACAGTAGCCACAAAAGATTGAAGAAACACATGCGGACGCACATGGGAGAAACCTTATAAGTACAGCAGGCTGATCTTTGAACTCGGAGCATTTAAAAACACTTCTGGACTCACAAAGGAGAAACCATGTAGGCCAGACCACTTCAGCTAGAAATCAGTTTGATATTTTACTTTCTGGCTTAATATGCAACCAAAGCTTATTGTTATTGTGGGTGCAGAGGTCAGTTCAGGTTTACCATGTTGGTTATATCGAAAATCGTACAGGTTTGAAGAAGGACCAGAGCACTGATCGAAAGAAGTCAATGGGCTGAAGGTTGGAGATGGGCCGCACGTGGTGCAGATAGCAAATTAACCTTAAAGATTACCACTGAAATGTACTCATGTTGGTGGTTTAATTGTTTTGTTGTGTTAGTTGGTTTCGGTACAAGATTTTTTCGGTTAAAAAGAAACTTTTAATATGTTAAACATTGTAGTGGAAGTACAAAGTTCAAAGAAGTATTAGGAATATTTGTTCTCTAACAATAGCAGTTTTTTGTTATGGTAGCATTAGTTAAGATGTTGTACGCCACTTGTTATTCTTTATAACATTTTGTAAAATAATTGTTAAGTTTAGGTTAGTTTTCTAGTTCAATTTCACCTTGCATTTTTGTTAGAGAATAAGAAAGTAAGTTACTTGTAGAGGCATCTTTCAGGTATTCTGTATTGGTTATTTGAAGCAATGGCATAAGTACTACGGTGTCTAAGTTGGCATGTATTTGTTGAGTTTTGCCATCTACTTATTTATTAGATAAGGTCATCGTTGTATTTTTGTTAGAGAATAAGTAAGTTTAGAGGCATCTTTTAAATTTTCTGTGTTTGTTAGTTGAAGCAATGTCAGAAGTGCCACGGTGTCTTAGTTGGCATGTATTTGTTGAGTTTTGCCATCTACTCATGAAAGAAGGCCATCGTTGTATTTTTGTTAGAGAATAAATAAGTTTAGAGGCATCTTTCAAGCTAGTTTTCTGTATTGGTTATTTGAAGCAATGGCAGAAGTGTTACAGTGTCTTAGTTGGCATGTATTTGTTGAGTTTTGCCCTCTAATATACTTATTAAAGAAGGTCATCGTTGTAATTTTGTTAGAGAATAAGTAAGTTTAGAGGCATCTTTCAAGTTTTCTGTATTGGTTATTTGAAGCAATGGCATAAGTGCTACAGTGTCTAAGTTGGCATGTATTTGTTGAGTTTTGCCATCTAACGGGGGTTGCCCTACCTTAGGACGCGCCCTAACTTAGGACGGGTTTTTTAGTGATCTTTTTATGCATAAGTACGCCGTGTTTGTGTCCACTGATCATGCTCATAAGGAAGATAAATGAACCAAGTCCATGCACATAATTTTTATTTGCATTCAAAACATATGTGTACATATTCATTTCTTGTTTTGTCGAAATGTAGTATTTTGACAATAATGATGGCAACGCTGAGTAGAGGGCAAAGTTCACCATTAGAGTCATGCGCAGAGGGCCCATTTTAATGCCAGACAGAAACCGCATGTACATGCTATTAAAAGTAGCTGCAGGAGGCCTCTTTGTTGGAAATGTTGGTGTTTTTGAGCTGAAATTGACAGGTAAGGGTTGTGGCTATTTCATTTAGTTAGAAAAACAGGGTTTTAGCTGTGTTTGAAGTGTCCGGTACACTTTGAAATAGGTGTAGTTTGGGTGTGATCAGGTCTTGTGAAGGGGGGTCAAAGGTCATCAGCTGATGTTTTGCTACAATTTCACCACTTTGCGCCGGTGGAAAGTCGGCGAAACTCAGTAGATTGACACTTTACAGGTCAGACTACACTGCCAATGTGAGTTTTCCATGACCTAAACTTCAGGTAGGTGACTTTTGACAGCCCTTTCCTTATATGTCTACCATTTAAAGTATAGGGGCCAGGAATAAGTAGTCTTTCCCCTAGAGGGTCACTGCGTAGCTGGACGGCCCGGCACCTAAATATACGACCTGTGCCAAGCAGATACATAAGTCACACAGCTATCATACACATAAGAAAAGTAATTTCATAAAACACTAAAAATTTGGGTCTTTAAGTGTTTGTTGAGAAGAAAACCGACCAAAGAAAAACAACGTAAACATTGCTGTCGTCTGACGACGTTGTTTTCCCGCCATTTTTTTGGACCGCGATGGCGGCGGGACGATTCAACGCACAGCTTTGTTACGCTCTAACATGTGATTGGTACCGTCTATGAAAAGGAAACTGTATACAGAGATGGCGAAGATGTTTCCCAATAAGTAGACGGAGTATTGTTGATGTAAGCGGTGTCGTTTTTTCGTAATGATTTCGTAAGTCGGGCCGCATTCAATACGTACGTCGGGCCGCGTAGTAGCCTATTTCCCGTGGGAACATGAGCTGGGATGCGCTAGATATAGCCCTTCTCACATGACGTTAGAAGTGCACACAGTCAAAATTTTCCGGTCAAAAGAAAGCTAGAATATAGCAGACTTCAAGCCTTATTTACATTTCCCTAACTTCACCACCAACTTCCGAATAGAGCAAAATTACCAAAGCGTACGAAGTTAGGCACACTATCTGGCGTAGCACTAAATCAGAAGGTACATTCGTGAAAATGTCTCACAGCGTCTTCCGCATGTAACGCGGAGCATGAAGGGCCCATGAACAGTATGAATACAGTTCTTGTCCAAGTATGGTCTTTAGATGAATGTGTTCAAAATTCATTCATTAAAATCTGACCACTCTCTGGCAACCAGCAATGGAGCGCCGTGAGTTCCAGCGCGTAAAAAAACGTCCGAATATTGGGCACCCCCCGTTACTTGTTAAAGAAGGTCATCGTTGTAATTTTGTTAGAGAATAAGTAAGTTTAGAGGCATCTTTCAAGTTTTCTGTATTGGTTATTTGAAGCAATGGCATAAGTGCTACAGTGTCTAAGTTGGCATGTATTTGTTGAGTTTTGCCATTTACCTATTAAAGAGGGCCATCGTTAAGTGAAATAAAGCAACCAAAAATGTGAATATTTTGGTGTTCTATTCAATGATGTGATGATATAACTTGCACAGGCAGTCAGAAAAAAAATTCAGTGTCTCTATTTTTCCGTGGCGGCCCTGTAGGAAAATGCCGAAGCGTGGACTGCTGTAAGCTCGTGTTACCGAATCCGATTATATACGGTCATCGGACGCACATGTACAACTGATGGGTAATCAGGGAAGAAAATGATCGACCTCCAGCTTGGCAATACTTCCGGGTCATTAAATTACGATTTCCTGTCTAGAGGAATACTGTTTTCTTTGTGTCCACGGTCGTTTCTCGTCCTTTAAGAATGAGTCCGCATTCATTCCGTAGCGAATTCTAGTGATTCATCAGGCGACTGTGTGTGTTCTGTGTGTCAACTAAGTTCCAGGTAAGAAGACTTGACTTGTGAATCGGTATGCAGTGGTTTGTAGAACAATGTAAGAAGGAGAAGAAAGTGCCACGTCATGCGTCAGTCGGTCAAACCTATTTTCTCTTGTACAGCTGCGTAAAAAACAAGATAAAACATATCCTAGTGAGGAAAACGGAACGGATAGAATGTCATATATTTGGCGCTGAGTTGTGAAAAATTATAAATATGATTTTTAAACAGGAGCTGGCGATCGCGAAGTAGAAAATGTAAAAAATTATAGGGATAGGGTCAATATAGGGGATTAAAGACTTTGCTAAATTGTTTAATTCAAGGACGGCGTAAGCGAATGTTTGTCAAATGGACTTATGAAATACCTACATGCAGTGTCTGCAATCAATATTTAGTGATCAGATTCACAAAGCACGTTATGGAACGGTCTCAGTTATCGGTGTGACGGTGTATTGCAAACCCCTACGTGCGCCTCAGCCCTCACACTGGATTCCATCCGCCCTCTAATCCCGCCCTGAAGGGGGGATTAGGGCATTCCAATTTGGGCCAATAATACATGCATCCCTATGGGGAAGTTGACAGAAATTAGGTGTCATTATCTCAGGAACCAAAGATCCTGACCAAGAAAACTTACCCTCACATACCCTGTAGATGTCATCTATCAGAATTACGAGAACTTCTGTACGGCTAGTCTCCGGGGGAACACCCCCGAGCGAGAGCACTTGAGTCAGTCCATTTGCCTTAAAAGGGCCTGCTCGCGACCATCACACTATCTCCCGGGGGTCCAGAAGACAGAAAGATTAAGAAAAGTCGTTTTTGTCAACAAATTATAAAATTATGGAGTCTGAACTGTCATACCCACCCCAGACTTGCCAAGAGTTCACCAAAAAGCCCACCAAGAAAGGCTTTCAATGTTTTGATGCCCTGTTTATTCTCGCCTGCGCCAATACCATCGTCCCGCCCTGAGGGGGAGACTAAAGGGGTACAATAGATGGCAGTAATGCATGGCGCCAAAGAAGGTGTCATTATCTCAGTAATCAAAACCCCAGACTACAATAACTTACCCTCAAATAGTAGCCAGTGATGTCAACTGTCATCAGATTCATCCCAGATAAACCCCCCTAGTCAGAGCCCTTGGATAGGTCCTACAGGCTTCAGACACCTAGTTGAAGACCATCCCACTATATCAGGGGGGTGCCAAAACCCACAAGGTAGAGAACGACCATTTATTTCAACTAATTCAGCAAATACAGAGTCAATCCTACCACAGCCAATCCCATATTGCCCAGATTTCACAAAAAATCCCACCAAAAAAGAACTTTCAATGGTTTAAACCATGTTCTTTACTTACTGTGTGTGTGGTTTGTATACTCGTCAGACATCTGTAAAACAAACTTGTCCTTCTTGGAAAACAATGTAGTTGACAACTAGACATTATGACCAACAGATAATCCTACTACTACAAGGCAGCCCATAATATTGACGGGGGACGGGGATTGGCCTATACAACTCACAGTTGATAATTGTTTGTCTCGTATTTGCAGGAATCGATCCAGACATTGTTGACATGGCAACAAGCAGCGTACAAGGCTCGGATGACGTCAGGAGAGGAGCAGCAGGGGGTTCTGCCGACAGTGTTTCCACCTGGCAAGGAGAAAGACGTGAGGAGGTTGGGGAGGAGTCCAGTAGGAGAGACAAAGGTGTGAAAGTGTACAGGTGTGAGGAGTGCAGTAGGCAGTTCGGTAAGCTGGATAATCTGAAAACTCACATTCGGACTCACACTGGTGAGAAATCCTACAGGTGTGAGGAGTGCAGCAGGCAATTCAGTTGTCTGAGTCATCTGAAGAGACACATGCCTCTTCACACAGGGGAGAAACCTTACAGATGTGAGCAGTGCAGCAGGCAGTTTAATGAGCCGGGTGCTCTGAAGACCCACATGCGGACACACACAGGTGAGAAACCCTACAGGTGTGAAGAGTGCAGCAGGCGATTCAGTCATCTGCATCATCTGAAGACTCACATGCACATTCATACTGGAGAGAAACCCTACACGTGTGATAAGTGTTGCAGGCAGTTTAGTGAGCTGGGTACTCTGAAGACACACATGCGGACACACACTGGTGAGAAACCCTACAGGTGTGAGAAGTGCAGCAGGCAGTTCAGTCAGATGAGTGCTCTGAAAAGACACTTACGGTCTCACACAGGTGATAAACCCTACACCTGTGAGGAGTGCAGCAAACAGTTTATTGATCTGGGTCATCTGAAGACTCACATGCGTCTTCACACAGGGGAGAAACCCTACAAGTGTGATGATTGTAGAAAGCAGTTCAGTTGGCTGGGTAATCTGAAGAGGCACATGCGGACTCACACAGGGGAAAAACCCTACACCTGTGAGGAGTGCAGCAGGCAGTTTAGTGTTCCGGGTCATCTGAAAACTCACATGCGTCTTCACACAGGGCAGAAACCCTACAAGTGTGAGGATTGTAGAAAGCAGTTCAGTCGGCTGGGTAATCTGAAGACTCACATGCGGATTCACACAGGGGAGAAACCTTACAGGTGTGAGGAGTGCAGCAGACAGTTCAGTCTGCTAGACCATCTGAAAACTCACATGCGGACTCACACTGGAGAAAAACCATACAAGTGTGAGGAGTGCAGCAGGCAGTTCAGTCAGCTAGGTCATCTCAAAACTCACAAGCGGACTCACACAGGGGAGAAACCTTAAAAGTGTGAGGGATGCAGCAGGCAGTTTAGTCGAGTTGGAACTGAAGCCTCACATGTGGGCTCACACGGGAAAACTGTACAAGTGTGATGAGTGTAGCAGGCACTTAAGCTATTTGGGTAATCTTAAGAGTAATATGTGAACTCACACAGGTGAGAAACCCTACAGGTGTGAGGAGTGTAGTAAGCAGTACAGTAGGCGAGAGGATCTGAAGAAGCACATGTGGACTCACACTAGTTAGAAACAATTTGTGAGGAATTCAGCAGGTAGTTTGGTACCCTGAAGGAACACATAAGGAGAAAACCTGCAGGCAAGAACACCGCTGTCGGGGAGGACACAGGGTCACAGCGGTCACGAGATCCCTAGCAGATACGGGGGCTCAAGCAGATACGCGGCGCCCCCCCTAAAAAACCCCACATAAATCGCGGTGGGAGGCCTGCAACGGAGGCTGGTGAAGTTCACAGTTCAAAGTAGAGAAGACATGACTTATATTTCTACTTAATTCTCTAATGGAGGTATGGGAGCTTTTTTTTATAGCAATGTTGTATACTTTTGTACTTTCATATTCCTATGCTGTATATGTGCATCACTGCACCTACTCTTCTATGTAGCATTTTTCGTTATAGTTGTTAGTTTAGTTAAGTTTAATTCAAATATACTTTGTTGTTTTGTTCATTGACTTGATATAGATTGCAGAAGCATCCGTCAGGTAATGGTATTTTAGTCAATGTCAGAAGTGTTACAGCTTTCTTATTTGAAATGTATTTGTTGAGTTTTGCAAGCTAGTTGATAAAGAAGCACAATGTTAAGTGAAATAAAACAACCCCAAAAGATGAGAATTTTCGTTTTTTTGGTGGCCAGTTGGTTACATGATCTTCCCACAAGACTCTGACAAAGGACTGTAAGATTTTGTCCTCGTTGTCGTAGAATGGAATTTAATACTCAGTGTGGCGCTGGCAAGTTAGATAAAGGTGACAATATTTAGACAAAGAATATGGGAAGTAGTGATAATTTGCACAATGAATATGAAAATACTGTATTAGCTATCTGTGCAAGAATAGGGCATGGGATAGATATAATTTGTTAGGGTGTTAAGATTACCTCTCTACATTGCGCTGAGGGGAGTTCTATGTCAACCATATAGAGCCACCATGCGATCTGTGTATGTATTGCACGTATTACACAAAGGCTCCAACACTGCAATGTAAAGTGTAATATGTTTGATTATTCATTAGGTTATTTCATAATTGTATATTTCAAAATGTTCATTGTATCCGATGCTGGATGTACCTCTGTGGGGTGAGAGGTGGAAAAGGCATCATAGCCTGTTCTACCATCCCTCCCACATTTGTGGTGAATTTTAATAAACAAATAAACACTCCACTCCATTCTCTTCATCTGAATGTTACACTGATTTTATTCTTAAAGGAGTTAGTTTCTTGTCGTGAAGCACTGCATTATACACTGCTAATACAGATAATGTTGAGAGAATCTGAAGCTGTAAGAAAAAGGTGGTAAAAACAAAGTGTTCACTTTTATCCCAATGTACACATTAGAAATTTCACATAGTTGATTTGCATGCACCCAGTACTTCTGTACAGATCTAGATAACAACCTTCATGTACAAAAACCACGATGTTGTGACATTTTGTCATCACACAAAAACCTGTTCACTTGTGTACTAACTACAAAGTACATGTATTACATATCTTGAACCTCTAGCATGTAATTCACCAATATCTCATACTCAACAATTTTGTAGCTGAAATCTTTGGCCTTCTTCTTTGAAATCAATGCCCTCGACTGTCAATATATCAATGAACAAATATCATTTTCACAGATTAATCAATAGACACAAACCATACACAGATTAATATATCTAAAACGTTGTCACTTCATTTCAAACTTGTGCAAATGATTTAACTAATATACAAAACCTCACCATACATAATCTTATATTCAAATATTTCAAGGAAAACTTCATATTAAGAAACGGTCAATGCTAAGTAGAATTCCTTTGCTTAAAAAGTGGTAGACTGGTGTCATGTATGGATGATTGTATACAACTCTCTTTTTCCATGTAATATATATTTATATCTATATATTATATCATATTCATACAAGTACTTAAAACAAGACTTCCACCATCCGTGAATAGTTTCATCAGGTTGGTAAGTCACTGAATATAAAGACTTTTTTTATACAACCAAGAGATTTATTCTACTGACTTTTTGGTGACCATCTGTCACCTTCTTCAAGGCTGACTGGTTTACATGGCAATGCAGCACAGGTGTTGGTGCTTATACATATTACTGAGATGCAATCCCAAACGCAAAGTATTTACATATGTACAATCACAGGGGATATGACACTTCTGTACGTTTGGGACCGCATAGTGATGTCATCCCCTGTGATTGTACATATGTAAATACTTTTCGTTTGGGATTGCATCTCATTAATATGTATAAGCAGCACCACCTGTGCTGCATTGCTATGTGAACTAGTCAGAATTACCTTGAAGAAGGTGACAGATGGTCACCGAAACGTCGGTGGAATAAATCTCTTGGTTGCGTAAAAAGAGTCTTTTTTATTCAAGACTTTCACTAGTCCTACACCACGATAGAATCCGAGTATCGCATGTTTCACTGGTGTGAAGTTCACAGTATGGTGTCAAACACTGACATGGACTTTGTGATGTTTTCATCCTGTGAGGAAAAATGATAATGTTTCATTTGCAAATTCATGCCCGTAGGCTTAATTGTAAGGGTACAAACAGTAGAAAGGGTACCAATGGTAACGAGTGTCTATTCTATGCATCTAACTAAAATTTCTACATACAACATTACTGGGGGTTTGACGACAGTGGCTGATGAAAAGTCCCATGTTTTTAATGATTAGTGGGTTTTGTGTTTTTGGTAGAAATTTAGTTTTTTGGAGGTCTTCTAGATGGTGAAAGATCGGGAAAATTGTTTTGGTTGTTTCGAAAAGCTTGTTTCCTTCATCCTCATAATGATGGAAGATACAAACGAAATGTATTTCATCTTAATAATACAATAAGGAATGATATAATAACTCTTCCTCTGTTCTGCTCTTTTGTTTTGTTGTTGTTTTTTTCATGAAAAAAACCCAAGCAGCAAGAATCAAGAAACTAAATTGATCAATGGCTTGACATGTGGCAAAAATTGCTACAAAACACATGTTCATTCAGAATCTGCACATAAAACGTAAAATCTACAAACCAAGTTCCAATTGATGACTCTGCTATATAATCATACAAACAAGTAAAGTGTTCGTGAATACATAACATCCCTCTGATCGGGCTATGATACTGTAAATGCGGAAATTTTCGAGGTGGTGTTATGTTTGCGGTGTTCGAAGTAAGCTCTTTGCCACGAACTTAAAACCACTGGAATTTTTTTCCGTCCTTCCACCATGTCTACTATTGTCTCAAACGCGAACTTAAAACCACCATGAACAGTCCATTTTCTCCCTACTGCGAAATTAAAACCACACGAACTTAAAGGCAACCAAAGCCATATTAGGGCCCAAAATATGGAAATAAACATTATGCTGAAATTTTTATGTCAGTGACATTTATCAACACTGTTTAGCACATATCCGTAATAACTTTATAGTTTGAGCATTTCAAAACCGCACAAAAACGCTGATTCCATTAGTTTCGCGACCCTACAAAAACCCTGACAACGATTTTTAGCAAGTTCTCACATCACAACGGCGTTGTATTTTTGCATGATGGACGTCACTATACATTGTGACAGAGTTGTTTGAACTGGTCATGTGTAGAAATGACTTAAAGAAATGTGACTATCAAAATTCGATTTTCGGGCCCTCATTGTGCTTGGGTTTCCTTTAAATGTAGTTACAGTAGTGCACTTACATTTTTACACGTTTCCATGAACTCGTCAATGGTAACCACACCGTCCCTGTTCTTGTCCATTTTCTGCAATAGAAGTTTGTTTCTGCATTGAGTGATTTGGGCACACATGAGATCCCGCCTGCAGCAAATTTGAAGCTTTTTGACTCAAGCTATCACTGCACGAAATGGCCTCGGATCCTGACGTATCCGGACAGTAGCACTCGGAGATCCGGAACCTCAGATCCGTAAGAATCCAGACGGATACGGGGGCCGTATTGTAGTAAAACAACTCAAATTTACCTACATTAAGCTACATATGCAAGTGGTACACTGATGTGGTATACCACTTGCATATGCAAATTAATTCAGGTAAATTTGAGGTGTTTTATTACAATACGGCCCCCGTATCCGTCTGGATTCTTACGGATCTGAGGTTCCGGATCTCCGAGTTCTCCTGTCCGGATATGTCAGGATCCGAGGCCATTTTGTGCAGTACATGCAAGCGAGGCAGGATCTCAGGTTATAAAAGTTTCTTCAACCTTCTCCCTGCTGCCTAACCCTGTAAAGCCAGCGTCACAATTCATGCGAGCGTCGGTCGACTTTGTAGATCGCCCGAAACTCGCCGAATTTCAAAATCGCCCAAGCGTCGACCTTATTTTCCAATGAAAATCTCGGGCGACGTCCGTCGAACACTAAAAATCCCCCATGAGATGGTACCATCTCTTGGACATGGACGAAGTCAGTATCGACTAACCTGGTAAAGGGCCAATATTTGGATCAACTTTTATTCCTAAAAATCACCCGAAGCCCGCGTAATCGACAGGACGTCGGCCGTACTTCGTCCGAAAATGCCTATTTGCCGAAAATGCCTATTTGAAGCTCGCCAACATGTCGGCCGAGCTGAATTTCTTATTGGTGACGGGGGCTTCACAGCTACTCCAGCAGGGAGAAGGTTAATTCACTTCACTCCCAAGTTGTTGAGTATTGTTTTTCTTGCCTGGCTGTGTTCTAGCCTCCGTTGCAGACTCCTTCCGGCTGTTTTCTTTTGCAAGTGAGTTTTACTATTACATTTTTTTTCTTATTGCTGGCCGTGCATTTTCACTTATAATCCTTCCGGCCAGCAATAAGAACAAGATTGGCAACATAAAAAGATATTGCCATGGCGACGGTGGTCTCTGTTAACGTTTTCGTTTTTAGCCCACATGCAAATAATGACCTCGCATAAATCAGTCGATCCCCTTCTCTACCAAAATAACACAAGTTGTCCAATGTATGAAAATCTTGTTTTCACAAAAAAAGATATCGTACCATTTCCTCATAGATTATGTAAATGAGGCCCCCTATGCAAGATTTGTGTCTAATAGTGGCCACATTTACTTAATTTCCAAATGGTGCAAAAATGAAATCCCCATCATTTACCACTATGGATTTATAGTATTTTGTCATTAATTATGCAAATTAAGTATTAATTTGCATAATTGATATCTATCGATATTCATCTCTTTCTCAGTTACATATGTCATGTGTTTGAAAGTCCTATAATAGAATGCAGCTGATTTTTTAACCGTCCTCATTAATTATGCAAATTAGATATTGATTTGCATAATTGGCATATATTTATGTAAATCATCACTTAAGCTATAATGTAATAGTAAAACTGTAACTTGAAAAAGAAAACAGACGGAAGGAGTCTGCAACGGAGGCTAGCTGTGTTCTGTGTTTTTCTGCAATGCAGTTTCTGTCTGTGCTGCCAGAGGGCGCAGTACAATTGCTGTCTGTTCTACCATAGGGTGCTTACCGTGGTGGTGGAGTGAAGTCTGCCATCTCTGATTGCCTTCTTAGTATTTTCTTACCTTATCAGGGTCATCTTACCTCTCACCAATGAGCAATATAATGTTACAGCATGAAACTGTCCCAAAATCAAACTCCTTTTTACAGATTACTCACAATCACGAAAATTACAAAAAAAATCATTGAATTTCATAAATAATCCAGTGCAATCAAGACCATACTTGCAAACTATATGTTGGCACCTGAAAACACAAACTCCATCATACATAACCACAGTCATTACCAACACAATACTGTATCTTTGACTATCTACAAATCACCCCGACAAATCAAACCACGTGAATTGCATTGAAACTCAGATTCGTATCAGCCATTTCCCGACAAATCCCTTTCTAACTTGCGTTAACGACTTCATTTGACCAAACAAACTCGCCAGTGAGATGGTGGAAGGTGTCAGCTTCCAAAAGACGTTTTCAGATTGACAATTTTGGCACTTTGGAAGTAACTGAATCCGCCCGCGATTTAGTTAAACGAATCTGAGTTTCAATGCGATTCACGTGATTCGATTGGTTGGGGTGCAACACAATACCGTATCTTTGACTATCTACAAATGTAAGTGCATTGTCATGAATATTTGACATGTGCACACCTATCAATGGCACTCACTGGGGGAAAGGGACTTCAAGTTGACAAGATGGCAACAAAACCAAAACAAGAAAAAGCAGACCACAGGCATCTACAAAACATTTATACTTTCTTTCTGTCGATGAATATGATACAATCTACAATTCTTCTACTTTAAACAGCTGCATTTGAAGATTTTAGAATGTTGTTGGTTCTACGTTGTGTTCCATTCAGTCTTAATGACTTTCAAGCAAGTGAAGATTGTATACGGTTGATCTCCCAATCTCAAATTGTTCAATTTGGTTGCAAAAGAAGTGATATTCCTATCGATATAACATTTCTCCAAAGAGCATTGACATGCTATCATGTATTAGTAATTTTCTGATTGAACAGACTTTTGTTAGACATTTTCATTATGTGTAAGAAATGATTATTCTGTAAATTTTGACATTATTGTGTTTATTTAGAAGTTTTCACATTGACCTCTAATCATAAACCTTCGTTCTGTCTTCCATGATAAAATTAACCATTGTTTCAAATGCAAACTTAACGATACTACAAACTCTAGATTTCAACTTTTCCGTGAATTTAAAATGGTATTTATCAAACTGGACCTCTGGAAAGAACGGCCAGGGCGTTCCAGTCTAAATAAATAATATTGATTGATTGATTTATTGTAGTCATTAATGTTATAACCTTTACATTATGATTATCATATCGTTCTTTGGGCATTTTTGGATAGATCATTGTATGTGGATCACAGTTCAGAATGACGCGTTTAGTAATCGTAATATTCTTTGGGCACTTTTGGATAGATTATGCTATATGTGAGTCATATTGCAGAATAACATATTTAAAAATCATAATATTCTTTGGGTACTATTGGTTGGATCATGCTAATGAATGTGGATCATATTCCATAATGACACGTTTAATAATGGGAATATTTTTTGGTCACTTTTGGTTAAATTATGCTTTGTGGGTCATATTTACGAATAACACGTTTGATAATCATGATATTCTTTGGTCACTTTTGGTTAAATCATGCTTTGTGTATCATATTTCAGAATAACACGTTTAGTAATCATAATCTTCTTTGGACACTTTTATATGTATATATATAATTAGGAATCATATTCCAGATTACCACGTTTTCTTGTCAAATTGGTTTTGGACCACCTAGTGCACATTCCCATCAGGCTGCCATTGGCAGGTGCATTACACACACATAAATGAGTCTTACAACCAGATAAAGAAGGTTGGCAGAGAGAGAACCTGCTATCCCTAAAATATGCAAACCTGCGTACATTCCCAGAAATTGTATCACTTTAGCCTTTAGCATGCATGAAACCACGTAATTATATTGATTTTCGAGTTGGTGGAAATAGCAATCCTGGACCTGTACATTTATAGCTGGGCTGCCAGGTCCCAACCATTGGAGTTCAGGTGGCAGAGTATGCCTCATCTTTATTGAAAGGTTGTGAACTTAATGGGAATGTAGTCAGGGCCATTCCATCTTCATGAAAAAAGAAAAACGTCAAAGAGATTCAAACGATAAGAAAGACATCTTAGTGAAGCAAAGCTGGTATCTTAAGACAATAGCAGCTTTTAAGAGAAGCCTGTAGCAGTTACTGACTGGCTAGAAATAAAAAGAAGGAAGGAAATGAATATCACCAAGTAATAGGTAGAATACTGGAAACATAATATTTTGCAAGAAAATAGATGAAGAGGTATCGAACACCCAAAACAAATAAAATAAAAAAAAATTGTGATGGAATAGCCCTTAAGGTTTTGTTGTGGAGACAGCATCGAACACTCTCGTTCCGAGCCCCTCTTTGTTGTGAGACACTGAGAAAAGAGTATTGTCGGTATGTCCGGCTACCTGGAATACTCTTTCCACATGATCCCCTGGTGCATTTTCACTTATGGGTGGGTCAGCATACTTGCCCATCATGTCATATATTGCTTTGACTATGTCTAACATCTCCTGTGGGGTGAAAAAGAACAAGAAGTTCAATTAATCAGTGGAGGATTAACAAGAAAAGCAGGGCTCTCTCCATTATCTCAGTTTGAGGAAGTAAACCTCAGGCCACGCCAATTTACTTTCTTGGTTAACATATTTTTTTTTTAATATTGGCAAAAAAAATCATTGAAACAGAAGGCTGGGGTGAAAACTTGCACCTGACCCTGTTCACTCCCTGAAATTGTGTGCACCAAAGTACAAACTTTCCTCTGAGATTCTGTTTTCCTGTTGATTTTCCAATCTAGCATTTTTTCTTAAAATTTCGTTAACCAAGAAATTAACATGGTGTGGCCTCATCTCAGTTTGAAGAAGCAAAGATCAGTGTCAACTGCCAAATATGTGAGGAATCTACAGACATGCTTCCTGGGAACATACATGTATGAGCTTGTGGAATGCCAATTTTTTCTCTCCCATTTTGAGGTAGTCTTTGGGAGACTGTCTGGTCCAGTTGAAAAAGTTGTACAAATGGCTCCAAACAGGGTGTATATTTGGAACAAGACTGAGCTTGCCGTGAAGATCATTTTTCTTGAGAGAAGACAAGCTCTAACTGTTTCATATTGGAATGGCTTTATCTTATTTTTGTGCCTCGGGTGGCGAGATAAAAAAAAGTCATGAAGTTTTGATTTATGTCTGTCAAGGGAGAAGGAAAGGAATGCTTGTTAATTCTTGGTCCATCCCGAGTAACAAAATTCCTCCAGAGAGTGAGAGACGGAACAATGGATGCTGGGGAGAGCTCTGAAGGAGCAAATACGGTAATCGCCCACTCTGTGGCATCAAAACATTGAATAAATTGTTCTTAGAATCAAATAGGACTTAATATATACATGTATGAATCATATCAATGAAATTGATTTAACTCCCATGATTATAACATAATTTACAATGTTGTTCACTGTCTTCCAAATTCATTTTGCTTTCAATCATCCATTTTTCTTTTAATCATATCCTGCAGCCTAATCTATATCATGTGCATGTACATGTTATCACTTGAACTTAAACAACTTACATGCATGCAGCCCTTTTTTAAAAATTCAAATAAGGTTAAATACAGTAACTGTAATATCATTTTTAAAAATTCTCGTGGTGGTTTTATTTTCACTGGTTTTTGCAATAATTGCTTCACCACAAGCTTAAAGCATAATTTGGTATATTTCGATAATATGGTATATTTTATGACTATAGCACTACTGCAAATTTAAAACCACTGCAAATTTTCTCCCTACCACAACATTAAATCACAGCGAACTTAAAGGCCTGGTCCCAGTCTTTAGGGGTTGGCTTAGAGGTGTTTTACCGGGCCCAGTCTGCTTATGATTGAGCCTTTCTGTCAGCCTGTTGACTTAGCTGCCATATAGAATTTCGCAGCCTTTCTACTTTAGCTGCCATAGACAGTTTCACCGCCGCCCTAGAATTTAATCCAAGGCCATAAACCCACACCCCGAGCGGGCTAAGCTGTCTGGGCGGGCGGGCATCACTCCCAGCGCTGTAGAGATATCGGGGAGCCCCCGATGGTATGGTTTCCAGGCTACAAACTTAAAGGCATTTCCAGTAAAACAGAAACTGATCCATGTCCAGCGTATTGTCTTTTCCCACACTTAATCTCCCAGCAGATCCTCACCGGGCGAAAAAATTGTATATGCTAGCCAGAGAAGGTCCAGTCAGCCAGAGAGGGTCCTACCGGGCTGATTGGACCCTCTCTGGCTGACTGGACCTTCTCTGGCTAGCATGTACGACTTTCGCGCCTGGTGTGGATCTGCTTGGAGATTCCCACACTTACCTCCTTCGTGATGTACCCATCACCATTGATGTCATACAGCTTGAATGCCCACATCAATTTTTCATTGAGTGAGCCTCGTGACAAAACAGACAAACCAATGACAAACTCCTGAAATCAGAGAAAAAAAAGAAGACATTTGTCTTGGTTCAGTGAATGCATAATATATATTACATATGTTCACATGATGACGGAATTGTTTGACGAGGTCACACGAGAACACACGAGAGCTGTTAGAGTGACGTGAATCTGGGCCCCAGAGCTTGACACTACTAAAAAATAGGCCTTGTCAGGAATAGGCGAGATGGAATGCACATTGAAGGCCATGTTTCAATAACACAGATGATTTGGCTCTTCCAATAAGTTACAAAACAAATATGTATACCTGGCCATACCGTTTTACTAAATTAAATTAAATCAAATCAAAGAACTGGACACTGACAGGATTACTTTGAGAGAGGAATATATGAAGGAAACCATCTACATCAGGACGCACCAAACATCACATATCAAGTCAAGAACATCTCCCACAGTTTAAAAGAAAACTTCCACCATGTTACAATGTGACTGCAAATCATGATGACCACATCATCTTTGAAAATCGAAAAATCTTCATATCATTTCAAAACAGCTTGAAATTTTCTTAGAAATCTTTGAAATCATTTGAATTTTGAAAAAAAAAGATCTTGAGATGTTTTTGAAGATCTCAACATACTTGACAAAAATCTCAACATAAGGCCACACCAATTTAATTTCTTGGTTAACAGAATTTAAAAAAAATGCTAGATTGGAAAATCAGGAAAGTTTGTACTTTGGTGCACACAGTTTCAGGGAGTGAACATGGTCAGGTGCAAGTTTTCACCCCAGCCTTCTGGTTTCATGATTTTGTTTTTGCTAAATTAGATAAAAAATCCGTTAACCAAGAAATCAAATTGGTGTGGCCTAAATTGAATAAAAAATCCGTTAACCAAGATATCAAAATGGTGTGGCCTAAAGATCTCAACATACTTGACAAAAATCTCAACATGAAAGTAGTATGATTGTACCCACCTCAAAACTGATGGTGCCGTTGTGGTCTGCATCAAAGACGTTGAAGACATAGTGCGCATATGCTGACGAGTCTGTGGAGAGATAAAACATTTTCTTCCTTTCAAAAACAAACCGCTAGCTCCATTTCATACTTCACTCATCTATTGAATACATACACCTGATAACATCTCCCGATGTTGATTTATCGAGTAATTCTGTACGATGATAAACCTTGTTTCTTCTTTTATCATTTGTACGATGAGAATTCCTGTACATGTGTATTTGGTTTCTTCAATTCCTCGTACAATACGTTTTCTTTTTCTTGTTACAGTATCTCTTATTTCATATTGTACAGTGCTAGTTGCTTGTATAGTACTAGTTGCTTTGATTTAGATTTTGAATAGTACTAGTTGCTTAAATTTGAGTTAGATTTTGTCACATGTAATACATGTATTCCTAAAGTACGCAATTCAGCGTCCTATGCTGCGCTGAGGATGCTGCCATGTATTTTAGAGATCAATGAACGAATCAATAAACTTGTAATAAAATGAAATCAACTTCGGAAGCAGACTTTGACATAGAAATAGGAGAAAAGTCTTAACATTCACTACACACATTATATACATTGTTGTGAATGAGACATTCTGCTTAGGACTGGATTCTACAAAACTCAGTCTTTTTCGCATTTGCATGTTTCATTTTCTTTAGATTTGAAAGAAAAGATGAGAACATAAACTTTCAGCTCCTTTGCCAGACAATAAAAGCAAATCCCCCATGTAGACCCTTCTCTTTGTTGTAGCCTCCACTTCTTTGTCTACCTTTAAACGTACTAAGAGAATGCTTTTTCTCCCTGTGTATGCCAAGTCGGCAGGAAAATATGGACGCCATATATGCTTGGCATTGAAGAAGATCGATGACTATCCATTTGTGCTTTCTTTGTGATTAGCATCAAATGTTATAATGTACAGTTTTTGATATGATGAGAGCTCAATAATGATACCATCAAAAAAATTTTTGTTCATTTGCCAGCATGAAAATATCTCTACTTTCCCTTGGCTTTGTCATAATATCTCTTTGGCTAAGTACAGCAAGGCAAGAAATTTATGGGCAGGGCAATGGGCACAAATGCATTTTAGGTGTACCATGAAAAAAATCAATTCTTATGAGCAATAAAGAACCCCCTGTATGATCTGTATAAATCCCTCTCATTCGAAGTATAGAAATAGTCTGTATCCAGTAATGACAAATTATGCCTGAAAATGGGATGACAGAAATACTTACCAATCTAAATTTCTCATAAATCATTTATAAACTCAATTTCTCCCTAATTTCGAGATTCCACAAAATGCTAATAAATTGCACTGGTGCTTGACATCTCTTTTATCTTAATCGCAGTGATTTTTGGTCTGATTTTCTGAAGAGGATATTAAAGAAACTTACAATCTTCTGACCCTCGAAACCAATGATTACTTATCAGAAAGTAATTTGTTTCAGGGATCAGTGCTTGGAGTTTGCGATGTATGTAATCCAATTGTGACATTACTTTTTCACCAAGAACTCTGTTACCTTACCATGAATTCATTTGAGTAACTATGAAATTTTGAATGAAGAGAACATTGATTCTTCAAATGTTGTTGTAATAAGTAATATGCTGGTTGAAGACATGGGAAAACACTTAGATATCAAGTTGAAACAAGTTCAGCACCAAGGACGGGTACATCAGAATGCATGATTTGAATTTTTACAGACAGACCTGTAGGCACTGCTATGTAGCTACAGTTTGTTTCTATGATCCCTTCCCTGCATCAATCTATCATCGTTTGACAATTGAACATTTGTCTGGAATATAGGCAAGACCTGTGTTTGGCTCAATACAACTGGCCAGGTATGATTAGCATCAAATGAGCAAACAGGCGTTTGGAACGTTTAATCCTAGTAGTTACTAGTCTCTACCAGACTAACCGCGCCGGCTATAGGTTTCATTCGCAGGCGCAGTGCCTATCAGATACTCTCTCCGTAGCTGAGACCTTCATACAATTCACTCTATTTGGCCAATTTCTACTATTTTCCCAGCGATCCGCGGAGCCTGGTAGGGGCTATGTAATTACGCTGCTTCTGAGAAATAGTCAATACCTGGGATACTTTACCGTGAAATCATTTTCACAATCACAAAACTGGTTAAATTTGTTATCACAAAGACAGGATAACCAATCATGATGCAAGTGCCAAAAATCTAGATGCCAGAATATTCTGCAAAGAAGAAATCAGAAAAATGGAGCTAGAACAGACTTGATTACCGTAAATGCAGAAATATTTGCGGTGGTTTTATGTTCGGGTTTTTGCAGTAAACTTTTCACCGTGAACTTGAAACCACTGCAAAAAGACGGTACATTCTGTGACTGTAGGGCTACTATTGTTTCAAACACGAACACAAAACCACGTACCGCAAACACTCCATTTTCTCCCTAACACGAAATTAAATCCCCGCAAAGATTTCAGCATTTACAGTATTGGCCGTGTCAGGAACAAGTTTAGATGCCCAAATCATATGTGAACCCCTACACACACGTATCGCTCGTTATCATTTAAATGTACACATTTTGTAACTTCTGTTACCATTTGAAGTAAGACATTCCTGACATTAGGATACGTTACATATAAGGTGCCAAACTGTCGTTTTTATGACGACTCAAAACTTTTCTGGCTTTTAAAAATGACAGGTTGCCATGTTATATGCGGCATATCTTAGTGTCAGGAACGTCGTACCTCAAACGGTAACGGAAGTTACAAAATGTGTACATCTAAATGAGTACGAGCGGTATACCCCACTAACCTCCTTGTGGGAAGAACTGTGCATAAATCTCCTTGAAAGCGTCCTCATTAACCAGGCCTGTGGGACACTCCTGCAAGAAGTGAAAGGTTTGAAATAAGACTTTCTTGAGACTGTCCTTAAGGACATGAGGACAAGGCACTTACCTCCTTGGGGAAAGAACTCGGAATAAATGCTCTTAAAAGTTTCCTCATTTACCAGGCCTGTGGGACACTCCTGAAAAAGTGAACAAAACCAGCCCTTGTGTAAGTACATGTTTATAGTAAAAGGAAAAGAAATTTTGAAAACATTTCTGATATCTTTTTTCGTAATACTTTTTAATGACTTAATTTCAAGAAAAATTTGGTAAAATAGTAATTTTGTTAAAATAATTTTTTTTAAATGTAATTTTTTTATGATTCCATACTAAGCTTAAATTGGGTAAAAGAGTATGAATTTTGTGCATTGAATTTTCCTACAGACAATCTCTGATATTTCTTATGATTTCACATTATGCAAAAATTGGGTTAAATAGTATTTTGCGACTTTCATTGGATGTTATTTGAAAGAAAAAATCAAATTTCACAAAAAACGGAACATGTGCTTGCTCACAAATTTCAGCTCTCTAATTTTTATATCTGGTTTTAGTCCTATGTTTCTAAGGTTGTTGCCCATGCTTCAGTGATTAGGATTCAATTTCAAGATTAGAACAGAACAGATGCAGAGAAAGAAAGCAGTGCATTTACAGCTGCAGCATGGGTCTTTGTGAGCCAGCCAGTTTCCTCAGCGTTGGGTTCTGAAGTGAAGTGGGGTGGTAAGTAATATATATATATATATATATATAATACATTCATGCAGAATTCATAATCAATTCTTCAGTCAACATATTCTCAATGCATTACAAATCAAAAATATTCTGTGAACATGTATACATAGCCCTAAGGAATATGATAACAGTGCATGAATTGGAACAAATCAACTTACAAAATACAACATAACACACCTTGCAACTATTACACTATCATAATACTTATAGTGAAAATTGGGAGTAATAGAACATTCATTGTATGCCTCTTGCATGCCTAGATAATTCTTTTGGTGGTTCAAGAATTTTCTTTTGACTAACGGTTATCATAGTTGTTCTTATGAGGACACAGGAATCTACGATTACTCCACTCTCTCTCTCCAATTTTATGTCTTTTGTTCCCCATCATATGGGGGTTGGACGTGCTTACACGTGGATGGGGGAGCCCCAGAACTCCTCATCAAGTGCAAGTCTTTTTTGTAGCAAGAGTTTTTACGGCTGGATGCCCTTCCTAACGCCAATCCAAACGCCAATCCAAACGCCAATGGGCTTAGGACATGGGAAATATGTGTTAAAGAAGTGCCTTTCCCAAGGGCACAACGTCTGGGTGCATGTCTGGACATGTCTGGGTACTCCACTGGGAATTGAACCTGGGTCTCATTGGTTCATAGCCGGATGCTCTGCCACTATGCCACACAGACGTCACTGTATATATAGTAGGTAACTTTGAATTGTGCCAATTAGCGCATATCTAATTATCATTACCATAGCAAATCAGTAATTATGGAATTTTGCAATAAATTGGTGTGTGCCTATCAGATCAATATGGCAGAGCCAGTGTGGCTTTCACATAAAAACATTCACAAATCAATAAGTGATTAATGTACAGAGGTGCAAATCAGCTCAGATATATGCTAACATATCTTATGTCATGCCTGGAATACCGGATTCAGAGGTAAGAATCAATGTTGTTACAGTTTTGTGTTCAAGGACACAAAACTCCCTCAACTTCAGGCGCATTCCGCATTGAGATGGGTGGGTATGACATAGATAAAATACAACATGGTGTATTCCGCATCACCCTTGGTCCCTACGTCTGTCGGGCGATCCTACCCGCGGTCGGGCTGGGACCTTGGATGATACGGAATACCCCATGTTGTATTCTATATGTATTACACAGTACATGACTTCATGTATCAGGCTACACCAAATATATTTTCTTGGTTATCGGATTTTTTCAGGGCAGAGCAGAGTTCAATGATAAAAAGAAACTGAAAAAAAGACATTCTCAGATAGACGCAAATACTAAAAACATTTGTCAGGTACTTAAAGTACAGGGTCAGGTCCGCTCTAGTGTGGCTTGTAACATTCCTTAGAATATCTGCAATGTTAAAACCAGATAAGCGTCTGACTGACCTGCTTGAAGCTACAACTCCATACTTGACCTGTATATATACTAGGTAACTTTGAATTGGGCCAATTGGTGCATACCTAATTATCATTAGGCCACACCAATTTGATTTCATGGTTAACGGAATTTTTGAAAAAATGCTAGATTGGAAAATCAACATGAAAACAGAATCTCAGGAAAGTTTGTACTTTGGTGCACACAGTTTCAGGGAGTGAACATGATCAGGTGCAAGTTTTCACCCCAACCTTCTGTTTTAATGATGTCCTTGTGCTAAAATCAAAAGAAAAAATCTGTTAACCAAGAAATTAAGATGGTTTGGACTAAATTGGTGTGGCTTTTGATATTATTTTTTTTTCAAAGATAGAATACAGCACTTTGGTACATAACACTGCAATGAAACTGACCTGCTTGAAGCCCCTGTACATGATCTGCAGCTCCTTCTTGGTGAACTTGGTGTTGCGCACGAGCTCGTCGATGCCCTCTGGCTTATATCGCATCACCTGCATCTCGAGGTCGTCAATCTCATTTTCTGTAGAATCAACAACAGAGTTTGCTATCAATAAAAAAGGTAAAGCGGTCGAACCTCAGACTGAGGACAAAGCATGACGCTTTTTCGTCAGCTAGAAGTGCAATGCGGCTTCGCTACGGCTTACGTTTTTGGCCAAGCACACTGGGTTACCCCTATCAGTGTGCAGAGAGAAATAAGGTGCTCATTTTAGTTTACTAATTTCCCAACACTGGACATGTCCCTTTTCTTTGAAATAATGTGTGAATGGAACTATAAACAGATTAACACACATGTCCCTGATGCTGAACACCATCCACACACGTACAGATTAACACACCTATCCTTGGTCCTGAACACCATCCACACTCAGGTTAACACACCTGTCCTTTGTGCTGAACACCATCCACACACAAGCTAACGTACCTGTCCCTGATACTGAACGCCATCCACACATACAGATTAACACATATGTCCCTGGTACTGAACACCATCCACAAACGTACAGATAACACACATGTCCCTGGTGCTGAACACCATCCAAACACAAGTTAACATACCTGTCCCTGGTACTGAACACCATCCACACACAGGGAAACACACCCATCCTTAGTGCTGAACACCATCCACACACAGGCAAGAATTACTTCATTCACAGTCAAAAGTTCCCCTGCTACTAACACTGTATTCAGGGTAAATATATTGCAAATAACTCCTTGCCCTGTCCGCGTTACCTTTAGGGAAAGGTTGGAGGGATGAGAATGGGGCAATGAAAGAAGATGGTAGGAAGAGATATAGGAAACCTGATCTATAAGAATAGGAAAGACAAATGGCTAAAAAAAAGAGAAAGCTAGGCAAACCTGTCCTTAGTGCTGATCACCATCCATACCCAGGCAAAACACACCTGTCCCTGGTGCTGAACACCAAACACACAGGCAAGTGCATCTGTCTTTGGTGCTGAACACCATCCACACATAGGCAAACACACCTGTCCTTGGTGCTGAACACCATCCAAATACAGGGAAATACACCCATTCTTAGTGCTGAACACCATCCACACACAGGCAAGAATTACTTCATTCACAGTAAAAATTCCCCTGCTACTAACACCGTATTCAAGGTAAATATATTGCAAATAACTCCTTGCCCTGTCCACAGCCTTTAAGGAATGGTTGGAGGGATGAGGATGAGGCTATGAAAGAAGATGGTAGGAAGAGATAAAGGAAATCAGATCTATGAGAATAGGAAAGACAAATTGCTAAGAAAAGAAAAAGCTAAGCAAACCTGTCCTTAGTGCTGAACACCATCCATACCCAGGCAAAACACACCTGTCCCTGGTGCTGAACACCAAACAAACAGGCATGTGCATCTGTCCTTGGTGCTGAACACCATCCACACACAGGCAAACACAGATGTCCTTGTTGCTGAACACCATCAATACACAGAACAACATGCCTGTCCTTGGTTCTGAACACCATCCACACACAGGAAATACACACATGCCCCTGGTGCAAGATGGTAAGAAGAGATATAGGAAATCAGATCTATAAGTATAGGAGAGACAAATTGGCACTGTCAAGACAAAATATATCTTAAGCGACAAGAATACCTTGGCACAAGGAAGGGATGAGGGTAAGAGATAAGATGGGAGTAAGAGACATAGGAAACAAATCTAAGAACAGGAACGGAAAAATGGGGACTGTCAAGACGTATATATCTAAAGCAACAAAAATGCCTTGGCACAACAAAGGCATAGACCCATGATGAAGAAAGATTGGATCGGGGCTAATGATGTTATCCTCAATACCATGGCATTAGAAGACAGAGTACAGTGCTTGGCATGGCTATAGGCAAGCAGTTGCATTTGCAATGCTGTGAGGCACTGGGTTGGCCGATCTTCAGATTAGGGTGGTTAAAGCGCTGGTTACAGGGCGCAAAGCGAATCTGGATAGATCTTTTATACCCTTTTTACACAAGGTACATAAAAATAACTTCTCGACAATATATCACTTGCCGTTCACTTCCCATTAATTACAAAGGATGACCAAAAATAAAAATAAAATATTGAAAAAGGAAATGAATGATTATACATTATGAACAGAGTATTATTTCACACAAACGATATAAAATTTTGTCGTTAAGCCACACCAATTTAATTTCTTGGTTAGCAGTTTGTTTTTTTAATTTTAGCTTGAGGACATCATTACAACAGAAAGCTGGGGTGAAAACTTTCCTCTGAGATTCTATTTTCATGTTGATTTTCCAATCGAGCAATTTTTTCAAAAATTCTGTTAACCAAGAAATTACAATGGTGTGGCCTAATAATGATTTGTTCCAAACCCAAAAGCTATAAATTGTGTATCTGTCACCATTACATTGAATATTCATAAGAATGATGAAAATTTTGTCGTCCTTTCTATTGTCCTCCAAACCCATACACAATACCCATCAAAGCAGACCCCATTATCATCAACTCTCATAATTCCATAGGGTACAATAAGACTACCACATTAAAAACAGTGAATATAAAGATATTCCCACTGACGTCACAATACATGAAATCTCGCGAGATCACTATTCTCGCGAGAGAACATGAAAGTGACGTCATCACCATCTATCAGCCTCTTTGCGGCGAACCGTCTTCGGGGAAGGACGTAGAGCTGTGGGCTCCTGGTTTGGCAAGGCGATTTTCCACGTGCGTGCCAGTTCCAGCCTCGGGCGTTTCGTTTTAGCCATGACCACTCCGGCTTGCAGTGTGAGGAGTCTCCAGGATGGAGACTCGGGGGACAAGAGTTCCCAGAAATGCAAGAAGCTAAAAGGTTCGTATGTCGTCTCGTTCAGCCATTTTGTTTTTGGAAGAAATGTGACGCTCATGACTGGGGCCACGGAGTATTATGTATGTATCCAGGCCTCCTGGGGTTAAAATGGGTGCTTCATGAGGGACGTAAATTTAGAGGTAAAGTCGTCGGGTGTATGTATTTGGCTGCTTGTAGGGGTTTTTGTGTTGGTGTAGCTGGTCGCCGAAGGTATTTCCTTGTGCGGAATTTATCGGTGTGAGTTCCATGTCATGCAGGTGTGTTTGTTTTTCCGTAAGCTAGGTGTCTCGGGAGGTATGTCCAGCTCCACAACGCAAGCTCAGGCTTCAACGGCGGTATCCGCTCAGTTTTCCGGCGGCAGATTGGCGCAGACGACTGGCACGGCGGGGTCTGGTGCGGGCTCGAGTTCATCGGAGACGGATGCTGCGGCAGGCGTTCCCCCCTTCGCTGCTGCCATGGTTCACCGGCAGGTAGAGTATCATTTGCGGGGTTAGTTGCCAGAGCCCCTTGTAATGTCTTGGTAGTTAGTGGTTGCCAGGTGGGTTTTCGGTTGCGCAGTTTTGAATTTGTTTGTTTTGCAGGTGGGATGCTCGGACGTTGTGGTGGTTGTTCGTTTGGGTGTTTGTTTGGTTTTGTTTTCTTGCAAGCGAGTAATGAAAGACCAGGCCGAGCCTTACATTTTTGTTTGTATGTGATCCATCCGCGTGTAGTTACCGTCGTAATGTTTTCCCTGAGCGGGGAGAGATGTGCAGCCTTTATTCTTTTTCAAAGGGCGTCAATATTCTTGTGTTTTGTAGTAGCCGAAGTACAGGGGCGACGCCATCTTGAAGTTGAATTGGCCGGGACGAGGACGACCTACACACGGACTAATCTGCTAGCTTCAGGAGAGGTACGCCAGTCAGGGGCTGAAAGATGTGGGAACGGAATGCTGGTTCAGTCAGTAGCTTGGGACTATAGAGGTAAGTATGCCAGCCTGGGGCTGTGGTCGGGGACAAGACGGCCAGGGGCCGCTCCTGTTGGTTAGCCTGGGGCTGCCGAGAATAGGAAGGTACGGTAGCCAGGCGCTGGGCGGCCTGAGACGTGGACGACCAGGGGCTGGTCCAGCAGAGTAGCCTTGGGCTACAGAAGGGTAAGTAGGTTAGCCCGGGGCTGCAGTTTGGGTCTAACGGCCAGGGGCCGCTCCTGCTTGATAGCCTGGGACTGCGGGAAACAAAAAGTGGGCCAGTCCGGAGCTGGGCGGACGGATGCTAGGATGTCCAAGTGCTGGGCTAGCAGAGTACCGGTGTGAAAGGTGAAGTTGGCCAGCCTAGGGCTGTTGGGTCAGGGGCAAGGATGACCATGGACCAGTCATCTTTGGTAGCCTGTGGCGATAAAAAGTAAGTATACCAGCCAGGGGAATGTATTTTACGTTCTAGGATAAGATCCGGATATGATGAGGCAGTGAAGATCGAAAGGCTGATTGGCAGTGTTCCCTTGCAAGACTTGCCAAGAGGTTACTCTGCTGGCCAGAGTTTTTTGGTCAGTCCTTACCAACCTCCGCCGCCACCAACGGGGATGGGAGGCGACGTGCCGAGGCCAGTAGGGCGGCGGCGGAACCATGCCAGAAGGGGATCGAGGACACATTTCTCTGTAATGAATTTGGGCACTTGTTAAAGCTGCCCTAACGCCCAGAGAGGGAAAAACTATGGTTTGTGATTGAGTTGGAAGAGAAGCGCAACGTACTGCGTGGTGATTGAGTAACTCACAGAGAGAGAAAAGCAAGTACTGTATTGTTGTGATTGAAGAACACTAGAAAAGAGAACTGTTAATACTGTATGGATTAACACGGGGAGAGAGTTAAGTAAAGTTTTCTGTATGGTGACCGAATAACATTTGAAGAGAATGGGTAAGTGCTGTATTGTGAGTGGAATTGGATCGGACCGGACTGTGACTTTTGAGTATTATTAAAGGTTTGTTTGCACATTCGTCTATCTCCTTTCTTTTCTGTGGCTCAATGGTTGAGGGAGCGACGTACTCTTAGGGTATGGGAAATGATGGGGGACAATGAATTCAAGTGTCCTCAGCCCTTTGATTTGTAAATTAGTGATGACCTCGTGACGGGGTGCAGAATGGTAATCGGTTGAGGCAGATGTTTATGAAGTAGAGGTAACTGGGGTGTAGTATTTGAGTATCGATGCGGCTGATATATTAGCGCCAAGAAAATTTAGTCGCTAAATTATAGGTTTGTTTCCTGCCCATTTTCTTCCTCTCGCGGACCGTGCGTAGGCCCAACTAAGGGTACCTCGCCATCCAATCTGATGGACCGGGAAGCGAGCGGGAGCACCCCCCTCCATTTTCGTGTGGGAGCGTTCCTACCGTGTTTCGTTGTTAACCTTCAGAATTTAGGCGCGACTTTACTAAGACAGTTGTAGTTAGTATGCCGGCTAGGGAGCGGCCATTTTCAGTTTGAACGCTAGGACCGCCCAAAAGAAGACTATCTATGTATGGGGTAGTCTGGAGGGGATTGCTCCCGCCCCGTACAGCCCGGTGCCAGCAGTGGAAAAGGTGACCTCGGCCAGATTTTGGACCGTTTTACAGCACCTGATTTTCCCAGACTCTTAGATTTAGAGCGGGGAAAATGCACCGACACTTTGACTTGGAGAGAGTTAGTGTGAAAACTAGAGATAAGTCAAGGACAAGTGTTAGATTCTGGGATCAGAAGGGTTGATATGTATGATTTTCCCAGCTGTGTTTTCAAGGGTTGATATGATAAAGGAGTGTTACCGCTATACCGGTATTTTTTCCTAGTTATGGCTGCAGTGTTGGTTTCGGTCAGTACATTGCTGCCACCTTTCAGTCCAGAATCGAGTGCGGAGCAGTAGATGTGTGGGTAAAGTTGGGAAGTTGACCCTTATTTTTGTATGCCTGTAGAGGTAGAGCCTGCATGTGCCATGACGAACGTTTTTCTTAAACCTGTGGATAAGCTATAAAGGACGCCCTGTTAAAATTGAACGGCGTGGTCAACGTTACGGGGAAAGGTTTAAGGAGGTTTTCAGCCAGGATGTGGCGGCAAATCGGATTACACATTTCTATGCAGGAGAGTCGCCTTCCTTTTTTAGGCTTAGTATGGGACGGCTTGGGGCATGTTTGTAGATCTTCCCCTCTTAGGTCAAAGCCGTCGCCGGTAATTTTTGACACAGCTTTGGCGTTCCCAGTATATGGACAAAACTCTTGCGGGTCCCCTGCTTAAGGGCAAGTGCGTGACGAAGTCATATCAGGTTAATCCCGGGAAACGGAGGAGGGCGAGTTCCGTTAGCGCAGGCTGGAGTCTTTGTCATGGGGAAATGGCTAGCTGTAGGTTATTTCCGAGCGTTACAGAAATCCACAACTGTGCGATGAGCGAATATCTGGGAATGTCGATATGGTCGATCGACCTACTCAGTTTCAGCTTACCACGGGAGGCGATAAAGTTTGAGATTTGGGGAATACATTCTCAGCTCTGGCGACGATGACCTTCGCACGTTGCAACGGTTGGTGGGAACCGTTTCCTTTTTTCGTAGATATATTGATTCCCATGGAGCTCTTACCCACGCGCGAGAAAAATTTGCAGGGGCTACAGTCAAGGGTCGCCCGGTGCAGATTTTCCCAGATTTAGAGAAAGACGACGACACGTAAGTTTCCCCTAGGTTTGAACGGACGCACTACACGACAGGTTTCACGGACGCTGCAATCTCGAGTTGGGCAGGGATCCGGTGTCTTCCAGAAAATCCCGTGCAACAACTTGCCTAGTCACTTAAAGGAGGAAAGGAGGTTGTGTTGACGTTAACTCGTTTCAGCCAAGCTGCAGAATTGTCGAATAAGATTCATTCGGATAACCAGGCGGTGGTTATATCCTAGTAAAGTCAAGGGAGCGAGATTGGATGTCGGACATATCTTGGGATAGTCGACTTTAGCGGTGAGGGTCAACGCATCCATTATCTTTGCCTATGTTAAATCCAATCTTTTAAAGCCTAGTATTATTCTTGGGCCTAGGGATTTTCGGGTTAAAGAAAAAGGGATAAGAGGGAGGACAGGAATACGCAGTCTTGGGGGGCAACCGAGAGGTTTAGAGAGTGTAAGCACGCGTCCTAGGACCCGATTTGAGTTCTTTTTTGGTTTGTCGTGCTTAACGCTTAGGACTTCGGGCCCACATTTCTCGACCCGCCGCCGGCCCGGTCGAAGGTTACCCGGGGGGTTGCGGCGGAAAACTTACGAGTCGGATGCTCAGGTGGAAACTATCGCCCTATGAAAAGTAAAGCAACACACATTTCGGAGCTTCCATTGATTCTGTGATTTTTCTTCACCGTTGCCTATTTCTAAGCCGGCTATCACAGGGCAACTCCTTTCGATGCCGGGCTTATAAAAGGTGGTAGGTAAGACCAGGTTCATTTGGCCACTTTGCTCAAAGACTGACCAAATGATCGGTTAGCGGTGTGTTGGCTAAATCAAGAAGCTCGTTGAAGAAAGGGGAAAATCGCAGGAGCGGGAATTCGGGAAGGAACCCCACAAAGCGGACGTCACTACCTAAAAGGTGGTAGGAGTTAACCAGGCTAGGGCCGCCATCTCCCTATTATTTAGACAGGCTGATGTATAAATTTTGGGGTCCATCCCGGCAGCGAAGTTTCTCGGTGTCCGACGGTCTTTAATTTCTAAGGAATGCGAAGTCATCTGGTCGCGGTTTATTATGCGAAGAGTCTCCAGCCTCACATCCTTTTTCGCTACAAAGATTCAATTTCACCTACTGGAAATGACCCATTATTGACGAGCGAGGAAAGGTTTTCCCCAGCCTACGAACACGGCTGCTAAATAATGCCGGCAAAGTCCATTGATTTTGTATTGAGTTGGTTCTGGAAACGACTGTTTACAGAGTACGCATAAAGTCAGTTCACAGCATACAAGTGTTGAAAGGCCTGCAGACACGTAGTACAGTGTCGTGAGAAATTGAGTTGACAAGGAGTATGGTATGATCGGAAAAGCTCGACGTTGAGAAACCCTCAGTTTATGAACGTATCTGAATCAACGACTACACGGTGCCGCGACTGTAGTATACAACTGGCCCGGAATTTGCTTTTCGACCGGATACGAAGGTTTCCATACACACACTGTGATTCTCATGCTTCAACTATTTAGATCCGCTGTTCGTATGGCAGAAATCCACTTTTGTTTCAGTCGTTAGTCCCTTCGTATGTTCTCGCACCTACACGAGAAACGCTAAACCAATGTTACTGTTACCCGATCAGTGGGTGTTTTATCAGTTCCAATCCAACATCCGACCACGAGGCAAAACACCATGATTGAGGCAAAACGTTTTGAAGGGAAATTGTGAATGACGTAGAAAGCATCTGCCATTGCTACGGCGAAGAGTTCCATAGGGCGCCACTATCAAGTGGACCCCAAAATGGTCGACAGTGCTCGTTGTTAATTAGGGGAGGGTCACGTGACTGAATACGCCCTAGAGATAACGAGATCCACTCCCGGGGGCAGGGATCAGGTTTACCTAAAAGTTGATTCTTCGCGGGAAATAGGGGACAAGAGTTATCCCATTTATTGACCCACCAAATACTGCGTTAGCAGCGGGTTAATAGTAAACCCTCGGAAAAATGTTAACAGGGAGGCGTTCAGGGGTTTTTGCGATGGCTGGTTGCGCGAATAGGCTCGTGTGCCCAGTTGAGGCATTTGAATGGTACAAAGAAGGGACAGGCGTAATGGTGGGCCGGTTAACGGGCGGCCTCCGGTTTGTAACAGTCTAGGGAATCGGGCGTGAGAACAGGCCTTCCGCACAAAGGCAGCTGGAGCAAGGCAAGTTCTATCCCAAAGGCGGGGAGACACCAGCCATCGTGGTCTGATTCAAAAAATCGCGTGAGTTCTAGATTATCCCACACGTTGGATTATTTAGCTGTAGGAAAGCCCTCATTGGACACTCAGCTCGCCACTTTGTTAAAAGGAATGATTCCCTGCTAGATTTTCGAGCAGGTTTTCATCACGTGTGCTCGGATGGGAGTTGGTTTAAGGGACGGAGAGGGAGTAGGGGTGTAGTAAACGGTGTGGAGAAAGAAGAGATAGGATCGGAGACACGATGGCAGATGTTAAAGAATTCATGTGTAGCGCGGGAAGAGTATGAAAGAAGTTGGTAATAGTCAGGATAGTAGGACGTCCAGGTTAAAGAGAGAAAAGAAACCTCTCTACAGTCTTCGGTCTCAGTAGGTGAGGTTTGGGGCTAAGGTGATTTGAGAGGGGAAAGTCTCGGCAGTTAAGGGTTGGAGAAGTTGAGGTTTGGGAGAAGGGGGAATTGCGGAAGTGAAAGGGAAGGAGGTAATTAAGGATTGGGGAGAGGTTGAGAAATAAGAGAGGATGGTACATCCTAGGAAAACGTAGGATGTATTTCCACAGGCCAAAATTGAGAAAGAGGACCGAGGTCTTCGCACCCATTCCTTAGTCTTTATCGAGGTTCATCAGGGTAAATCTATACATATTCCCACTGACGTCACAATACATGAAATCTCGCGAGATCACTATTCTCGCGAGAGAACATGAAAGTGACGTCATCACCATCTATCAGCCTCTTTGCGGCGAACCGGCGGAGGAGAGGGAAAGGAGAGTTAGGGCTAGGTAGTGTCACATTGGGGTAAGGAAAGGGAAGGAGTAAGGCAAGGTCTGTGTCGATTTTTCCCCACCCACCCGCCCACCCTTCCAGTTCTGTACCTCTGTAGGCCTTTTTACCTGTTTGGACCTCGGTCTTCGCACCCATTCCTTAGTCTTTATCGAGGTTCATCAGGGTAAATCTATACAGATCCACTGAATTAATGCGGCATCAGTAATCCCCAAGGAATGCCACAGGTGTTTACGACACTCGTGAATAGTTTCATCAGGTTTGTAAATTACTAGTTCATGACAAGTTTTTATGTCCACAACAAGTACATAAGGCCACACCAATATTAGCCTTCTGTTTAAATGATGTCCTTGTGCTAAAATTTAAAAAAAAAAAATCTGTTAACCAAGAAATTCAATTGGTGTGGCCTGAGGCTGCGTTTCCACAATATGGTAATCACAGAGCGATCGTACAGTAACCTAGATTGAAATTGTGTGACCCTTGTGTTATTATCATTAGAAGATAATGCAAGGTGTAAATTTTGAGTATGATTGAAAAGACAAAAAAACACACAAAATGTTAAAAGGTTCATTCTTTATCTTTGAAATTCATTGAGGATCTGTAAAATCTTTGGTCACTCTTCAGTAGTTGTAGCAAAGTTGCAGCCTCAAGTGGGAAGTGGATACTAATATTACCAAAATGTCTGCCAGGTAAATTCTTTCTGTTTTTATCACAAGAAGACTGTTTGATAATTTAGGGTGTTTTTTACATCATGTTGCCATTTTTACAGCTCAAATATATGTATTCATCATGTTGGTTTTCCTAGATTTCCATTGATATTCTACTGATGATGATGATGATTCTACTACCTCAGGCCCACAACACAAGCATCTTTTTAAAAATTCTGTTAACCAAGAAATCAAATTGGCGTGGCCTAAGCTACCTTTCCCAGGGCCTAAATAGATTCTATCACTAATAGTACAATGTAGGTTGTGTCATGAGAAACGCAAATCTTCCTGTGACCTACAAACCCGATGAGGCTATTCACTGAACACATGATAGACTATATATGGAAATCAGTACCATATACGATAGGGTGGCCAGTAAAACATAACAGAAATATGAAGTAATATTGCAGACGATATTCTTGGAAGATTTTTAAAACATCCATTAGAATTTTCTGTCAGAATATAATAAAGGTGAAATCACTTCGTAAAATGTCAACAGAGTCTATTTATAAACTGAATAAATATTCATATTACCTTAATGCATAGATGCTGCATGCAATTACTACCTTTGCCTTTAATGATTTAACACCCACTGGGCTAATACGATACAGAATTTATTGATCAACTATAATCTATAAACACCAAGTCCTTATTTCAAAATCATATCGAAATTCGAAGCCAAAATGATACCTAAGCCAACAATCCCCTTTTGTGCCTCACAACCGCAACACAAAATTGCAGGATGTAGAATACCTAATAGTATGAATTCGGATGCCCTGGGTAAGAAATACTCAAGCAATACATGTCTGTATTTGTGATGTAACATAACAAACGGCCATGTTTCAAAGGGGGCCATTTCTGCCATGCATGACGCTCACTGTTCCACGGTGTAGCCGTGTACAAAATATACCTCATGCATTTACACATCCAAAGGGGGCTGGGACATGGAAGAATTCACACTAATGAACAACCGACGATCCAAAATTGTGCTAAAAACCAGTCTAAATCACCGACAAGGGATCTTACAGCCATCATGATCATGGTTTGCAGAGGCGAGAATATTGAGACGATCGTAAGGAGGTCATACTTACACGACAACACGAGAAAAAAAACCCATGGATGTCCTTAGCTGGCACTGGAGGAAACCTTACGAAGGTATCTCACAATCCTCTGAGCGCCAGAAGGCAACATATACCCAGGACACTAGCTGAAATTACATTCTCCTAACCCCTTCACCCATTGGTTCATTTGAAGGTATTATCATAATTTATTCGTTCTCCCATATGGGCTTATATACATGCAGTACGGGGGCCATGCTTGACAGCGGGGTGATTCCAAACATTGTACCAAATATGATGAGTAGTTTGTTACATGCCAAGAAATACGAGCTAGAAAACAGTACAGCAGTTATATACCAATACACCAGCCTTGAATATTATTGAATACAACCATTGTTATGCTTTATGATATCAAAGAAAGGGGTTTCATGAAAACTAAAAAAAGATCAGTCTTTGATAAGTAATATCAAGGCGGTTTCAGACAATATATCCCAGCTGTGAATGTCACATCATTTATGATACTAGTTGTCCTTGTACGATTGTCATTGATAATACAAATTAAAACAAAATGCAGATAGAGAATAATATCTTGATGAGGATAAAATGAGAAATATGGTCAGCCTTTAATCTAAATCTAAATCTAACATGACAGTAATAACTGGTTTGGACTCTATTATGGTCTATCATGTCAAAAGCATGAAACCTTAAGCTTAGACCTGTTGTTAAGTGCAATTTGCCAATAATACATTAAACATAGTGATAAAATTATAATAAATCATATTACGCGCAATAAATATAATAAATCATATAATATGTCTTTTGGTACATGTTTGACTTATTTTTGAGGTGGAATTTTGATTCATTGTCTAAAGCATGGTCAAGCAAGCCACACCAATTTAATTTCTTGGTTAACAGAATTTAAAAAAAAATGCTAGATTGGAAAATAAACATGAAAACAGATTCTCAGAGGAAAGTTTGTACTTTGGTGCACACAGTTTCAGGGTCAGGTGCAAGTTTTCCCCCCAGCCTTCTGTTTTAATGATCATCAGTGTCCTTATGCTAACAAAAAAATCCGTTAACTAAGAAATTAAATTGGTGTGGCCTAATATAGACATTTTAGGAATATCATGTACAACTAGAATTATTTTCAGAGCATCTCTTTTATATTAAAGATTCTGAGGAAGTACTGGGTTGCAGACGAAGAAGATGACAAATTAAATTAGGTCGTAAACTGTTCAACTTTAACAAAGGAGAATATTCCACAAAATGCCAATGAATGAACACATTTGTCATTTGTTTCAAAAGGTCAGGCTACAGTAATACTCTGTATACATGGGATATTGTCTTTCCAAGAATTTATGGTTGGCTTAACAGCAACAAAAGCGTAAGATTCCTGCATTCTATGGTGACTGCCAGAGGGGTTCAGTGTGACGTACATGAGGCTCTGTATGGGGGAGTTAAAGTGTATCAGGAATGCCGAAGAATTACCTACATTTATTACACACTACGGTAGTCTCATAAACATCCCTAAGGCATTAAGCAGCCCACAGATTGCGCTCTATGGTAAATTAGCGCTGTTCGATAACAAATTACACCAAATTAGACCGTTCTGATTACGTCTAAATATAGGCAATAAGGCCACACCAATTTAATTTCTTGGTTAACAGATTTTTTTAATTTTAATTTTAGCACAAGGGCATCATTAGAACAGAAGGCTGGGGTGAAAACTTGCACCTGACCCAGTGTTCACTCCCTGAAACTGTGTGCCCCAAAGTACAGACTTTCCTCTGAGATTCTGTTTTCACGTTGATTTTCCAATCTAGCATTTTTTTACAAATTCCGTTAACCAAGAAATAAATTGGTGTGGCCTAAAAGGCATGCAGGTCCCAATAGAGGGACTGAACTGAGCACTGTGGAATGCGGTAAAGAGAATCTGAATAATTATCAGTAAAAATTCCACAATCAATTCAAATTCCCCTTACGTCAAGTGATTGGCAATAGGTTTAATGGGGTCAAATTATTCACTAGATTGAAAATAATGAAAGTAAAGAAATTTTACGATTCAAAAGGAGATCTAGAATGATATGGACTGCATATCATAATACACAACGCTATTATGCATTTATCATATCTATTCATTTTTATTTATTGTCAAATGCAACAGTATATTACACCGACTCTCAAGGCAGTGTAGCTGATATTGGAGAGTCGACATGTATGGACAGACAGATACATAAGCAATGGGAAATCTACACAACACTAGATTAGATACAATGCTACAATCAACCAATAAAAATCAGCCTACAATCCAGTTTAACATTGTTGAGTCCTATGATGAAAATACATTTTTTTATATACATGAGATAAAAGAGATAATAAGTGTGTTCGGAGGTCATTAAGAGAAAAGGTGAACTGATAATGTCCATAAGGTGTTATCAGAGTCCACATAGTAGGGGTGACAGGAATTTGTCATATTGATTAGGAGTGGCAATCTCATAATAATCTGTCATTTCATTTCAAGCATGGCATACCAAATACACATTGTTATTGATAGGAATATCCGTCATCTAGATCTCTTTATTTTCAGCTGGCTTGTAGTACCTCGAGATTTGGAAACAGAATTCTAACTGAATTATCCTTATCATTAGGCCACACCAATTTAATTTCTTGGTTAACGGATTTTTATTTAAAAAAAAAAACATTTTAGAAAAAAAATATGTTAACCAAGAAATTAAATTGGTGTGGCCTTACCTAGAAATAACTCACCTCTGACCATAATAGCCGCAATATGACTAATTTGCATTCCCCATAATCGGATGAGTCTGACTCATACCAGGCAGGCACCAGTTACCGTAAATCTCAAAATATTTCCAACGTCTATCTAATATGATATTATATTATATCAAACTTGCAAACGGTACATGTATACATACGTATCCATTGTGTTGATTGTTTCAACAACAAGCTTAACTACAAGGTCACAGTGCCAGAGAATTTATTTGCAGCAAACATGAATGAATTAACAGTATTCACAAATAATGTTGCTAATTTGTCATGGAGCTATAGTTTAAATACATTTTAGCTTCTTGTTTATTAAGATGTTATAGTCAAATTTCACTTACCATCTGTTTGAATAACTACATGTATAGCATTGTTGTGGCAACCAGTACACAAGAAAACCAAAAATTATATACATGTATCAACTGATCCTTCATGTTTTTATTCATGACTAACCTAATACCACAGGTTTCAATATAAATAATTCATTTACAAAATAATGCAATACCTTTATTTTCTTGCAGAAAAAAAATCTAGTGGAATGAAAATTAGGACAACCATTACACTTGCTTATGTCAAGACCTTCCAGTCACAGTAAATGACCATTACACACTCACGATAAATAGGACAGGTGGAGACTCAAAATACACTGCGCTGACATGTGTTCTATTTTTGTGCTACTTGGGCCACAGTAGGTCAATTCGTATGAATCATCTTCGACACCTTTCATCCAACATTTGAGCGGAAAGCAGCCAAAAGAATATATCATCATCCAAAGAATCATTTCAGTGTTGAAGATGAATTTCATTTTGTGATGAATTGCCCAATCTATAGTAAAGAGAGAGATGCGCTGTTACAGAATATTACTACTTAGACAATATTCACCCTATCTCAGGAGTCAGGTACACAGAGCGATATTTTCTTTGTACCGTTGTCATGTCCGACTCCTATATCCATCTACATAGGTCAATTCCTCCATAAATCATTCCAAAAGCGAGACAGAATTACCCATACATGACTATATTGTAACCAATATACTGGTTTCGATAATATTTTGTACTTAGAATTGTAGGATAGATTAACCTTATCTTATAGTATTGTTGATTTAATGCCATACACTGTACCATGTACGATTGTTGAGCAATAAAGTTCATTAATTCATTCAGTATTACAGACTGACGCACTTACCAGCGTGCATAATGCACAGAAGACTCTGAGGTTCCGCAGGGGTAGGAATCTATTATTGTTTGGGGCCTGCAGTTGGGATTTAAGATAAAAATAGAGCCTGCCATACCGACTTGACCTGCTAGAGGTCCCTCTTGACACTCAGCCATACTCTACTAGTCTCTACTTGGCTACTAATGCATCACTGAGCACAGCATCTAATCTACATGTGTACTAATAGGCCACACCAATTTAATTTCTTGGTAAACAGATTTTTAAGAAATAATTCTAGCACAAGGACATCGTTAAAACAGAAAGCTGGCGTGAAAACTTGCACCTGACCACGTTCACTCCCCGAAACTGTCTGCACCAAAGTACAAACTTTCCTCTGAGATTCTGTTTACATGTTGATATTCAAATCTAGCATTTAGAAAAAAATTCTGTCAACGATTAGAAATCAAATTTGTGTGGCCTAATCGAAAACACTAACATTTATCTTCCCAGGCCTAGAATTTGTACTCTCCAAGCAGAGGAGGGGTTCCGGCAGGTTTTTGACGTGTTTATAGGCGTTTTTGGCGGGCTTTCTACTTTTTTTTTTTTTTTTGTATAGCCAACCCACACTCTCCAAGCAGAGGAGGGGTTCCGGCAGGTTTTTGACATGTTTTTGGGCGTTTTTGGCGGGCTTTCTACTTTTTTTTTTTGTATAGCCAACCCACACTCTCCAAGCAGAGGAGGGGTTCCGGCAGGTTTTTGACGCGTTTTTAGGCGTTTTTGGCGGGCTTTCTACTTTGTCATTTTTTTTGTATAGCCAACCCAAACTCTCCAAGCAGAGGAGGGGTTCCGTTTTTGTCAGGCTTTCTATTTGGCCATTTTTTTGTGTATAGCTATAAAAAAAAATGCCAAAACGAATAGCCCAACAAAAACGGCTAAAAACATGTCAAAAACCTGCCGGAACCCCTCCTCTGCTTGGAGAGTATAGAATTTGCACATGTACACCATTGCATGTCAGCGTCACGCTTGGTGAGGTAATACACATGACATACATGTTGTTTACAACCCTCAGGGGAGGACATACACACCATGTGCCAACTTAGTGGGGGGGGGGGCGGTTAAACGGTGTATGCCATCTGTTAAAGAATCTTTCGTGAGGAAGCCCCCTTTTTGTATATTTCCCTATTTCTATTACACAATTTCGCTCTTGTTAATCAATCTTTTAACTCCTTGAAATAATTCTTTTTAATCATTAGAAATGTTGACATTTTCTGAACCTGTACCAAGGTCAATTAGTTGAAAATATGTCACACCGAAAGGGCAAAAACATCTACGACTACTCAGTTAACATATATTATTTAGGACAGACTTTTCCCATGGGGCTCGTTTCAACTCATTTGTATTATCACTCATTGAATAACCTTTAAGATATACATCTCCACGATCAATCTGACACCTTGCAAGTTCAATGATTACTGAGAGTGAGTCTTGAAATGCAAGGAGTCATTTTATTTTCGTTCTTTATGCAGTGACCTCCTCACCATGAAATACTACACCATAAATACAATGTATATGCATTACCAATGTATTACTTTTATCTGTAGTTCAGAGTTGTTTTGAGTGTAAAATTCCGACACCGCCATACACTCCTCTCCCCTTCTACTGCGAAATTGAGTCCCCGCAAAAAAAAGCTAAGACTCTCACTCTACAGTACCTAAAAATGTACCTACACTGGTGGTACAAGTACAAAACTGGACTTTATATTTGACCTGCAATTTGACAAATCTTTGGTAGCATGCATAGTCCAGTGGTTAGCGATCTTGCCTCTGGAACTAGAAGCCCCGGGTTCGATCCCGGCTGTGTCGCTCACCCGACATGCACGCTACCGGGAAGGGTCGCAGTCCTTAGGACGGGACGTTAAGCCGTAGTGCTTGTCGAAAAGAGCTAGGGGAATTTCCCCGGTACATTGAACCTGTAAATACTGTACATAGAGTCTGTCTTCTCAGTGTCATGACCAGTGGACTGAGATAAGCTCATTTGTTCATTGAGTCCATTTGAGCTAAACTGGTTCAAGATCACTTTCCTTTCCCTTTTTTTTTCTACCTGGTGACTCAGTACCTCCAAGCCTGCTCCTGCCCTCAAAGTCTCTTCTTAGCCTGCTGAAAGGAAAGGAATCTCGATCCAGTTTAGCTCAAATGAACTCAATGAACAGATGCGCTAATCTTCCACTGGTCGTGACAGAGAGAAGACAGACGCTTAATAATGTACAGTATTTACAGGTTCATTGTACCGGGGAAATTCCCCTAGCTCTTTTCGACAAGCACAATGAACAGTGGACCACGGCTTAACGTCCCGTCCTAAGGACTGCGATCTTTAATGGTAGCGTGCATGTCGGGTGAGCGACACAGCCAGGATCGAACCCGGGGCTTCTAGTTCCAGAGGCAAGATTGCTAACCACTGGACTACGCACGCTACTGAACTCGACATCATCAATCATAAACACATAGCGTTGAAAGTTGAAAATGTGCACACATATTATTGCGATGTGAATTCAAGCGAAAAATTTGCTTCGAGGCCTTATCTCATCAAATTGTGTTCTTTCAGAGATGTTTAAATGAGAATCTCTCCAAGCTATAGCTAGTACTTATAGATAAGGCCACACCATTTTAATTTCTTGGTTGATGGAATTTAAAAAAAATGCCAGATTGGAAAATCAACAGGAAAACAGAATCTCAGAGGAAAGTTTGAGCTTCCAATTCCATTTGTTCGTTCGTTTGTCTGTTTCCCAATATTGGCCAGTCTTGAAATGTTTTTGTGCCCTTTCTAAATGTGTGACTGATAATTTGTCAAGCTAAGACGGGATAATGAATCTACAGTTAGCGAGAAATTGTACCTAAAGTTGGCCATGAAAGTACATTAGAAGCGGGTCCATATGGGGATACATGGATTTAGAGAAGGATCTTGAGGACAGGAGGACAATGTCCAGACTTTGCATGATGTACAAGATGACTAATAAACTTGTGGAAGTACCAACTGATAAGTATCTAATACCAGCTCAGAAGAGGACTAGAAATAGTCATGCTTTTAAGTACCAGAGTTATCAGCCAAGGATTGATGTGTTCAAAAATTCGTATTTCCCGAGAACCATTATAGTACAATGGAACTCTATATCATCAAGTACTGTAGGAGCTTCCTCACTAAGTAGTTTTAAAGAACGGTTGCAGTCAGATATGCAAAGACTAGGTGTAACACTAACAGACCGTTCGGTGTAATATAACCAGCTGCTGCCACGCCGCGTGCCTGCGAAGCTGGTGTGTTATGCCTAATGGCGGTTGTACATTGTACCGGCTACTGTATATAGATACAGATTGTCAGAAAGACACAGCTGAGGCAATTTAGCCAAAAGTCGGGTGCATTTTGAATCCCGAAAAATATAATCTATCAGAAAATAATACCCACTTCCAGAGTGGAATGCTCCTTTGACGTGCTCGAGGCATCTCCTCAAACACAGGACCCCCATTTTACGTAACCCTTTCGAAAGACAGTGCAGCCCCAGGATTGAACCGGGGTCAGTTACCTGAGTCAGTTGAGCTATAGGGACGTCTCTCCACTTGGCAGGCATAAACTTATTATATAAGTGCTGCGTACCTAAAGGTAACATCAGGTACAGGTACCGGTACAGAAGTTTAGAAACAGGTACGTTGTACCTGTACCTGAACAATTTGAAAAATTAACATGTGTTTTTCTGAACTTCTGCAATGACAAAAACATTTTAAAACAGTTTTCAACTTGTCAGTATCTTTATTCAAAAAACATAAAATAGGTTTCCTACCGCCAAACTCTCTTCAGGCCTTGCTATCAAAACTTGCGGCCTGTCTGGATGATTTGTTGCATATTTAAGTTACGCTGTTCCAAGGTGTCACTTTCGTAACGTTTGGTGTTGTATGAGGTCAGGAGATCAGTCACAAAATAAGCACATACTTGGTGTAAATTTATATCGGTACAGTACGGGTACTTCATGATCCTATATTTTGGACCTGTATACGGAATCAATTTTTACGGTACAGTACCGGTACACAGAACCGGTGCGCAGCACTAGCATAAAATATCAACTACCATAAAATTCCTATCTACGTAAGCACCCCTCCTAACGTAAGCACCCCTGATTTGGGGACGATTGCGGGCCTGACTCAGTGAGTTGAAACGTTCAGGGGAAAACCCCTCCTAACGTACGCACCCCCTCTCCAGCATTTCGGTTGATTTAAGACGTTGACATGAATGATCATCCTTCCGATGATGTTTACCAACTTAAAGGGTTACTGAGAAAATGTTCCTGGGTAGAAAATATCAAACAATTTAAATATATGTATCATTTATTCTTTATTGCTGATTGTGTGGTAGCATTCCACACTTCATTTGCATGAAGATGTACTGTACTCTCATGCTGATATGCGATTTTTCGGGTTAGATCCTGGCTGTGTCGCTCACCCGACATGCATTAGTGGCTAACCGGAAAGGGTCGCAGTCCTTAGGATGGGACGTTAAGCCATGGTCCACTGTTCATTGCGCTTGTCGAGAAGACCTAGGGGAATTTCCCCGGTACAATGAACCTGTAAATACTGTATATAGTGTCTGTCTTCCTGTCACGACCAGTGGAAGATTAGCTCATCTGTTATTGAGTTCATTTGAGCTAAAATGGTTCGAGATCACTTTCCTTTCTTTTCCTTTCCTTGCAATGGCATGCAAAGCAATGAGGCTTTCACATTCAAGTGCATTCAGAAGTTGGATCACTGTTATCATTAAATACACTGCTTCTGAGATTGAGAAATGTCTTTGATTCCCGAAATAGCGCAGGAATTGTATGGACAAAATGTTTTGATGCAGAAAGGTAACAGAGGAACAAAATGGAGCTAGAATAGGATTGAATATTCAACCAAGCTACAGTTATGACTGCAATTAAGATGACCGATTAATCATTATATTATTTTTGAGTAGCTCTTATGTTATCAAACCTGTTGGTTTTGGAAAAAATGATGTTTTGCATTTGGTCAACTTCCTATCATGTACATGAAACTTTTGTGAAGGTTATCAATCCAACACTTGCAACAGAAAATATGATTGTGGAATACAGCAAACAAATCCTTTTGATTATCTCATTGCAATGCACTTAGCTTATAAGGCAATAATGAGTACCTCTCAGGCCACACCAATTTAATTTCTTGGTTAACGGATTCCTTTTTTTAATCTTAGCATGAAGACATCATTAAAACAGAGGGCTGGGGTGAAAACTTGCACCTGACCCTGTTCACTCCCTGAAACTGTGTGCACCAAAGTAAAAACTTTCTTCGGAGATTCTGTTTTCATGTTGATTTTCCAATCAAGCATTTTTTTTCAAATTCTGTTAACCAAGAAATTAAATTGATGTGGCCTCAGATGGGACATAAAGTTGGCGGTTTTATGTTTTCCTCCTCGACCATGTTAAAAAAATTCTTAGGCCACACCAATCTAATTTCTTGGTTAACGGAATTTTTGAAATAATGCTAGATTGGAAAATCAACATGAAAACAGAATCTCAGAGCAAAGTTTGTACTTTGGTGCACACAGTTTCAGGGAGTGAACAGGGTCAGGTGCATGTTTTCACCCCAGCCTTCTGTTTTAATGATGTCCTTGTGCTAAAATTAAAAATTAAAAAAATCTGTTAACCAAGAAATCAAATTGGTGTGGCCTTCCCGGTGCAAGTGGTTCAAACCAGTTACAGTCCGGTCTAATGCAGCTTGTTCTTCAACCGTACAAAAACTGAATGTGTTACGCCTAAAGGCAGTGCACCAGTTGTGTGAAGCAGACAAAAATATCTTTGTAGACCTAAGGAACCACTTTGTAATGGCGTGCACTTAGCACTCTAGATAAAAACTACAGTACAGTGACTGCTTCAGAATCTGTGTATGGGAATACTGAATTTGTTCATACCCACTTACCGTATTATGTAAGGCCACACCAATTTGATTTCTTGGTTGATGGATTTTTGGAAAAAATGCTCAATTCCAAAATCAACATGAAAACAGAATCTCGGAGGAAAGTTTGTACTTAAAAATGGTACACACAGTTTCAGGGAGTGAACAGGGTCAGGTGCAAGTTTTCACCCCAGCCCCTTCTGTTTTCATGATTTTTCTTTTGCTAAAATTTAAAAAAAAATCCGTTAACCAAGAAATTAAATTGGTGTGGCCTAATCTACAGGGTTGCTTATTGCCACTGCTAATAATATTGATAAGTGTTCTTAGCAATTTTGACAATTTCATTACAATCTTGAAATCAATTTCAACAAAATCCATTGCAATTTTGTCGACTTCCGAACAATTCGTGCTGGAACTAATAATAACATTCTGGGCAAATCCTATATGTTTATGTACCGTTCCTGTTCCATTTTGAATTCGGCATGAGTGAAGGCACCTGTCACACAAGAATTCCCACTGATTATTGAATTTCCACTAAGTTGTTTTGACTTCTCTGAAATTGCTAAGAACACATGATAGGCACCACTGACTTATTACATACTAGTAAGTAGTTCCCTGAGATTGATATCTATGAAAAGGCAAGATCACAAGAGCATGAAAAATGTCCAATTAAAACATCTCATTCCGCAGTTCTTTCCTTTGGAAACAGATTTATATAAATTAAATCATATACAATATTCAAGGCCCTTGTAGTAGCTAGATTTCAGAGTACACATTACATAATATGTAGGGGGAAAATGACGATTTCTGGCTACCATTATGAAAAGTTGCTTGTATTTTAGTGACGCTGAAGAAGAGTGACGGATGTTTATCCAGTTGTTTGAATTGTCTTTATATGTTGCTCGTTATTGTAACTATTTCTAGAATGAAATTTCTCTCCATAGTATCCAATTACATGTTATCCAGGTTTGTAATTGAAACATGATATACCATTCCAACCATAAATATCAACGACACTATGATCTTAAGATTTTCTAAAATCGGCAACATAATCACGCGGAAGAAGAATTAATCATTTTACCAAATACGAATTAGATATACAATCATGACATGATGGTGTAATATATCAAACAAGAGCTGACATCTAAGCTGACACTAATAAATAATGAATTTATAAATCATAGCAAATTGTCAAGAACACAAGATATCAAACCCAGAAGTTGCACTGCACTACCATAAAAAGCCGCTAGGCAACCCAAAATCTAATCATTTCAAGTTCACAAGGAGATCTACCTACATACCAAGTATGAAGACAATCCATGCAGGCAATCTTGACTTATCATGTTGACAGATAGAAGGACACACACACGAACGCTGACGAAAACATAACCTTCTTAAGGTAAAGGTAATAAACAAGTTTACAAAAATACTAAAAGAATGTTGGGATTTAGACTTTAAGGCAGCTGCAAAACTCGTCAAACAGATGTGAGTGTAAACAGACCAGAATATCCCCCTGGCCAAAATACACCCACATGTACATTCTGACCTGGGGTACATGTACATTCTGGCCTGCTACACTGGAGGTCTTAAATTTAGTGTTCAGAACAATTCTTGAATGAATTGAAACCACAGAGCCTTTAACAAAGCTGTAATCATAGCATATATAATAAGAGCAAGAAATATAATTACCGTACAAGTCTGGACCGTCGAAATCCATCCTGAAATTCGGTTCTTAACTTAAGAATTCACCACAATGCTCCCACTCAGACTCTCAGCATTCAATATTTCACAGTGAGCTAATTCAAGCAAAACCACAAGTCGGTCTGGCAGACTATGATCGTATTTGCGGCTCGTGCAAAGGAAATGATGTGAGGGGAAACTTGGCACTGTGCACAAATTTGTGTATGCGATGATGTCGTGCTTAAAACCCGCACCTGCCAACTGATGAAAGGCACAAGTCATATTCAACAGACCGTACCATTCAGGCATTCTAAAAAGGGGTGGGCAAGGTGGGCTATCGCATTTTTTTTTGTCCTTCCTTCTTTTAAAAGGTCATCGGAAATCCTGCCAAGATTCTCACCTTACAATTCATTGCTGGACAGCTCAATTTACTTATTAATAATTCATAATATGAATATGAAGAGAAGCTCCCCATGGTCCTGAAATACGTTTGAAAGAAATATTTGTGTTATGACTACAAAGTGCAAGGTGTCTGAGCTAAACACAGCACGACGCGACGGAAGCAATTAAGAATTCAATCCGTCTACATCAGATTAGTGTGCACTATGATTCTAATGACTTAAGTGACCAAAATTAATAGCTTCACCCACTTTAAGGGGAAAAAGATAAAGGCATAGTAATTGTACATAATTGGCCAAACCTCAAGGGAGTACTGTAAAAATTGGAATGTTCATGGTGGTTTTATATTTGTGCAACAACTTCTCCACAAGAAATCGTTACACCACATGTGCCTTCCAATTGTAATATATTAACTTACTGCACTACAGAATTTTTCAAACAGCAAGTTTTGCCTTGAAAACCTCCTTTCCACAAACTACCATAAAATTGAGTCCCTTCAAAAATACTGAACTTACAGTATTCTGTCTGCATAATTATTTATAAATCCCAAAATGCACACAGATGACTTCCCTGTGTAAAAGGCAACACTATATATCATTTGAAATTAAACTGATAAGCTTATGCTATTAGGGGACACTGTTAATTTAAAAGTGCTTGTGCCTAATAAACAATGACAAAAATACACTCAGTTTACTTTCAAGTTTCAACCATAATAAATATTATTCAAAATTTGATGCAAAATATTTGTATTTGTATTTATTAACAATTGTATATCACCCTTCAAAAAAATACAATATATAAAAAAAAATATCACCCTTAAAGAAAATATAATTTAAAACAAGAGCTTTTAAAAAAAGCTGGCGTTTCGGCTACGTTTATAAGTGTGAATTGTCTTTTCCCTTTACTTGAAGTAAAATCTGCCAGAGGAAGTCACTCAAGGGCTGTTCAGTCTATAAGAAAAATTGTCATTTTGGGAAATGAGTACTGTTTTAATAGAGAAAGGCAGATTGGGGAAAGCAATTTTGAAGTTACGTCACTTAACTTAAGTGCTTTTGAAAAAGCTGGTCTTGGCCTACAACTTGTGCTTATTTGTAAAATGTATAATAGGCTCATTATAAAAGCTATCAATGTAATTATGTACATGGCACGCAATAAAACATAAAATTTGAAAAAGCACCATTGAATCATCAGCACTATGGTAATTAAGTGAAATAGAAGTTCATAACAGCTAAGGTTCTATCTAAAATGACTACCAAATGTCAAACAAATCAACAGCTACCTCATCCGTATTATTCTGGTTTCCGCATTTACAACATTTCTTCCTTATTTTCCTGGGTAATTTTGCTAAAATTCATGAAAATTCCCATAGTTTTGTGCCGAGGGGCGCCACTTTCCACGTCCGTGTTGTCTGAATGAAGTCGATACTGAACAATGGAGCATTTGCTACTGTAACAAAGAATCGCTGTTTTGCAAACAACATCAAGAGCCTCTGTTTACATCGGGGATAGAAGTTTAGTGGCGAGTGTTTTGCAAGAATCATCTTACCGCGCATAGGAGCGGCTGCACGGTATTTTCCATTACAATGAACAGAAAAATTCGAATGCCGGGTTTGGAATCTATGAAGTCCTGTTCATAAGACAAAGGCCTTGTATATATTAAATGAATATTTAAAAATAACAAATATAAAATATTTCTTTATTTATTAATGAAAAAAATGATATTCATAAATATGATATTGATAGATTAATATAATATCAATATATATTTTTGATATTCAATATCTAAAAAGGAAAAAAAAAATTCATGCACGGATACGAACCCGGATCTTCTGGGTCCGAAGTGCTTCGCGTTGCCAGATCGGCCAAGCTGCGGTACGTACTTACTTACTATGGACGTAATGCTATAACCTCACTATATGGTATCATTTATGCCGATTTTTGCTCGTTTTCTTGACGAAATCATTTTTTTTCTTCTGCAATCTTGTGGAATAGATGTAATATGGTCATTTTTCAGGATATCAAAGTCCGAAACCACAATGCAATGATATTTCCGAACAGTTGTAGCAGTTACATGCGGTCGCCGTCCTGTGTCACATGCAAATCTAGCGTGCCTGCCTTTTCGTGCTCTCTTGCCATATAAGGCAACGGCTATACAAGGATTTGAGAACGTATTGCCATATAAGGTCTTATTGTGTGCGACACAGTGTTGAACCAAGCTTCCCTGGTCCTTGCTTCCTTGCTTGAAGGTAAAAGCCAGGACAATGCGTTCCGGCGCGCATGCGCCGAAACGCAAAAAAATTATCACCCTTAAAAAAAACTATAATATGTAAAAAAATATATCACCCTTCTGATGTTAGTAAACATCGAACATCACAAATCATACTTCCAGTTCTTGATTCCTGCTCCCAGCTAATCTGTTTAATAGATTTTATCCATGATGTCACAGTGAACACGGCAGCTGATTCGGAGCCTTGCACCCAAGCTCATGAAAACAAGTGGTTTTGAAAGTAGCTGGCATCTTGCCCAGGTTTGTGTATGCAAAAGGTTTTCTCCGAAGATCTGCCAAAGAAAGTCACTCAAGCGCTGTCGAGTCTATGACATGCCATTTTGAAAAAGGGGTGTTTTTACAGAGAAAGGCAGATTGGACCAGAAAGCAATTTTGAAGTTGCCGTACTTATATACTGTCGCTTCAATATTACAGTGTATCACACGGTCCAGAACACCCGTATCAGGCCCAGGTATGACATAATACAGTATATAGCACGGTCATTCCTGCTTGTAATGTGTGAGTAAACAAACCAAAGAAACAATATTATCATCAACAAATTAATGGCCGTTCATAGTGAGGTCAAAGGCAAGAAACAATATGTTTGGCACAAGAACGGTTTTATTACCCATAACATAAGGCCACACAAAATTCTTTTAAATTTTAGCACAAGGACATCATTAAAACAGAAGGCTGGGGTGAAAACTTGCACCTGACCTTGTTCACTCCCTGAAACTGTGCGCGCGCACCAAAGTAAAAACTTTCCTCTGAGATTTTGTTTTCATGTTGATTTTACAATCTAGCATTTTTCTAAAAATTCCGTTAACCAAGAAATTCAATTGGTGTGGCCTAATAGTAGTAAACTATTTCTTCTTTACTTCAAAGTAATGATTCCGACGTTCTAATGTTCAGTTGTTGAGGCATTTGCTTTAGCATAGCATATCCTGCTATAATATGATTGAAAATATAAGCCACACATCTGAAAATTGCTATTTTTCATAGTATCAGATGTTGCATATGAAGACTTGCACACAGGTACTGCTAGGATGATGTGTTGATTCAAGTGGCGTCAAACTCTTTAATTGTCAATGATGTAACAATGCAAATTAGATTATAGTAGACTGAGGTGACACAAGTAGGTGATAACGATATTTGTTACAGAGACAGATTCTGGGAACTGGAACCAGAATTCTGGGAACTTCATTTTCCCCTATAGCTACCAGATGTGACATTAAGCCATTTGGGTTTAAGATAATTACTGAAATGTGGGAGGCAGGCCCAGATTGATCTGGAATTCCCAATAGAAACTGGAGGCTGTTCTTTGTAATCATGTTTGCTGACATTCAACTTTATTCTATGTGGTGCATCCAAAACTCTTTCTATATTTACAGTGTCACCTAATTTCTTTCATTGGGTGCATCAGTGCACCTATTTTCAAAAATGAATATCCAGCCCTGTTCACAAAGCAAAACTACCTAACACCAATCTGCCCTCCTATACACTTAGATGATGACTTACAGTAATGACCTGTCAAATAACCTGTCAGAGTGGTTATAATTGATAGCTTCGTCTACTTTAAGGCATTATGGCATACACCACCATATTAACCCAGCTTCTTTGTGCAGTGCATCATTGCAATGTTAGATTATGCACTACGCTGAGAGTTATTTTAGTTCTGCCCACATTTCACCGTTTTTGTATGGATTACACGTAGATGACAGTGAAGTTGTCAAGAAGGAGAGGTCGAAATTGGATGGCAAAATGATCCTGCTTTCCCGGCATAATTAATGTACATGTAAATGCTAAAATCCCCCTGAAATTGCTAAAGTAATGCTAAAATACCCCTGAAAATCTTCGCTAGCGAAGCCAAGCCATTAGAAGAAATGCTAAAAGAAGAGAAGAACTGATTTATCGTGTGGCTTCGTGTGGCGTAATGGATAGAACATTGTACTGTCAAACAAGGGGACTCGAGTTCGAACTGGGGCTGCCCCAGACATGTCTGGACATGCACCACGACGTTGTGCCCTTGGGAATGGCGCTTAACACGACTTTCCTCACTTCACTCAGGTGTGAATGAGCACCTACAATGTAGCTCATCTAGGGTAAGGGACATCCCTCGGATAGGACGTTGATTATAAATAAATGGAGGTCCCGTGTTTGGAGTCACACCTTGAGCACGTAAAAGAACCCACCACAGCTTTCGAAAATGAGTAGGGGCATGCCCCAGTGTGAGATGGTGCAAAACCTACAGTCCTATGACCGCACATGGGTTGGCCCTTAGTGATAGCCTCCGGCTAGCTGGGCAACCCTGGCATGTACATATTGAACAAATGAATAAATGAATAAACTGATTTACCAAAAAAAAGGACAAACAACATCAAAAGAAGATGACTACGTAATATACTATCCATATCTCAGCCTGTCCATCCACTCACTGGCAATCTGCCATCAAACATCAAAAGTCAGAAATTGAACATAACTGCAGTACTCCATATATCCACTAGATGGCATTTTTGTGACATGAAACAGTTAAAGCTGTTAAGCTGAAACTGTTTAAACAGACTTTTATTTCGTGCAATCTTAGACTCTATTGACAACTAGTTATATAATGAATGATAATGAAGAATTTTGAATTTGTAATCATTATGTTTTATCTTTTGTAAAGTCCTGATGAAATATGTAGGACATATTGTGTACAAAAGGCGAAATTCAGCACCTGTGCTGCGAGTTTTTTTTAATATTGAATAAACTATTTAAATTCTCTCTCTCATGAAACACAAATATCTGTTTGTGATACCTTTTGTTCTATCTTACACTTTGTAAAGTTTTTATACTGTCCTAAATCGTGATACGATTCTGTTTCATTTAGTTGTAGCGTAAGATGCACATTCAATCTGTATAAATTGCAGTACCCAATTTGAAAGCCAGGTGGTATTTCTGCACATTCAAGTGTTATATCAAACACACAATCCATTTGTTCCCATTTTGATTTTTCATACTCCTATAACAAGTGTTAAAAACATGAATTTATCTCCGCAGGGCTCGAAGTTAACTATGTCCCTATGTCCTGGCCGCGGGGCCACCAAAATTTGACCTGGGACAACTCAATAATCAATTCGGGACATATTTGGGACAATCAGGGCTCCTGAGTGCCACTGTGCTCCTCCCTTGTGAAACTGTATACTGGTCCCACACACTGTTTTTGGTGTGGTACTAGTCTTCTCAAAATCAATCATCATTTATCACTCAGCATAGTGAAAGGAAAGCCTGTCCCAGCTAGGTTGTGGCACATGTCTGCTCCCCTGACAGGGGGTCAGCAGAGGGATGGCCACACCTCATTTACTTGATTAAGGTTTGCCATGCAAGATTAGAAATCAAACATTTTCGGATTTATTCTACCTCCCCAAGAGCCACCGCATCAATGAAGTCTTTAAACTCTGCAGAATTATGCTTTTTCTTTTATAACCTATTAAAATACATTATTTCAGGTTGTTAACAATATTTCTGGTTGTTAACTTTGTTGAAACTTGTGTTTACTACTGAGTGTATATATCTTTGTATGTATTATATTTTTCAAATTTTATGCAATTTTCTATTTTACAATACACAATTTTGTATATAACTAAAAAAAAATATTCTAACACAGATTGGCTTGGGCTCAGGTCCTGCAGCGCTCGTGAGTGCGACTCGCATACAACATGTATGCGACCAGTTTTTTGAGAATGCGACTAGATTTAAAATCACGGTCGCACGGTGCGACAATAAAAAATTAAGACCTGCGCCAGGATAATGCCTGCAGAACTAAGCGGCAAGCTGAAAATATTTAGGTATTCCAACGCTACCGCGAATATCGTCGGTGAATTTTCTATCATGTTCCCACACCCGCGGTACAAAAACTATCCGTTCCTAGTGGCAAAGTTACCCATAGAAATAAAGGGTATAAGTTTCTCTCCTTTGTGGTGTATTTGTTTGATTTGTAAAATGTTTCAAACGGCAAAACTTTGTCGATGAAAGTGAGCGCTCGCCGGACGCTCGCTGTTTTCAATGGCGGCCATGATGTTTATGAAAAATAGACCGCAGCAGAATAAAAGCCCTGTTTCCTGTGGTCATATTTATACCTGTTCGAGCGATGATTTTTATGATCAAAAATTGATGAATCAATTCAAGCGGAGTTTTATTTTTAAAAAATATCAAATTTTCCTTTTGTCACCGGTATCATTTCAAAGCTCATTACCTGCCCGTTGTTATGTTGCTACGTTCATTCTGCTGCTGTCTATACTGCACAGCGGCGAATCACAAAGCTTTCTCCATGCGGTCGGCCTGTCATTGGATGGCTGCGCCGCGCGGTCCTGACGCGCGAAATTTGAACTGCGCGTTTCAAAGGAACCGAAGATATTTGACTGGTTCGGCACAAACAGATCATTTTTGATACTATTGAGCAAGAATTTTAACGATATTAAAGTATTTTGGATTATTTGTAGACAGAGGGTGAGGGTAAAAGGAAAAGAAATGCCTGTAAAAATGTTGAACTTGATGCCAGCAGTGAAGTTTCACATTATGGAATGTGACTTTATTTGTTTTGGTCATGAACCCAATAGATAAGTTTTAGAGTTATCTATTTATTTATCATTCAAGGTTATGTGAATCATTACTTGCCTTGTTCCAAGTAAAAAATACCATTGTGTATTTTTCAACTTGTTGAACTTGAGGCACCGTGGCCCCCGGATAGGGGCCAGCCGGGGAACCTATGCTGAATTTTTCTAAAAATCCATCGTACTAGTATCAGTATGTAGGAAGGTACATGTATTGAATGAATTGAATTGCCAATTGTTCTGCACCATCAATGTAGGCTTTTATCTTTTATGATCTATTCAAATACTTTATTCCCGGTTGTTAACATTGATTAATAGTAGTACTGTATTACTTGGTACTGTATAGCCAAGACTTTTGCTTGTTCTTCCAACTTTTTGTAGTGGTGCTCCTAGATTTTTGCTGGTGCTCCTAACTTTTTTGAGTTAGGAGCACAGTGCTCCTAGGCCTAAAAGTTAGTCTGGAGCCCTCTCCTGACTTGAGTATAGGTCCAAACCTGAACATGAACCTCTGGAACTGAATGCAGACCCGACACTAAGTTCATATCTTTGGCCCTGGTTGGGACACTTCAGGACACTTTCGGGACAGTTGAAATCCACTTTTGGGACAATGTTGGGACAGTAGGGGAAAAAGTTAATTTCGAGGCCTGAGTCTCCATTCTGTTTCCTTCAGTTACATGTCATATCATATCAAAAATAACTGCAATACTCCATGTATCCACTAGATGGCGTTTCTGCACAAGTGTTGCATGGAACATGGCTCAGCCGCTACCATTCTGCTTTATCTCACACTTAGAACAAGTGTTCTACATCTGAATCATGAATCGACTCCTTTTCATTCATTTTCATAACGTAAGATTGACATAATTGCAGTACTTGATTTACAAGTCAGGTGGCATTTGTTTTATATTATCTCTTCTTATCTTTAAAAAAATAAGGTTAAATCGATTGTTTTCTTGAATTGAACAAATACAACTTAGCAAATGCAACTTCGTGCCTCCCATGAGGACAGGAGCCACGGGACTAAAACTCAGAAACTCCAGTGCAATAAGTGTTCCAAAAGCCTGTACTAAGACTAGTAAGAGGCTCAGTAATTCCTTTCTCCACTGTGCAATACGGCTGTATAATAAGGCAAAAGTATAGATTTTAACTGCGCAATTTTTTCGTAATGTTTTAGATTAATCATATCGCTATATTAGTGGACTGCAAGTCATCATGTTTTATGTGGTTGTGATGCATAGACTATGTAATAAGGACGTAATTCAGGTGTGTTTGCCTGCGAGTTCCTTACCGAATGAAATCATTTCAATCTAGTCAACCCTAAGTCAGGCAACCACCTGGAATACCCGACCAAATCACAAGAAACATCGAAAAAGTACTTATGTCTAGTCCCATTCAATTTACATACATGTAGTTAGAACCCTCTGCTGACAAACTGTTTAACCCAACCAGCAACCCCTTTTTCTGGTCCCTAGGGGGCGGGGCGTTCACACCCCAGTCAACAACCTAAAATTGGTTGACAGCGGCACTCAGCCCAGCAGCGGCCATCTCCAGGTGCTAGCCGGGTAACAATCTTAAGCAGACTTAGGGGTGTTTTACCAGTCCCAGTCCGACTAAGCCATGGCCTTTTCCTGTCACTCTATCTTTCTAACGTTATATTCCGTGATTGTAACTTAGTATCACAAGTCCTTACATAAGCCTGTTACCATATACTTGTACCGATCATTCAGCCAACCAACTAGTCTGGATCTGGAGCAACCACTCTCCCTCAGAAACCACTTATGCTCAGCCCGTCGAGAGTGGTTGCTGAGACAAGGTTTAACTGAACAAGTATTTGATCTACACTCAAATGCTCCCTCGTACACTAAAAACAAGATTAACATACCTGGATTGTGAATCAGAATTGGGAGGAGGCCACCAACATTACAGGTAGAGTTGGATGGTTGTGTAGTTCAACATTTGATGACAGATGACCAGTCAACACGTTGGAGTTGATATGAAAAGAAGAAGACACTTGGTAAGAATATCAGGAACGTCTCAGGAACAAAGTAGCATTTAGGCCACACCAATTTAATTTCTTGGTTAACGGAATTTAAAAAAAATGCTAGACTGGAAAATCAACATGTAAACAGAATCTCAGAGGAAAGTTTGTACTTTGGTGCACACAGTTTCACGGAGTAAACAGGGTCAGGTGCAAGTTTTCACCCCAGCCTTCTGATTTCATGATGTCCTTGTGCTAAAATAAAAATAAAAATCTGTTAACCAAGAAATTAAATTGGTGTGGCCTTAGGCCACAGCATTCAATTTCTTGGTTCTTTTATTGGTGGAAAATTAGGGAATGGGCAGGCAAAATAGAAAGATAAACGGGCATCCTGTGATAGACGTAAATGCTGCCACAGGAGCCGCAAAGTCAATATAGCTGTTGAGCAAAACATTTCAACTTCCAATACAATGACCAATGGCAAAATAGTTACATGCAAGCAGCAAATGCAAGAGCCAAGAAATCAAATTGGTGTGGCCCTGCTGGATGACCTATGCATGTGAATTGATTCTAAGAAAAAAAAATCAATCAAACTGTTACATATGCTTGACAGCAAAGCAGTGATTTTTGTACCATGTCGACGTGCATTTGTGGAGAGAGGACAATCACTATCATCTCGACTGGGAAACGATCTATTTCCTTTGACATATAATATCGATTTGCACTTTCTTTTTATTACAACTGACATCTGACTTACAATTGAGGCAATTATGTTTCATAATGTATACTTGTGCAGAAGGCAGGGCAATGACCCCCTGGGAAGGTCAATGACCCCCTGGGAAGGTCAATGACCCCTTGGGGCGGGCAATGACCCCTTGGGGAGGGCAATGACACCCTGTATTGCATTCATCACTGTTGAAAACCACTAGGTATACCTGACTCAGGTCTGACAGAGGTCTGAGTGAGAGAACTAACAAATGCCAATGCTGAATAAAAGTGTCCATCTGGGTCATACAATCCTTGTCTGTCAAGTCGAGAGGGGGAATACAGACTGAGTCATGTTTGGGACTGCATTACAGTTACTGCAATGCCTCCTTGTGGCAAGGAGTGGAACAGCACATTGTATCCTGGTGAAGGCAGTTAAAAGCAACTGAACCATCGACTAAGAAATTGTGGTTGTGTAACAAGAAACACTATTTGTAAATGGCCATGCCAAGTGGTTACCATTTACAAGTCAAAAACAAAATGCCAGAAATAAAATGACCAGTAGACATCAATCCTGGAGAAAAGGAATCAAGCCACGTTGCTTTATGTGAAATCTTGACTGACAATAACCAACCCTTCAGCACCAAGGAAAGGGACATACATGTTGTATTGTGCAAGTCGTCATTGTAATGCAAGACAATACATCGTTGGACATATGGTACTGTACCGATATAAATCTACACCAAGTCTATGCTTATTTTGTGACTGATCTCCTGACCGCATAGCCTCATGCAACACCATACATGACCAAAGTGACACCTTGGAACAGCGTTACTAATATGCGACAGATCATTCAGGAGGGCCTGGAGTTTTGATAGCAAGGCCAAGGGAGTTTGGTGGTAGGAACCTAGTTATATTCTTTGAACAAAGATGCTGACAAGTTTTAAACAGCTTATCAATGTTTCTGTCATTATTGAAGAAGTTCAAAAGAACAGATGTTGATTTGTAAAATTGTTTAGGTACAGGTACAGGTCTGGACCTGAACCTAATCCTCTGTACCCGTACCTATACCAGTACCTGATGTTACGTTTAGGTACGTAGCATCACTAAACACCTAGTATGTCATCATATGCACGCATATGATTGATCACTCTCAATTTTCACTTTAATACCCCCATAAATGAATTGGTAATTACATCGCTGGATTAGGCCACAACAATTGATTTCTTGGTTAATAGAATTTTTGAAAAAATGCTAGATTGAAAAATCAACATGAAAGTAGAATTTCAGTGGAAAGTCTGTACTTTGGTGCACGCAGTTTCAGGGAGTGAACAGGGTCAGGTGCAAGTTTTCACCCCAGCTTTCCGTTTTAATGATGTGCTACATGTAGTGCTAAAATTTAAAAAAAGATCCGTTAACCAAGAAATCAAATTGGTGTGGCCTTACCCCCAAATATGAATTGGTAATTACATTGCTGGATTACCGTCACTATCCACATATCATCCCGACAAGATGGCTGTCTCTTGCTCGAGAGATGAAGGTTATGACATTTACTAAATAGTCTAAATTGCGTCGCGTCGTGTGGCGTAATGGTTAGAGTGCTTGGCTCAGAACCAAGAGGTCCCAGGTTCCATTCTCCGACACTGATGTTGTGCCCTTGGGAAAGGCACCTAACATGACTCTCCTCACTTCACTAAGGAGAAAATGAGTACCTAACTTCAGGTACGAACGTCTCTCAGATAGGATGTTAAATGGAGGCCCAGTGACAGCCACATCTCGAGCATGTTAAAGATCACGACACAATTATTGAAAAGAGTAGGGGTCCAGAGCTTATGATACATGATATATAAAAAGTGTCTCTAAATATATGTGTTCTTCTTTTCATCAGATACATTGGTCTGCAACTTGTATAAACACTGGCTGCAATTCATTTGAACTCCATAGAGCACCATTTCAAAGAGGGTTGCGAAAAACGATACACAGACAGAATCTTTTTTTCATCTTTGAATATTTTGTAGATTGTACCATATTCGTTTTTGGTATTCTCTTGTGCACCCTTTTATAATTTTGTTACCACATTGAAGGCGGTTGGCTCGAGTCTATAGCTTTAGAAACCCCCATGGGGCAATTACTGTGTTCTGCTACCAACTACTGACACTAAAGCCACTTACCATTTATCTATTTATTGGTTCAGCATGTACATGCCAGGGTTGCCCAACTAGCCGGAGGCTATTACTAAGGGCGAACCCATGTGCGGCCATAGGACTGTAGGTTTTGGACCATCTCACACCGGGGCATGCTCCTACTCTTTTACAAAAGGTGTGGTGGGTTCCTTTACGTGTGCGAGGTGTGGTTCTCCCCAAACACGGGACCTCAATTTAACGTCCTATCCGATGGACGTCCCTAACCCTTAGATGAGCTAGGTACTCATTTACACCTGAGTGTCTGGGGGCAGCCCGGGTTCAAACTCGGGTCCCCTTGTTTGAAGGTCGAATGTTCTATCCATTACGCCGCACGACGCTACACTTACCATTGAGAGTTAAGAATGAATTTACAATGATTTATGATTACCATATTTTGCATGTGCGAAGCACTTTGTTACATACTTATATCTTGAGTCTTTGAGACATTAATCCTTCAAGAAGTAAAAAAACCTGGCTTAAGAAAAATGCACTCAAACGCAAGTCAAATCATCCCTTCTTTTAAACTCCATACAACCCAACAACTATCATACCTACGGCTTCAAAAGCTTTACCAAATACTAGATGAATCCATCTTTTCCTGAGCCTGCAAAGAAGGAATGAGAGCTTACTCCCTTTCCTCGCCTGAAAAGTGGCGATAACAGCAACAGAAATGTATAAAGATTTCACTGCATTATGATTTTCGTTTGGACCTTTTGATCAAAGACACCCAACAATCTATTAGAACAGGATAAGCTTCTGATAAGTAGTGAGTCTCTAACTGTTACAGTCACTGTAGATCATTTTGCAAGGATTAATGCGCAGCAGACCGCAGGGCTGTCTACAGCTTCTAATTTTTTTCTGTCCCACTCATTGTCTGGCAGCCAATGTGTTGAGTTTTCCTTCTTAGATTCATCATTTTAAGCTACATTTTCATCAATTTCATGTCATAAAGTTCAGATTTTGGGACGAACAAGGTAAAATTTATTCCGTCCCAACAAGCAAATCACCGTCCTGGGACGGAGGGACGGGTCCTGGAGACAGCCCTGGCAGACGGTCTATCAAGGGAATTAGTTGACACAACGACAAAATAAAGTCATGAAATTTTTGTAAATTATACATGCTCCATCCTAAGGCCACACCAATTTAATTTCTTGGTTAGGCCACACCAACTTAATTTTATGGATGACATCCGCGCGCGCATTGATTTTCGCCTGTTCTCCAAAAAAAAAAAAAAAAATCACCTCCGAAGAAACTTGTAGACTCATATTGCCGCAAAGGGGCAGCATTGAGCCGGCTTGTCGTAATACACTATATACACTCACATTGTCCAACACAACTGGTATGTATGTGACTCGTTGCGATTGAAGTGGGCGCCGCCCCTCATGAGCCCAGTAGTATATTGTTCATGATATGACAATACTTGCTCTGACTGAAGGCGTGATGTTGTGTACACAGCCGAACACATTTTTTTCTTTGAACGGCCAAATGTTACATATGGGTCTTTAAACCAGGCATCATCCATGTTAAAGGCACTGTAATATTAGCCTGGGTGCCATCCTATTTCTACCGGGGCTCCTACACTCGCTTCCCTAAAAAAAATTTAGGGAAGCGAGTGTAGGAGCCCCGGTAGAAATAGGATGGCACCCAGGCTACTTTAATATGAGCTAATGCCAACAAATAAAGACTTGTTTGTTTGTTACACTGTGTTCTGTGGTTTAATTGGCAATACCAGCTATTTAGTCCTCCGGTTTATCTTTTTCTTTTTTTTGCTAGATTTTTCTTTTTTTCGCCCTCGCGCATTAGTTTTGGGGACTCCAGAGGATGTCATCCATGAAATTAAGTTGGTGTGGCCTTAACAGAATTTGAAAAAAAAAATGCTAGATGGGAAAATCAACATGAAAACAGAATCTCAGAGGAAAGTTTGTACTTTGGTGCACACAATTTCAGGGAGTGAACAAGGTCAGGTGCAAGTTTTCACCCCAGCCTTCTTCAGTTTTCATGCTTTTTTTGCTATAAATTTTTTTAAAAAATCTGTTGACCAAGAAATTAAATTGGTGTAGCCTTACAACTCAGCCCAGGAATAAACTTGTACCCGGGCCAGTGGGAACAAACTTGAACATACAAACACCATGACGAATAAACGAAACAGACCAAAACAATACCTCCATTTTTACGTAGGTAAAAAATGAGACCAAAATGATGACCGCACACAAGACACTGAGACAATCTTATGGAACACCTGGGCCCCACATGGCCAAGATCAGCTCGTGACAGAGTGATCGGAAGCCGGCTAAGGGAGGGGTTCCTCCTTCACAAATGAATTCTCATCCCAAGAAAAGGACACCTGAAAAGTTATGGATAACATTATAATGCAGCCTACATACTACCCATGTAGTTAATGGTTACACAGACTTGCTGCAAGTTGTATGAAACTGTGAGGACAAGTATTATATGCATTGTCATTACCACTGACTGCACAGCATCAAAAAAATGTTATAACTAAGAACAAACTTTAAACTACTTGTTGAATGTATGCTTTTCAGTACTATGGGCTGCACCATATCCATGCTCTATTATAAGGCCACACCAATTTAATTTCTTGGTTAATGGAATTTAAAAAAATGCTAGACTGGAAAATCAACATGAAAACAAAATCACAGAGGAAAGTTTGTACTTAGGTGCACACAGCTTCAGGGAGTGAACAGGGTCAGGCGCAAGTTTCTACCCCAGCCTTCTGTTTTGATGATGTCCTTGTGCTAAAACGTTACCAAACAAATTCGTTAACCAAGGAATTAAATTGGTGTGACCGAAGCATAGATCGCACTTCTTATGTGTATGGTTTTCAGCACCATGGACTGCATTGAAAGCATGGTTTTCATTCTTCACAATGGACTCAAGTACTTGTAAGTATCATTTTCAGCACCATGGACTACACCATTTCCATGTTCTATTATTACCAAGGATCCCACTTCTATAAGGCCACACCAATTCAATTTCTTGGTTAACAGATTTTTTTTAAATTCTAGCACAAGGGCATCATTAAAACAGAAAGCTGGGGTGAAAACTTGCACCTGACCCTGAAACTGTGTGCACCAAAGTACAAACTTTCCTCTGAGATTTTGCTTTCATGTTGATTTTCCAATCTAGCATTTTTTAAAAATTCTGTTAACCAAGAACTTAAATTGGTGTGGCCTAAGCATGGTTTCCAGCACTATGGACTGCACTGTATGCATTTTTGGTAGAAATTACTATATATGAACCAAGCTTATCATATGCATGGTTTTTTTAGTACCACGGACTGCAATGCATGCATGGTTTTATTTACCACTACAGACCAAACTACTTCAATGTATTAAGTTAAGTTTAAGTTAAAATCCTCCCACACCATAAGGTGTATAGGGCTGTGCCCATCCCCGTTTCATAGCCCTGGAACCACACTGTGGTGCAATCACTGCAGCAGGGGGCTAGTCCACTGGCAGTGGAGTGTGTTTAACTTACATACTGTTTCAGAAGTATGTACAATTTTTTTAAGTCTTTGGTATGACTCGATGCACCTCTTGTCCATAGGTGTCCTACCCAGGAGTTGAACTCAGGCTTTCTGGTTCCAAGTAATCAAAACCAGATGTGGTAAGTAACAGAAGCACAGACCACTACACCACAGAGACACCCCACTTGAATGTATATATGGTTTTGATTACAGGGTACCAAACTTTTTCCCCACATGATTTTCACTGCTTTCCTGCTGAAGCCCCAAAACCGACAAATCAAATCGATGTGGCCCAACCGAATCACCCCAGGTGCCAGACAGTCCATAATGGATTGCCTAATCCTGATCATGTCTGCCACATGGAGTACAGTGATCTAACACAGATCTGCATAGCCACTAAAAACACAGCCCTTGGGGCATGGCTGTCTCCAGCTTTACATTTTTTTCCGTCCCACTCATTGTTTGAGAGCCGATTTTTTAATTTTCATTGTTGAATTTGTTTTTTTTAAGCTTGAAAATATACATTTTCATCAGTTCTATCTCATGAAATTGATATTTTGGGGATGGAATGGGTTGAATTTTGTTCTGGGATGGAATGGGTTGAATTTAGTTCAAACAATACTATCACAATGCATAGCGACGTCCATCATGTAAAAATATGACATCGTTGTGATATGAGAACTCACTGAAAATCGTGGCCGGGGTTTTTGTAGGCTCGCAAAACAAAGAGAATCATCATACGGCAAGTTTTTGCATGGTTGAAGTTACTCGCAAATGTGTTAGATAGTGTTAATAAATGTTACTGCCAAAAATATTTCAGCATATTTTTCATTTCCATATTTTGGGCCCTTAATATTGCTTTGGTTGCCTTTAAGGTCTATCAAAAAAGGGAAATGAAAAATGGTGGCCTGAAACACCATCCATTGCTTTGCATTCATTCAACAGGTCCTCCCCATAGGCGACTGATGGCTATTTCCAGCGACGTAATCAATCTATCCGACCTCAAAGAACTTCTAAGATGCATCTCAAAAGCATGTTAGATGAGTATCAGGTCACTAGGCATCCTTCCGTGTTGTGAGTTAATGACTATGCTTTGTACATGGTGTTTGGCGGAGTGCCAAAAGTGACTTTGTAGCCAAATCCTAGAACGGCAGTACTGGTCATGTATGTAGCTGGTAGGCTTTTAGCTAGGATTTATAGACAAGGGGTCCAAAAATGATGGTGGGGGTGGGGGATGCTGTGATGCGGGGGTTAGGTGTGCTCTAGACTTATCATACTTTCACGAGCATTTATATTTCCTGTTCTTATCATACTTTAAGCAGACCATTTTAAGACTTATTCATAAAAACTGCTTGTTCCTTCTCTGTCTCCCAATGGGCTCTATGGATTAACAATTTCCTGGCATGTCAATCAGTTTTCATGCTGTCCCAGTGTCTGGTAGGACTAAAAAAGCATCAGTGACACTGTAACACAGTAACATGTGTCTGTAATTATGTACCAGGGTATCCTCTGTGTGTCCAGCTGGAAAAGAGGGCGTCCAATTTCCTTGTTATTTTAGTATCATGCGTCCAATTGACGCATGGACGCATGCCTAGCTAGAAGCCTGTTAGCTGGTAACATCTACTAACATAATTCCACCAGGGTAAATAATTCCACCAGCCTGAAAAGATACGTCCAAACAGATCTCCAACTCAACGTCCTCCAGTATAAAAACTATAAATTATATGCACTCCTGCATATCTAAACTATGCATACATGTACCTGGGTGAGATCTCTCAAACACACTGTTTTTCACAGTGGCAGATTTATGCAAACCGGCGGATTAATGTTTTTAAAAATTTATCATACTCTTATGCCTCATAAGTTTTCATTGATTTTGTAACGTAAAATGTGGTTTTGTTCTAACTGGTGCAAATCACAAACATTGATGAATATAATCACACTAATAGATAGTACTCTATCCGAAGCGACCCATTGCGAAACTCCATTAGAAGGTTAAGGTATGGGCAAAAAGTCCGGAGTGTCGCCGGATGGGTCACTGAACGGTCTCGTGACAAAAAAAAAAACGAGGGCGGGTGGGTGGGTGCTAGCTTCGCCGAACTTCCTTTACCTTACCCCACAAGGCTCATTCACTGCGCCCACCTAAGTTACTCGACTTATTCGAACGGATACGACTTATTCTGACGACGGTACAAATAAGATCCCTCCTCAGCGCCTGGAACTAGCCAGCTCGACCTCCAAACAGGCTAGGAACGAAAACCAATCACCCCTGAGACCCCCCCGAGCCCCCCCCGGCCTACGAGTCTCTCCTTCTCTAATGCTCCCCGTCCCCCGCCGATTGACCACACCGTCGTAGCTCGACAAGACAGAGAATACGCGTTCTGAAGCTTAAATACGGTTCTGTGGACAGGTGATAGAGTACAGGTGGTTAGTGAGGTCACGTGGGCTGCTTCCGACCAGGTGTCGCCTCTTAATGACGCGAAACCCGGTCAGAAGCGCCCAAGTGTCTCACTTTGAATAGTATTTGAAATTGTTGAATTTCATGATTCAGACTAAGGTAAAATTTTCCATGGCCCTCCTTCCTGGTCAATACAGATTTTTCCATGACGTTTCAATTGATTTACATGTGAACTCTGAGAACAGCTTGTAAGAGTGGGGACTTATTGAGTTGAAACATTGTCTTTAAAAATATAGAAATCAGACCATAGATGAGACTTTCTTTCTAAAAGATTTTCCATGAGAATGTGCACTGTTATTTCCAGTAAAATGTTTTGCGAGGACAACTGCGGTGACCTACTAAGTTCACCTTGGCCTGACCTCCGTATAATGACTAGCAATCAACCGCCTTGAGGGGAGAATGACTGCAACGGCTGCTTTTAGGCGACGCCAGGTTAACTTCTCGGTTCTCAGATCCGGAAACCAAGAAGGCAGCACAACAAAAATAGCGCATGTAATAACTACTGTAAATGCAGAAATGTTTGTCGGGTGGTTTTATTTTCCCGTTTTTTGGGTGAAGTCTTTCTGAAGGTTATATCCTGGCAGGATAACATCCCAGAGTGTACCTCCCTTGCCTGGCCAAAAGGCAAGAAACAGACGAGCCTGGAGACAGATGTCCATCTTCCTTGCTACCTTGTCCCCCCAACGACCCGGAGGTCAAGGGACTAGGTAGGTAGGTAGTAAAACCACGGTGAAAAGCCATTTCATTGTGTGACTGTAGCGCTACTATTGCTTCAAACACAAGCTCAAAACCTGCGTGAACACTCCATTTGCTATCTGCCGCGAAATTAAATCCCTGCAAACATTTCTCCATTTACAGTAACCTTTTTTTTAGATCAGACAAACAGTTCAATTTCATCGAAAATAATATGTAAGTACTAAAAAAGGTGCATGTAATAACTAATCTCTTTTCTTCTTTTAGGCCACACCAATTTGATTTCTTGGTAAACAGAATTTTTGAAAAAACGCTAGATTGAAAAATCAACATGAAAACAGAATCTCAGAGGAAAGTTTTTACTTTGGTGCACACAGTTTCAGGGAGTGAACAGGGTCAGGTGTAAGTTTTCACCCCAGCTTTCTGTTTTAATGATGTCCTCGTGCTAAAATTTAAAAAAATCTGTTAACCAAGAAATTGAATTGGTGTGGCCTTAAATCAGAAAAAAATGAAGCTGTGAATCCAACAAGCAAGAAATGTGTGGTCTTAGAATTGTAGTTGCCAGCCTTTGGGTGAAATGATTTGTGGCTCTGCTTGATGTACTTATCACTGTAAATCACATCAACTTCAAGAGAAGGAAGGACAGGAAGATATGTAGGCAGGCTTAAGGGTGGGAAAGAGACTTACTATAACAGTTAGAGATGTGGGTGGATTTTAGTCCAATTGGGCCCCGGGGAATGTATTGTAAGTTCAAGAAAAGGACAGGAGATGCCATCACGAATTGAAATAGTCTTTTTTTCAGAATATTGACTAATATTAAATCATTATATATCATAGCCACACCAATTGTGGTTTCTGGATACCCTGTTATTTCTAATTTGAAAAAGAATATCAAGGTATTTGATAGGCGGGTAGGTATGAGGAAAACAGACTTTAAGGTCAAGTTCCAGGTCCTGTACTATAATCTAATATTATCAAACCTGGACCATAATTAACCTTTGATACGAGTGTCCAAACCGGTCCATACTTTTGGCCCGGGCTTCCCTAAGTTTGAAACAAACGATTCGAACTCGCTTCCACTCTGCCGCTGTCAAAAATTCGAAAACCTGACATATATTGGAATCAATGTTGTTACAATCTTCTTGTTCGAGGACACAAGACTCTCTCAACTTCTGGCGCATTTCGCATTGAAATATATATTTTTTCAGGTGGGTATGACATAAGTAAAATACAGCACCGTTTATTCCTCATCACTCGCTGTCGGGCCGGTACCTCAGGACGTATGGAATACACCATTTTGTATTCTAAATGTACCTGTATACCCAAAATTGTATACAGGTAATTGTGTATTTGTATACAATTATGTATTGTATTGTAATGTAATGTGTAAAATTGTATTGTATACAATATAGTTGTATACAATTGTTTCCAGTTATATCTTAACTGGAAAGGACTGAAGAAAACTGACTGTGGCTGCAGGATGTTTCGACTACTGCAGCAGCAGAACAGAGTGGACTACTAAACCGAAAATACAGGCCCACTTAATTTTTGTTGCAATGTCATAGGCCAGTAGCTGCTGTTAGATACATGCACATGATTGTATACAACCCAGAAGCAATTAGTTTGAATGTGTCTGAGCTGTCTGACTGACTGCCGTTTCAGACACAGAGTGCTTACAGAATCAGGGCATGTCTGACTGAGCTTTATCTAATGTTGACGCTAAAGCCGCCATGAGTAATTCGCGATGTCACCCCATTTAAGAAAACAATGCTAATAAGGCCACACCAATTTATTTTCTTGGTTAACGGAATAAAAAAAGAATTCAAAAAAATGCTAGATTGGAAAAATAACATGAAAACAGAATCTCAGAGGAATGTTTTTATTTTGGTGCACACAGTATCATATCAGGGAGCGAACAGGGTCAGGTGCAAGTTTTCATGATTTTTTGTTGTTGCTAAAATTAAAAATGAAAATCTATTAACCAATGAAGATATTTAATTGGTGTGGCCCATTGACTCTTTTGTTGCATATCTAAATTCTGATAATTATTATTACCAATTATCAACACGGTGGACACACTATGCATAATAACACTTCTACATTAATTTGTATACAGCAATGTGACAACAAGCTTAAGCATCATCATCGACACGGCTTTGAGTTAAAGAATTACCTTGCGGATTGTCAAGCCGAAAATGGCCGACCAGCCATCGGCTTAGCGTCCACCTCTTCTTACAGCAGCTGTACATCCCAACTGTTGTTGTTTTCAAATAACGGCTCCGAAAAGTAGATCTCTCTCTGTCACACACACACACAGAAACAGTGAGTGTTTGGAAGCCTCTCTAATCTGTAAACAGCTTTTACGGGTTTATGTCCGTCCAGCCACATGTACAGTTGACACTCAGCTGTAAGTAGTTGATGCTCCAAACACCCGGGACGCGAAAACGGATGAACTTTGAGCGAGGAAAACGTCCAGATTAGCGCACACCTGTGCTTCGCGAAAAATATATCCTCGGGGGACCGCTCGTCGAGCAATGACCCAGAATCCTGCTCCCAGCAAAGTCTCATGGGAGCAATTACCACGACAACGACAACATTTGATGCCTGTCTAATGGAGGAGTCTCTTTGGTTGCCATGGCGATGGCAGAGAGTCAATGGTGAGGTGGGAATGGGGACGGCTTGTGATTGGTTGAGCCAGGTGCAACTCTGACCAATCAGGACTGGAGACAATTAATCTAATAGCAGCTTAGCACTGTGTAAATAGTAAGAGGGATACAAAAATTGGTTTGACCTTTTAGTTTGAAAAGGAAAGCACTTCCAGAGTACGTAGGATCTAATTTTAGACAATATCATAGCAAAGAGGATTGAAAGGAGCTCATATGAATCTAAATTTATCATTTCAAGTGCCAATTGGAACACACCATTGTTGAAATATGACAGATCAAGGTCAGTTTACTTATTTTTCTCTTGGACATAAAGCCTGTTTGATTTATTGTTATTGAGCCAACAGGTGGTAACATTTACTATAATTACAAAACATAATTCTACCAGGGTACATAATTCCGCCACCCTGAAAAGATACAGCAACAGATCTCCAACCCAACGTCCGCCAGTATAATTCATTGCTGTGAATAGTTTCATCAGGTTGGTAAGTCACTGAATGAAAAAGACTATTTTTACACAACCAAGAGATTTATTCCACCGACATTTCAATGACCATATGTCACCTTCTTTAAGACAGTGCTGCATTACTATGTGAACCAGTCAGAATTGCCTTGAAGGTGACAGATGGTCACTGAAACGTCGGTGTAATAAATCTCTTGGTTGTGCAAGAAGAGTATTTTTTATTCAGTTACTGTATAATTCATTCCAGTATATCTTAACTGTGCATACCTGGGTGCTGCACTAGAGATCTCTCAAACCCACTGTTTTTCAAAGTGGCAGATAAATGTGAATGGAGGATATAGTTAGCATGAAAGTTGGTACTAGTCATTACATACTTTATTAACAATTGTTTGCAAATTTGCAAATAACGTTCTTCAGATCAGTAATACCCAGTACACGTGATACAGTGGTCTCATACATTTCTCAATGCTGCTTTTTCGTAATTTTGTCTGACAGGTGAGACTGGAAGGATTGCAAAGTAGTCTGGGTAAGGGATGAAGTCTGCCATCTCTGATTGCCTAATGTAGACCATATTTGATTGAACCCATCTTAGGCCACACCAATTTGATTTCTTGGTTAACAGATTTCATCATCATCATCATGTCGGGCGGGTTGCCCGGACTAAGTCAGCCCTCTTCCTCCATTCGCTACGGTCCGCCATTAACAGATTTATAAAATGATAATTTTAGCACGAGGACATCATTAAAACAGAAAGCTGGGGTGAAAACTTGCTCCTGACCCTGTTCACTCCCTGAAACTGTGTGCACCAAAGTACAAACTTTCCTCTGAGATTCTGTTTTCCTGTTGATTTTCCAATCTAGTATTTTTTCACAAATTCCGATAAACAAGAAATCAAATTGGTGTGGCCTTAACCAAGAAATTAAATTGATGTGGCCTTATGTAGGATTAATAGTCCCTTTGAGAAATCATATAATCAATTAATGCCCTCATGATTATACACATGATTTATTATACCTGTCATATCATGTTTCCTACAAATGTTGGTTATGATATACAGTCAAACCTGCCCAAGGCGACCACCCGGCGGACCGAGCAAAATCGGTCGCGATGGACAGGTGGTCGCCATGAAGAGGATTCCACTCACATGTTTCCAGGGCGAGGTTTTCAAATACAGTACGTAAATGGATGGAAAATAATGTGAATTTAGACAGCATGACCCCCACCAGGTTCAATTCTCATTGACAGAAAGATCCTACAAAAATTACATTTTCCGTTATCGTTGTAATAATTGTATACCGCTACATCGTGTACAAATTTTCGTCATAATTTTGCGTACAAAACAATGGTTGCCACCCCGATGATCTCGCAGCGCCTTCCCGCATTCACACGTTACATTAATAGTACACACGCACATCATCGAAGTTTGAAGGCCTAAGACATATCCCTAGAAAACACCTGCTGGCCCCAGCCTTTTTTGGGGCGCCGACCGCTGGATAAAAGGGTCAAAAAGTTTTCGATCTGACAACGAAAGATGAAAGGGAACGGTGTGATTTCGTCGCGCCGCGCCGCCAAGCTCTGTGCGACCGCATCGAAAGGTAAGACAGTGCAGTAGAACGCACAGCGTCCAATAAAGGTTTGTGAGATTCATGGAAATTAAAAGAAAATAAGAATATTAATTTTCATCAATAACTAGAGTATTCGTAAACGTTCATCACAAAAGCATCGCGTTTTAGGAAGGTCAGCGGTACGCCAAATCCGGGCCGCACCATATCCAAGATGGCGTCGGGACCAAGGAACAACATTTCTCGCCCGATGTTTTGCCCGCCGCGAAGTCATTTTTCGGCGGAATTTAGTAAGACACAGACACAGTTTTGTTGAAAATACAAGAAATAGATCGTAATTTCTGTGAAATCTGACTTTTTGACGCCATGCACTACTTATTCGTTTTTAAAATTGAGTTCAAACCGAACTGAGTTTGCGGTAAACTATCAGAAATAAGATAGGCACAACAACATCACAAACATTTGTCTTTACAATGTTTATAAGGGGAACGTTTTATTAAAACACTTCATGGAGGAATCGATGCTATAACATTGCTATTCCATATATTTTTGTCCTTATTTTTGTCCTTCAAAGCCTTGAAAACATTTCCTTGAAATCCGACAGCAAAATGATCCGATGTCACCACAAGCTTGAAAATTAGGCGGCCGCCATGGGCAGGGACTGTGCTCTGTGCGGTCCTAATTCGTGGCGGTTGCGGTCGCGTTGGACAGTTGGTCGCCTTGGGCAGGCAGCTTAATGCTTGTGCCTATGGGGAAAATTTTCGGGACCGAGAAAAAGCGGTCGCCATGGCCAGGTGGTCGCGTTGAAAAGGTGGTCGCCTAGGCAGGTTTGACTGTATTCACAGTTACAGTTAACAGATAAGCAGGGCATGGTAAAGCAAGGCATATACTGCATATATGATATTGTATCTTACAGTTTATTCTATCACTTCGTAAACACACACTTTTATATATTTGTATAATGAAAATTTATAGTTGACTACTAAACGTTATATCCCTCTACAGTAAATAGACTATATCTGTAACGTTATCATTATATAATCAGACCAAGTAAAACAGTTTGTAGTAACTGTTGCAGTTTGCTTGTATCTAATTGGTATTCTGAGTGCTGACTATATACAATGTATATTTTATGGAAAAGGTGTTAAATAATACCTGCAAAGCATTAATATAATATGTTTAATACAAAATCTGATGTTGGCACTGGTAGGAAATTAAATTAAAAGGTCCCAGTGTGAGAGGACTCTGCGAAAAAAATTAAACGTTTTCTTCAAATATCTGACCCCATGGTTCTGCTGTTTTATTCTAATCTGTTCTGCAATATAATTCATTATCTATTTTGGGAGATTTCTACAATTCTAAACACTTTGTGGTTTGTTTTTTCAAATTTCTTCCATTAAATGACGAAATGAGCCATTATATCCAAGCCAACAATCCCTCATCCCACAATGCTGTTCGCTCGACCCATAGTTTACAAATATACTACATGCTCCCAAAGGTTGCACCGCTCATCGCCTGATGAGTCATGTAGACATGCATGAGGCCTTTCACATTAATTTTGTAATTACAGCACAGCTGGAGCAACCGATCATAATTGAGTCGGAGAGGTTGTCAGGTGAATCATGTCCGATATGACTGTGACATGTCACCGGGCGTTATCACATAACAGGCTCCACATAATCATCACATATATTTCATCCATTTTTGTCAGAATGAATTTGCTGTGATTCGTCACAAAACTCGGAAGTAATAATATTAGGTCAACTATAGTGGCCTGTTTGCTTGTCAATTTGTGTCACATAACCTGCAAATCTCATTGAAGATTAGCACACCAGTTGCCTATAGTAAAGGCCCTGTCACACATGTGCGTATATTCAAGTGCGTATGAGGTGCGCATTAACAATTTTTAGGTTTAAGTAAAGTTTGCAGGGAAGAAGTTGTTTTCTGCATTGACCCACCATTGTGCAGCCTAGTTATCAAACCAAGGAAATGACTTCTTGAGCTGAAAATTTAATCTTGATCAAAATCATGTTAATATGCAACCCATGCGGAATTGAATATATACGCACAAGTGTGACAGGGGCTTAAGATCAAACAAGGATGGACCCCTTGTCTTATCAATAAGTGTGGTGGGTCCTTTCATGTGCTCATGACAAAAAATGCTGCAATCCATTAGACTGTTACAATTATTATAATAACAACAAACATGTATGACTCTGATTCAACTTCACAACATAATCATTAGTCTTATTAATCTACATTCACAAAAGTCATGACAATCTGTCAACCATTATTCATATTCAAAGTCTCAAAGAACCTGCCTTCTTGCCTGCCTATGTGCACATGTACAGGCCACTGAAGCTGGCCCCTTGCTTTCCAGGTGGATCCTCGAAGAACTACAGTCCCAAAAAAGCTGCTAGGGGGCCAAAACCTTCACAACATGCAACTTTACAAGCCCAAGAGTTATCAACATCTTTACAAAATCATGAAAACAGTCTAGAATACAAGATATCAAGACCAGAGGTCTTGCTGCAGTACCATGAAAAGTTGCCAGGAGGGCCCAAAGTCTGGTCATTTATACATTTAAAACCTTACCATAATATCACATTACCAGATATCAGAATGATCCATCCTTAGTTTCCCGTTCACAAACGCACACACTCACACATTAACCAAATCGTGGTCCAAGGGCTATAGAAATTAGCCTCTACCAGGCTCCGCTGATCGCTGGGGAAATAGTAGAAATCGGCCAAATAGAGTGAAAAGTATGCCAAGGGTAGTCCGCTTATTAATGCAGGGAAGTTCAATAGGCGACCGATGGAGATGGGCACTGTCCCAATACACCGGAGGCCAATAATGATTCTAACTCCTATAATGATGTATCACAGCTAAAAAGAGCTAACTACAAATGTATATACTAGGCATGGGATAACGAATGACAACAGCATCCCTGATATACATGCACACTATTATTACTAAGCCCTCAGGGAATAGACCTGTGGTTATTTTTATTACTTCACCATACATATTGCCAAGGAGGGCTTAACCTCCTTGATATTACTCAGTTTCTAGTAATTGCACCAGTGGGAATTCTCTTGTCACAACAAGGCTATTCATCAAGAGGCAATATCTAAGCCTTACAAATTGACACTTTCTTGACTAGTTAATTGCCTTTCCATAGGGGTCCAAATGACTAGTGATAAACAGCGAGTGCTAAACACACATCATAGGGACTTTCAAATTGTTTTTAATCCTCAAATTGTAATGTCACAAAACGTAGTTCAGTTGCTGTAAATCTTGCAATTTTTGCAGTGGTTTAAGGTTCGCTGGTCTCAACTGTAAAACCACAGCAAAAATAGGGTCCCCCGAAAGTGCGAAATGGAACGAAATGGAACGAAATGGAACGAAATGGAACGAAATGGAACGAAATGGAACGAAATGGAACGAAATGGAACGAAATGGAACGAAATGGAACGAAATGGAACGAAATGGAACATATGTAACATTATGAAATGAAATACCAGTAGATAGCGAAATATAAGGAACGTTGTAACATTCACAGTAGACGGGAACAGGAAACAAATACATAATATAACGTGTTTTATTTCTTTAATCTGTTTGATAATAGTAAATACAACGTTTTACCGCGTTTGTGTGGCTAGATTCTACCCTGAAAATGGGGGCGCCGCGTGCAAAGAGCTCGGCCGCTCTTCCTTGATTTTACCAAAGATCTGCAAATGAACTGCAAAAAATAGCAGGGAAAACAAGCAAACAAATATCGAAGTAAGGACTAGATTATACAGAAGTTGGTGGTAATACTGCATCTCATAATTCACCAAGAGGGCATGAGGCAAGCGTAATTTCATTATTCATACAGCGTGTTTGCGTGTTGCAAATGGAGCCCGCATGCAAATGAACCGCCACTGTTGCCAGCGCACCGTAACTGTGCACGTGGGTGTGCTACCGATAGGTTGAATCAAACTCCGACTTCTCAGTTTTATTTACATACGGTTTTAGTCCATACTTTGCGCTAGTAGCAAAAGTACCCGGGTCACCGGTTCCTTAGTAATCACTCGGTGTCCAGCACCGAAGGTGCCTTCATCGCTAGACTTCCAGTGATGAAGTTTTGTCTGTGGCCTTCCAGCAATGAGGCGACTTCGTTACTGGAAATCCCTGAATTATCACTGGAAACCGAGAGATGAGACTACCTGCGGGGCTGGAAAACCAGTGATGACAAATATTCTGTTGTGGAAAACCAGTGACGACAAATGTTCCGCTGTGGCAAGAGCTGGCGACGATAGATTCCGCACCGTAAACCTAGACAGCTAATCCGATATGCAGTTTACGCTAATGTACGCGTCAATTTACGTAACGTTACGCTTACGAAAAAAGGCCAAAAATTCTCCACACCGACTAGGCTTCAACACAACACTACGGCATAGCGACACACCGGCCCTTTTCAGGGCCAACGAAGAATTCCAAAAAGGGCTATATCTATAACGTACGCCGTAACGGTATCGACTCAAAATGCACTCAAAATATTGTCTAATAGTTAGCACTGGAACATTCCAGTGATAATAGGATGTGATCACTGGAAGGCCACTAACGAAATAATGTCATCACTCGGCTTCCAGCACTAGAGAGTCACTCATCACTGGTAAATCCAGCGCGGAACCCGTGACCGCGGGACTTTCGTTACTGGTTATCCAGTGACGAGTGACCTCAGTACTCCGGGTAACCAGTGATGAATGACCTTTGAACCAGCCTACTTGTCTGGCGCCCGAGTGACGAGCGGAGATCGTCACTAGAAGCCGAGTGATCAGCGGAGTTCATTTCTGGAAACCGAGCACCGAGGCAAGATTCAGTGCTGGAATCCCAGCACCGAGGGGGTTTCATTACTGGAATAAAGCCGTTCGTCACTGGATTTCTAGTGATGAACTTTCTTTGGTGCTGGACGTCCAGCGACGACGCAATTTTGTTCACGCGTTCATTACTCGGCGCCCAGTGAGGGACCGGTGACCCGGGTACCTTTGCTAACTAGTACGTAGCATATGCATATATGCGCAACAACGATTTTATATACACCCAATTGTTCGGCTGGTCGGCTGTCGGAGAATGGACCCCTCCGTTAATGGTATGCAAATGCAGCTCTGCGCTGCGTCACCAATGTGACACTTCACACTCCATTCAATCACGGACGTGGACTGGGAACTACCTCTGGAGACATTTCTGCTTCCTTGTTCACGGCAAAACAAAGGGAGGGTGTGAACGAGCAGGAAATGTATTTCACGGTTCACACAACACGCAAACACGCTGTATGAATAATGAAATTACGCTTGCCTCATGCCCTCTTGGTGAATTATGAGATGCAATGTTACCACCAACTTCTGTATAATCTAGTCCTAACTTCGATACTCAGTTCCGTTAGCTTGTTTTCCCTGCTATTTCCAGCAGTTCATTTGCAGATAGTTGGTAAAATCAAGGAAGAACGGCCGAGCTCTTTGCACGCGGCGCCCCCATTTTCAGGGAAGAATCTAGCCACAAAAACGCGACAAAAACGTTGTATTTAGTATTATCAAATAGATTCAAGAAATAAAACACGTTATATTATGTATTTTACTTCCTGTTCCGGTCTACTCTGAATGTTACAACGTTCCTTATATTTCGCTATCTACTGGTATTTCATTTCATAATGTTACATATGTTTTAGTTCGTTCCATTTCGTTCCATTTCGTTCCATTTCGTTCCATTTCGTTCCATTTTGTTCCATTTCGTTCCATTTCGTTCCATTTCGTTCCATTTCGTTCCATTTCGTTCCATTTCGCACTTTCGGGGGACCGCAAAAATACTGTTTTCTACCCGCCTACATCTTTAGAGGGTTGTTTCAAAAACGAACCATTGCAAAACAGACTATTTTTTCCCTACCAGAAACTTTAAAATGAATGGTTTATTGGAATTGAATTATGGAAGAGCATAAAGGTTAACAGTTACCATTACAATGCAGCTGCCTAGATACACTGTAAATGCCTTTAGTCCAGATAAATGCAGGGATTTCCTCTAAGATTCTGTTTTCATGTTGTTTTTCCAATCTAGCATTTTTTTTAAATTTTTTTAAAAATTCTGTTAACCAAGAAAATAAATTGGTGTGGCCTAAGATATTCATAAAAAAATATTCACAATGTCATCTAGAATACAGCATTGTTTTAATGAACAGTGTTACCATCACTGCCTTCTATATATACTATGACATAAGACAATGTGTGCCCCTGCATGGAAATGTTATCAGTCAACTACTATCAGTTACCTACTATACCATAGGTAAGCCGTAATACAAAACCTAAGTGTGCGTGGATGCACCCCATAGAATCTGAAGCTTGTATCATGGTCTTATCCAGTGAATATTACTAACAGCACTATGAATAATAGAACCCTCGAGTAATAGCGTCATTCAGCACTAAATGCCAATGTTTGCACTGTTGTGTTGAGTGCAGGTCACCAATCACTGATAACCTACACAGGCATGCAAATGGAATGTCTTTCTTTAACCTTGATCACCAAGAAGGTCATGTTTGTGGTTGTGATTGCATATTTCCGGCATAACTCAAGAAGCTACTGATGGACTGTTGTAAAAACAGAAAGGGGCGAGTACGCCACTCCCAGGATTCGAACCCGCGCCGATCCGCACGGCTTGGGAATCCAACACGCTAACCACTAGGCTAAAAGGTCCGGACCAGTTAGACCAGTCAGTTAGTGGAGGTTGATCCCCACTGTTACACTACACCCTTTTCTTTTTAGACTCCCTGTGTGGCACTCTTTGCCATAACTCACAGGGCCGGTGTGGGAACCACTGTAAAAACCCAAAGGGGCGAGTAAAAACCCAAAGGGGCTATCAGTTCATAGCACCATGGCAGAAAGGAAACAAAAACAAAGTTTAAATTTTTGGAAGTTGACACTCTTTCTGTACACTCAGTGATAACATTCACAGAGAGAGGAAGATCTAAAGGCCCTATGCTCTCAGAAAGAAAACTACGGGAGCTTAAAGGAAGCTTGTAAACAGCCAAATCTCTTGAACAAGACGTTCTCAAACAACTGCCAAGTAGTATAGCCTTATCAGTTCATAGCACCATGGCAAAAAGGATACAAAAACAAAGTTTACATTTTTGGGAGTCGACACTCATTCTGTACAGTGATAACGTTCACAGAGAGAGGAAGAGGCCCTAGATGCTCAGAAAGAAAACTACGGGAGCTAAGGATTGTAATGTTCCTGACAGAGTGGAAATGTTTAAGGAAAGACTGACAGGGTGTCCAGACCACTTCAGCAGCAGAACACTGTGGACGTCTATTACAGTATAACATTCACAGGCTCAGACTCTGAATTCTAAAGCCTTTCTAACAACTGGTGTAGGGGCTACAGCATTATTAAAGGCCGTAATTATAACGGCCCTTCATGGCAGAACTTGCTGACATAGACCAAGTCCTCCAACTCAGGCCACACCAATCTAATTTTTTGGTTAACAGATTTTTGTTTTTAAATTTTAGCACGAGGACATCATGAAAACAGAAAGCTGGGGTGAAAACTTGCACCTGACCATGTTCACTCCCTGAAATTGTGTGCACCAAAGTACAAAGTTTCCTGGGAGATTCTATTTTCATGTTGATTTTCCAATCTAGCATTTTTTCTAAAATTCTGTTTAACCAAGAAATCAAATCGGTGTGTGGGTTATCCATACCAAAAAGCACCGTAAAATATGTAATACCAGGCCTCAAAATAGTGGGTGCAAACACCTGTGTGCACCCAAAATTGGAGCTGTGCACCTAATTTTTGACTGTGGGTGCACCAGTGAACCTAGATATTTTTGTAGGCTATAAGGTAAGGGTACTATAATTGTACACTAGCATACAGAGAATACTCTTAAAATGTACACCCAAAATTGGAGCTGTGCACCTAATTTTTGACTGTGGGTGCACCAGTGAACCTAGATATTTTTGTAGGCTATAAGGTAAGGGTACTATAATTGTACACTAGCATACAGAGAATACTCTTAAAATGTAAGTATTTTGACTTACTTGACTTTTAGACAGAATAGCTAAAATTACCCTTCCTTGTATTCTACTTGATGTATCTAGTTAGCTATAGAATTACAGATTGTAGTTCTTAAGAGCGTTTAACTTGGTAATTTTGTTTTGCTGACATTCAACTTTATTTTGTGTGGTGCACCCATAATTTTTTCTGTGCACCTACTAGTAATTTTTTGTGTTGGGTGTACCAGTGCACCTATTTCCAAAGATGAATTTCAAGCCCTGAATACTATATACTAGTATATATCCTCCCCCATCCCACCCCCTCGAGCTCATAGGTTTATGTTTCCATTAAGTGTCTAGAAGGATGATCTGTATAAAAAAAACACTTGGACATGGATACAGTAAATCAAGAAATATCTGCAACGGTTTTATATATATTGTGCAGTTTTTATCACACTGCAAGTCAAATTTTGTTGTGTTACAACCGTTTTTTCAACCAAGAAATGAAAACACAGAAAAGTCCTTAGCTTTCAAAAATAGATTAATTTACCGTAACCAGTATTTTAGGTCCCTTCAGGGATGTGGGTCACATTTCATTCTTCCATTTTTCATTCAGTAGTTACACAGCTAAAACAATTAACTGTAACTAGCATTACGTTTAGCTAAATAGACTTAAGCATTTTGTAAGCATTACAGTTTGACAACAGCCACCCTCCCCAAGATCACTCAAACTACATGTAAGCACACATTGGGACTAGAATCTCACCTTTTTCAGGTGCAAAGCACCTTCGAAACCACTGGATAAGGCGGAAACATCTCCGAAACGTCGTGGAATCCTTCCTTTGAAGTAATTGTTGCTGGCCATTCTGTCCCATAGACGGAGGTTGGTATCTGTAGGGCAGCGAGTTTTCCTCCTTCGTTGCCAGCTTCCGTGACCGTTGCATGTTGCACTAGGCCTCGACTGATATTACATGTAGGTCTGTAAAGTACTCTGTCTTGAGTACTCACTCAACCGAATAATCCTTCATATGTGCCAATGCACAGAATCTGTCACAGCAATTTTGAGCTGATTTTTTTCTTCTTCTGGCTACTGCAGCGGCATCATAATAAAATCCTCAATCTGATTTTGTCTCCAGACCTTTTCAAAGCATATTTTGAGTACAGCAGGAATCAAAGCCTGGTTGTTGGGCCACCGTACACATGTACAACAAGTGGATTCATAAAATCAATGACAGAGTACTACAACCAGTTGCACATGGTAGTCGGCAAGCGCACATCAGGGAATCCCGTAAAATACAAGTCTCCGTCCCTCCGCTAGAAAGGTTACGCCTGTAGCAAAGCAGACGTAACCCTAGCAAATCACCCTGCACTGAGTCAATACGCTTAACACAATGGCGTAAGAGGACACCTGTTACGGAAACGCTACCCTCCACACGACTGTGCGTGTGTGTGTGTAGCGTACAAACCAACAGAGCCACATGTGCACTCGTCAGCCCAGAACCCGTCGGGTAATCAAATGAGCTACGCCCGCCCGGACGCCTGATTAATTAAACATAACAAATGTGAGCCTCCCTTTATCAAATCAACACGTAACTAATGTCGGATGATCCACTATTAGAGAACAGTGGTCTAAACGAGTGGGCTTCTCGCAATCGATCGAGATGAATTACGGCACATGAGACCCAAGGGACGCGTACTAAAGCACACAGGTCGACCCCTCATGCAGATCACCCAGTTAGTTATTAGCCTGACAAGGTGACTCCAATGTTGTGCAGACGCAGAACACTGCCAGAGTACTGTAAAGCCATCTAATACTGCGATTGGTAATTTAAGCGGTTAGGGGAGAAGTGAGCAGTTCATTGCATTAAATGTTAACATTGTCTCAAGTATTAAAGATCAAATGATTGCGATGATGAAATTTCAGCAGTTGACTAGTGACCCTTAAAGTACTGTAAATCACTTTTATATAGCGGCAGGAAAACATAGCGGTTGGGGGGAAATGGATTAGGTCACGACACTTAATTTTAACGGTGGGAACAAACATTACTGGCTTAAATATAAGTGATCAAATAGCGATGATGACATTTTAGCAGTTAACAAATCAAGAATTACATGCAGCAGCTAAAATCAAGTCACCGCAAACGAATCAAGAGTCACTGTATTACAAGCGAGTGGATGCAGAACGTGAATAGCTCACACGTCATCATTTGAATCTAAATCATCAAGCGTTTGAACGGTTGGCTCCCCTGAGTCTGGAACAACGTGACAGACGGGCGGATTGAACAGGCTGTGCTGTTGATAATAACAGCCTTAGATAAGGCACTGACAACTGGCAAGTCACAGTACACAAGTCATGTACATGTAGTACTTAAGAGTCATGCTCATAGGACCCGTTATGTTTCAGGGATTCTATCTATGGTTCTCGTCACAAAGCTGAATCATCTTTCAAAGCTTGCAAACAAAATACTCCTGCACTTTAAAAAGGACCAAACCTATATCATTCCTTCCGTGAATAGTTTCATCAGCTTAGTAAGTCAGTGAATACTACAATGTACCAAATATCATCAAAATCCATCCAAGGCATACATGTATACATGTAGCATCTTGAGTTCTGCTAATAAACGTATGTGGGAACACAAACACACTGAAAGACAGACTGACACAACGGTACTAACAAAATGATAAGAATTTGTTTTAAAAAAATTATTTCATTACAATCACACACACAGTCATTCATATCTGCATGTTTTACTTTCGCAGAAAAGTTAGCCAAACCCTCATTGAATTGGCACAGTCACTCAAGTACTGTCCCTTTTTGGCCATAATCGACTTTTCCTCCAAAATCAACATGGACAGAACATTGAATGTTGCTGACAGCCGGAGAAACCGTTGCCCGGCAACACTCACGTCACCTCGCTCATTACCACGGCAACTACGAGGATAGGGCAAACACATTAGGCTGCAAGTCGGTGAGAGCTTTGCCGAGTAGTAATACAATGTATCTCACACCCATTAGAAGGATCCCATTTACAGAAAAACATAACGCAGTATTTGACTCGAGGGCTTAGGCCATACCAATCTATTTTCTTGGTTAACGGAATAAATAACAATTTAAAAAATAATGCTAGATTGGAAAAACAACATGAAAACAGAATCTCAGAGGAATGTTTTTAATTTGGTACACACAGTATCAGGGAGTTAAAACAGGGTCAGGTGCAAGTTTTTACCCCAGCCTTCTGTTTTAATGATTTTTTTTTTTAGAATTAAAGATAAAAATCCGTCAACCAAGAAATTAAATTGGTGTGGCCTTAGGGGCTTTTCAGTGCCAAGGGGAGAATATATGAGGGTCTGCATGCGTTTTTCTGTGAGGTGGCGAGCTATTTCAATTCAACGTTTAACATTTATCATAGCGCAGCTGGCTCTAATTCAAAGTTATTGTAAAATGTAAATTATTACCTTCGCCGAGAGGGTTAATGTTTTCGTCAGCATTCGTGTCTGTGTGTATGCGTGTGTGTCACTCTGTGAACACGATAACTCAAGAATACCTGCCCGGGATTGTCTTCATACTCAATATACCATTACACAGGGTGTTGACATACAGGGGAACTAGGTTTGGTGTATCTCTTTATTATATCAGTTTTCCACTTGCATTACAGAAAACGAGGAGAGCATGTTGGAAAACAATTCTTACAATATTGTCATCACTCGAATGTCAGATCAAAAAACTTATGTCCCTGAAATGCCAGCAGTCACCGCCCCCCCCCCCTCACCCCAAAAAAGGCTACGGTTAACTGAAAACACGGCTTTTCTTCCTAAGGCCTAAGGAAATGGGAGATAACTCAAGCCGCGGGAATATATCAAGGTCAAAGAAGACTGTTATGATGGCTGAAGGACTGACTACAGTGTACATAATAAAAGGAAGGGACATTGAATCATCAGTGTTCTTTATGTGTCTTCTCTTCATCTGATAAAAGGACGGTAACACATCAAATCCACTTTCATACTGGAAATTAGCATTCCCGCCAGACTTGAAGGCAACCAAAGCAATATTAGGGCCCACAAAATGGAAATAAAAAAATGCTGAAATCTTTATGGCAGTGACATTTAGTATATCATCAACTTTTTAACACATTTGGATAATAACTCCATTCTTTGAGCATTTTGAGGAGTTCACCATACCAAGTTTCATGCTTCTACCACAATTTGAGCAAGTCTAGCTGCTATATTTTGCACCAATTGCCTAGACTATATGGACCATACGACACTACTGTAAGGGAGGGATTGTAATGCTACAGTACCTGAAAATACTGCAAGGGGGCCCAAAATCACCATGTTTCTTTGAGACCTCAATAACTTACAACCCACATTCCAAAATTCATAACAATCTTCATTTATACATTGCTGACATCACATATCCGTAAAGACACATGTCAACAAAATCAGGTGTCTGTAACTCTTGCAAGTTTAAGTTCGGAAGTGATTGGTCATTAGTGATCCTTAGTGTTTGAAGAAAGTTTAGGATTGTACTATGATTACTTATTACCAACACACATGAGTTCCATGATAATTTGAGTGATTTTGGATTTTATTGGAATTGCAACGGTGCAATACACGTGGGACACAGGCAGCTATTGCTGATGTCGTGACCCACGCACATAAGGTAGCCGTTTTTTACACTTGGCTGGAGTGGGGAAAGTCGTGTAAAGTGCCTTTTTCCCAAGGGCACAAGATCGGTGGCGTCAGGGGATTCGAACTCGGGACCCTTGGGTTCTGGGCCGAAAACCCTGCCATTACGCCACACGACCCTACAATGTGAGTTATACATATGATTGTAGATACAAACACAATCATAATCATACACCATCAGAAACAATACCTTAGTTAGACGTGAACCTCCTTCACTGAATCAATTCGGTCAAATCATGCCTGAGGGTGAACATGGCTTAAATGCTGAGACGAATTTTGCACTTTTGGGCACCTGCTAGCTTTGCACTTTCAGGGTGCAAAATACCCAGTTGCGCACTTGCGCCACCAAGCACATTTTGCTTTTCTAAACCCAGGTATAGAGTCCATTCCGAGTCACCGCGAGGGTTTTATAATAATATTTGTAATCATTTTGAAAAATTTCTAATAAAAGAATATCTGACTGACAATAGTTCTAAATTTTTCTAAAAGATCAAATACAAAAATAGGAATTTACTTGAATTTGATTAGATGATTTAGAAATATTTTGAAAGTAACTGCACAAAAACCTCTTTATTTGTAATAATTTCTAAACATATATGTGATTATTTAACTTTTAGAAATATTAACAAAAAATGGTAGAAAATGGTTAACAATGGTAGAATGGTGATTGCCCCCATAAAAGTAGGTGCTAATCTGGCCCTTCTGTCTGCCTTTGTACATCTTTAGACTTCACTGTAGGACACCGCTCAGTACTTTGTGGAAAGCATTCTTCCCTAAACTTCGCAAGGATGTGTGAATTACTTTCTTCCCAGCCCTCTGACCTATTTATAGAGATGTTACAAATAATGGTAGAAAATGGTAAGAAATTGTAAAAAATTGTAAATAATGGTAGAATGCTGTTACCATTATCTAGAAACCATTGTAAATATCATATTCTACATCATGAATATTTCTAAAGTTTTAGAAAACTTAAGAAATATTTAGAAAGTTGAAATCACATTCAAAATATTTCAAAAGTATCAAATCTCTTACACAAATAATAACAATAACTTGAAAATAGTTCGAAATTATGACAATAACAACCCTCGCGGTGACTTGGAATGGACTCTAGCGCCGCGCGCAACCTTAGATTTTGAGATTTTGAAACTCACAAAAACAGTGTTACTCTCATAAAATTCAGTAAATTTTCAATTTAAACACAGAAATCAATAACTGTCTTTTGGTTCCAAACCATCGAAAACCCTTCATAGATAGTGGAAATTGCGTTGGAAAAAGACGAATTTAAACTGCCGTTGGCAGTGTTGGCAGATCAAGAAGTCTTTCATTTAACAGTCTGTTAGCTTTTACGTCAGTAGTAGGTCACTACAGGGAGGGGGGAGGCATCTGTAAAATTCATCTGTGTTTGAAGTATATCTGCAGGCGTATGTCCTGAAAATAGAAAACTAAGGCCAGAACAAATTAGTTTCTTGGTTCTCAGATTTTTGTAGGAAAGTAATGAAACGGACAGACGAAATAGATATGAAAAAAACTGGCATCTGAAGCAGGGCTGTCTCCAGCTTTAAACTTTTTTTCCGTCCCACTCATTGTTTAGGACCCGATTTTTTAAATTCCCATCATTGAATGAATTTGTCATTTTAAGCTTGAAAAAATGATGTAACAGTTTTATCTCATGAAATTGATACACCTATTTTAGGGACGGAACGGGTTGAATTTTTTTCCCTCCCAACAAGCAAATTTCCGTCCTGGGATGGAAGGACAGGTGCTGGAGATCACAGGAGCAGCATACATAATATACCAGGCTGGTTAACCTTTTTTTAAGTGAGTGAGTGAGTGAGTGAGTGAGTGAGTGAGTGAGTGAGTGAGTGAGTGAGTGAGTGAGTGAGTGAGTGAGTGAGTGAGTGAGTGAGTGAGTGAGTCAGGAAGTCAATCACTCACTCAGTCGATCAGTCACTCAGTAAGTGAGTCAAAGTCAGTCACTCAGTTAATCAGCTGATCAGTCAGTCAAGCAGTCAGTCTGAGACAGTCTGAGGCAGTCAGTCAGACAGTGAGGAGTCAGTAAGTAGTGGACAATTTTGCCCAAATCTATGAAAATGGCTAAAAATGTATTGTTTTTACCATTGCCTTGCCTTTAACCAAGAGTTCTCAGCTAAAAGAATTATATAAGCTATTTTCCACAAAGGAACGAATGAAAATAATCACTGCAAAAAAATACCTAGCATGACTTTTCAATGGCGCCGCTGACACGATATTTGATCCTAACAAACATGAATTCTGACATTAAGTATTCATATAACGTCAAGCAACTGTAACAATTATCCCACAAATTACAAGTCAACTTCTCTCAAATCTTTTGAGAATTTCCTGATCCACGGGGACTAGGGTTCAATTCAGCAAAGCAATCTTTCAGCGCTCATCTGTAAAATGTAGCTTTTGTTCTTTTTCTGATGCAGCTAGAAAGGCTGTCATTGCGTCTAGACAACCCTTGTATAAGAAACATGATCTGTTCATACATCTACACATGTACAAAGAAGCAAGAAGAAGTTGACTCTACTGGATTAGCTTATAGCTTATAACTTTCGTCTACCATGTATGTTTAACTATGTACTGTACATATTTCACTGTATATGCAACTTACATATTAGTTAAGTTTATGTTAGACGACCTGTATCTAGCGCCTTGGGGCACGAATGTACAATAAAGGTCTTCATTCATTAAAAAGGATGATTCCCTCATACAAACAATTTCATGCAGATTGACGTTCCCTTCCTTCTGGGGATGTCTTTATGTACCAGAGTGAAGGTAAGAATACAAAAGTGTATATATATAAACTGCATACAAAGTGCATTTACCTCTGAGAAGGAGGTTCACCTCTGACCAGGCTTCTAGCTAGGCATGCGTCCATGCGTCAATTGGATGCATGATACTAAAATAACAAGGAAATTGGACACCCTCTTTTTAAGCTGGAGGCACAGAGGACCCCCTGTTTCCCTGGTAATTACAGACACATGTTACTGTGTTACAGTGTCACTGATGCTTTTTTAGTCCTACCAGACATTGGGACAGCATGAAAACTGCAGGAAATTTTTAAACCATAGAGCCCATTGGGAGACAGAGAAGGAACAAGCAGTTTTTAGTGCTTAAAATGATCTGCTAAAAGTATGATAAGACTAGAACACACCTAACCCCCGCATCACAGCATCTCTCTCTCCCCCCCCCTTTTTTGGACCCCTTGTCTATAAATCTTAGCTCGAAAAGCCTGCCTCTGACAGAGGAATCGTTTTTGCCACTTGAGGGGAAACTGGGCTTGAAACACAGCATGCATTGTGTGGCATCATGCGGCCTTGTGGTTGGGGTAGTTAAGTCGGAATCTTTGGGTTTGACTCCCTACCATGTCCCGATGTTGCGTCCTTAAGCGGGCAGTCATAGCCATAAAGTAATAGCACGTCGGCGGAACTCATTTTCGGGCCTGCGAGCAGTCTGTTTCCATCGACCTTGTTCACACCACTGAAGGGCATATTTGACAGTACAGAGAGTGTTCTGCTGATCCACAAAGCCAGCAGGATTAGATCTTCGCCCCTCCATTTCATCCAACTGGAACTTTTCAGCACTTTGTAGTCAGCGCTGGCTTTCATGTTTCAGTGCACAGCGGTTTCATCATTTGCCTTGGGATTGACTCGCTTATATTTCAGTTTCGAGACAAGAGTTCCATGACCACAAACTGTTGCCAACTACATGCATCATTTTCTCAGGAAGTTTGGAAATTAATTCGCCAAAAATATTACTTAAAATGCTTACTTCTACATAACTGGCATGAGTCACAAATATGAAGTCCACATTTGCTTTCATCCTTCTTGTTCATTCATTTGGAAATTTTCATCACTTTATAGTCTGCTTTGTCTCTTTTAATATGTTTCAGTGCACATTTGTTTCATCATTTGCGTTGGAATTGTATAATATATGACCTCAAACCTTTGCAAACTATCATTTTCTCATGAACTTTGGAAATGATAACCTAATTTGCCAAAAATGGTGTGACTTGAAATGGTGTGACACTTCTATACTGTAACTTACATGTGTCACATATATGGAATTATAAATTAATGTGTCAAGTGTCAGATCAATTCAGGGTCCCTATACTGGGGCCACGACACTGTGTCACTCTTTGTATGAGAAATAAATAAACCATTATCATACATGTATATGAAGTCCCCATCATTGACTATCATTGCTGATTCATAATGCATATTATGACAAGTTATAGATTAAAATAATTAATAAGAATTGCTTATACTTTTTCCAAAATCACGTACATTGAAATTGTCTAATTTCTCTTCTTCTATAGGGAAATATTCTACTAGCATTTCCTCTTTTATACTATGCAAATGACACACAAAATCTACATAATAAAAGACTAACCAATGTGTGTCACTGGTATGAAATTTCCATAATCTATCACATAACAGTCCAGGTACCCTTTAATGAATGCAGAGGCAAACTACTTTTCAAAAGCTCCCTCTAACAGAGTTGACTGGCACTGCATCTCTTAGAAGATGAAATCATACAATGTCATGTGAACCAATTGCTCCAAAGGGCATGTAGCCATCTTTCAATGTCATGACATGGTACCAATGTTGACACAACAAAATCTAGTGTATTCTAGAAGATCACATCCCTATATGATTGTGTATTTTGCACATATTTTGCAATTTCCAGTGCACTGATGTTCAACAAAATAGGGTATCTAGATTTTGAAGTGATCACAAAGGCATATAATTCAACACACAGAAAATGGTATGACAAACAATAAATCCATTGTACACCAGATCTATATACTAATTTCTACTGTATCTTCACGGTAGCAAAATTTCACAGTGTAAGGAAAATAGACAACTTCACGTTAGCAGCAAGTGATTTACAGAACGGACGTGTAAAAGGATTAATCATAAATAATAACAACAGGTCTTTTAACAGTGATGATAAGTTCACAGTACCTCAAAACTGAGAACATTAATTTACAGTGAAAGAAACAAGAATTACAGTATAAAAAAAATTATACTCAGTGTCATCTAAGGCACTATCCACTAAAACTGCCATCAAACCAGACCTATACAGCTAAGGTACTGAAACACTATTCATTAAAACTGTCATCAAACCAGACCAATACAGCTAAGGTACTGAAACACTATTCATTAAAACTGTCATCAAACCAGACCTATACAGCTAAGGTACTGAAACACTATTCATTAAAACTGTCATCAAACCAGACCTATACAGCTAAGGTACTGAAACACTATCCATTAAAACTGTCATCAAACCAGACCTATACAGCTAAGGCACTGAAACACTATCCACTAAAACTGCCATCAAACCAGACCTATACAGCTAAAGCACTGAAACACTATCCATTAAAACTGCCATCAAACCAGACCTATATATCTAAGGTACTGAAACACTATCGATTAAAACTGCCATCAAACCAGACCTAAACAGCTAAGGCACTTAAACACTATCCATTAAAACTGCCATCAAACCAGACCTATACAGCTAAGGCACTGAGACACTATCCACTAAAACTTCCATCAAATCAGACCTATACAGCTAAGGCACTGAAACACTATCCATTAAAACTGCCATCAAACCAGACCTATACAGCTAAGGTACTGAAACACTATCCATTAAAACTGCCATCAAACCAGACCTATACAGCTAAGACACTGAAACACTATCCACTAAAACTGTCATCAAACCAGACCTATACAGCTAAGGCACTGAAACACTATCCACTAAAACTGCCATCAAACCAGACCTATACAGCTAAGGCACTGAGACACTATCCACTAAAACTTTCATCAAATCAGACCTATACAGCTAAGGCACTGAAACACTATCCATTAAAACTGCCATCAAACCAGACCTATACAGCTAAGGTACTGAAACACTATCCATTAAAACTGCCATCAAACCAGACCTATACAGCTAAGGTACTGATACACTATCCATTAAAACTGCCATCAAACCAGACCTATACAGCTTAGGCACTGAAACACTATCCACTAAAACTGCCATCAAACCAGACCTATACAGCTAAGGTACTGATACACTATCCACTAAAACTGCCATCAAACCAGACCTATACAGCTAAGACACTGAAACACTATCCACTAAAACTGCCATCAAACCAGACCTATACAGCTAAAGCACTGAAACACTATCCATTAAAACTGCCATCAAACCAGACCTATATATCTAAGGTACTGAAACACTATCGATTAAAACTGCCATCAAACCAGACCTAAACAGCTAAGGCACTTAAACACTATCCATTAAAACTGCCATCAAACCAGACCTATACAGCTAAGGCACTGAGACACTATCCACTAAAACTTCCATCAAATCAGACCTATACAGCTAAGGCACTGAAACACTATCCATTAAAACTGCCATCAAACCAGACCTATACAGCTAAGGTACTGAAACACTATCCATTAAAACTGCCATCAAACCAGACCTATACAGCTAAGGTACTGATACACTATCCATTAAAACTGCCATCAAACCAGACCTATACAGCTAAGGCACTGAAACACTATCCACTAAAACTGCCATCAAACCAGACCTATACAGCTAAGGTACTGATACACTATCCACTAAAACTGCCATCAAACCAGACCTATACAGCTAAGACACTGAAACACTATCCACTAAAACTGCCATCAAACCAGACCTATACAGCTAAGGCACTTAAACACTATCCATTAAAACTGCCATCAAACCAGACCTATACAGTTATTAGGTACTGAAACACTATCCATTAAAACTGCCATCAAACCAGACCTATACAGCTAAGGCACTTAAACACTATCCACTAAAACTGCCATCAAACCAGACCTATACAGCTAAGGGACTGAAACACTATCCATTAAAACTGGCATTAAATCAGACATATACAACTAAGGCGCTTAAACACTATCCATTAAAACTGCCATCAAACCAGACCTATACATCTAAGGTACTGAAACACTATCTACTAAAACTGCCATCAAACCAGACCTATATATCTAAGGTACTGAAACCCTATTCACTTAAGCTGCCATCAAACCAGACCTATACAGCTAAGGTACTGAAACACTATCCACTAAAACTGCCATCAAACCAGACCTATACAGCTAAGGCACTGAAACACTATCCACTAAAACTGCCATCAAACCAGACCTATACAGCTAAGGCACTGAAACACTATCCATTAAAACTGCCATCAAACCAGACCTATACAGTTATTAGGCACTGAAACACTATCCATTAAAACTGCCATCAAACCAGACCTATACAGCTAAGGTACTGAAACACTATCCACTAAAACTGCCATCAAACCAGACCTATACAGCTAAGGCACTGAAACACTATCCATTAAAACTGCCATCAAACCAGACCTATACAGTTATTAGGCACTGAAACACTATCCATTAAAAACGATTAGAAACGATTTATATAAAACTGCTTCCGTTAATTCTCCTGGCTTTCACCATTTGAATAGCTTACAAAAATCCATATCACTACTAAAATCAACAAACCCACTTACGATGAAAAACGTGGGTCTCTTCATTTTCCACTGCCTTCAAAAAAGAAGTCAAACCCAACCATAGTCAACCTTAGTTAACTTAGAACTTTGACAGTAGTCTAGATAACTATTTTTGATTCCCATGTATTCCCATGTACTTGTTTGTCTGCAATTAGCCTTCGGGCATGAACTTGCAATAAAGTTATTATTAAAACTGCCATCAAACCAGACCTATACAGCTAAGGTACTGAAACCCTATTCACTAAAACTGCCATCAAACCAGACCTATACAGCTAAGGCACTGAATTGAAACTGCCAAAAGATGCTATCTAACAATGTCATCTCTTTGCAACTAGGGAGGTACACGTACAACAGTGACTTTCATTTTCCATCATAAATTATAGATGCCAAATGTTTCAGTTGTCTTTTTCCATCTCATTATAGTCAGATTGGAACCACAAAGGCTGACATGTTGAGATAGATAAGGGAATGTTACCCAATGTACCAGGAGCTGGGACAAAAGGCATTGCAGGATACACTGTGTGTGATATTCTATTTGCCATACGGGACTAAGAAAATACATGTTTTGATACAGAAAAGACCATTTAATCATTAAAATATGGTAATGTTACATTAGCAAACAACAAATTTCAAAGACATCCATTTTAACATATAACATGTTAAAGGTGACACTAAATATATATATATGGTATGGTATGGTATTAATGTAAACCTGTCACTATGGTTACACCAGGCTATTGTTGAATTTGATTTTCTTAAGTGGTTGCAAAGCAGTATGGGTACGGGGTTGAAGCCTGCCATTCTGATTGCCACAGAGTACTCACAATTACAACTGTAATTCGCTTTATCTTCACGGGAGCAAAATTTCGTAAGGAAAATGGAAATTTTCACCGAACTTAAACCTCACGATGGCGGTAAGTGATTTACAGAACAGATGTGTGAAGGAATCATAAATATTGACAACAGTTTTTTTCACGGCGCGGTACAAAAGTAACCGTGATAACCATGAACATGAAATTGCAGTGAAAGAAACAAGAATAACAGTATTTCCTTCAATCACACCCTTGTAGTGGCATATGGGCAGCAAGTTTCCTTACTGTTTAAGTAACAGGATATATTAAAGTGATCTCGAACCAGTTTAGCTCAAATGAACTCAATGAACAGATGAGCTAATCTTCCACTGGTCTTGACAGAGAAGACAGACGCTATATATATGTGCAGTATTCATCGCACCGGTGAAATTCCCATTGCTCTTTTCGACAAGCACAATGAACAGTCCGGACCACAGCTTAACGTCCCGTCCTAAGGACTGCAACCATTTCCGGTAGCGTGCATGTCGGGTGAGGGACACAGCCGGGATTGAACACGGGGCTTCTAGTTCCAGAGGCAAGATCACTAACCACTGGACTACGCACGCTACGATATATTGCTTCCCCTTTTAACATGCTTGAGGCACCCAACGGGCAAAAACGGGACCCATATTTGAGATATTCATGTCCCTTCGGAAAGACGGGTGCAGCCCCAACCAAGATGTACTGACCCAGGATTGAACCGGGGTCTCCCAGTTATCAACTAACTGGAACCAGGAGCTCAACTGCTACCAGTTGAGCTACAGCAACATCCCTAAGGCAACACCAATTTCTTGGTTGACGGATTTTTTTAAAAATTTAACACGAGGACATCATTAAAACAGAAGGCTGGGGTGAAAACTGACCCTGTTCACTCCCTGAAACTGTGTGCACCAAAGTACAGACTTTCCTCTGCGATTCTGTTTTCATGTTGATTTTCCAATCTAGCATTTTTTCAAAAATTCTGTTAACCAAGAAATCAAATTGGTGTGGCCTAATACCAACAATAAGCTGTACCGTATAAAGTCTACATGACCTCAAGGGATTATGTAAACTATACAGATCAACATTTATTATTTAGATGGTACAATAGAGTACTTTTCTTCCGGGCCCAAGAGAGAGAGCATATTTGATGGAGGATTTTGCACAATTATACAGGACGTCAGAAGTAATAAGGAAACTGGTGAAAACAGGCTCATGATTAAGTCCTCGGCAAAACTTAAGCCCACCCTACTGTGAATTCATTTAAATTTGTGGTACTTAAATTTCACAGTAAGAATCAAGAGGTTTCGGCATCTTCGAGTTCGCTGTTTAAAGATTCTTTCAGTAATTAGGCCATACCAATTTGATTTCTTGATTAACAGAATTTAAAAAAAATGCTAGATTGGAAAATCAACAGGAAAACAGAATCTCAGAGGAAATTTTGTATTTTGGTACACACAGTTTCAGGGTGTGAACATGGTCAGGTGCAAGTTTTTACCTAGCCTTCTGTTTTAATGATGTCCTCGTGCCAAAATCAAAAAAAAATTCTGTTAACTAAGAAATTGAATTGGTGTGGTCTTGGAATAGTAAAACCCTGCTTGCCATTTTCAACTGCAAAAACTAGCGCACAAAGTCCATTTTCTCCCTTTCCAGGAATTCAGATCCCAGAAAAATAAACATTTCCCCTTTTAAGGTAACTGCTGTATATCTAGAAATCAAAGTTGCGAGCTATCGAAAAGGAAATCCGAGCCCTACAGCACTGTCCCTGCTACAAAGCCCTTTAAACATGGAAATCCCGGATCAACAAGTGTGCAATACTCCCGCTGCCACTAAGCCCCTGGCAGGGAAATCCCACTTCTAGAGTGGCTCCAGCTGCTAAGCCACCGAAAGGTCAGCCTTTAGTTTTCTGATTGCCAGCCTTCCTGGTAGGAAATCAAAGGTGACATTCGTCTGAATGCAAAAGGGCAAAATTTTTTTATTGCCACAAACACGGGTGCCAAAGCATTTGAGTAAAACGCACGAACAACTATGTTCATGTTGAATCCCGCTTTGTCACATGATCCATGCAGCAGTTGGCCGGTTTGGATAAAAAGACTGCATGTCACATAAGATTTGTGCGAATTCGCATAGTGATTCGTGTGTGTTTCATAAAATTCCTACCTAGTGATATTCTGAATTTCTTCTTTTATTCATTATTGTTTATTTCTGATTTTTCCACTGGCCCCATGTGTCAGCAGACATGTATCTAGCAGAAAATGGAGGACAGGAAATGAGATGGCCTTTGATAACCTATTCTGGGACCTTTAAACAAACTGTTGCCCATTTCGTGACGGTAATGATACCAGGAAGTTACAACTGGATTCTAGGCTGAGCGGGAAATTCTCTTTTTAAAGTACAGGAACTTCATGTGCTGAAACACTGTTACTAAGAACTGTTGTGTGTCTGTCCCTGAAACACTGTTACTAAGAACTGTTGTGTGCCTGTCCCTGGTGCTGAACCCCTGTTACTAAAGAACTGTTGTGTGCCTGTCCCTGGTGCTGAAACACTGTTACTAAGAACTATTGTGTGCCTGTCCCTGGTGCTGAAACACTGTTACTAAGAACTGTTGTGTGCCTGTCCCTGGTGCTGAAACACTGTTACTAAGAACTGTTGTGTGCCTGTCCCTGGTGCTGAAACACTGTTACTAAGAACTGTTGTGTGCCTGTCCCTGGTGCTGAAACACTGTTACTAAGAACTATTGTGTGCCTGTCCCTGGTGCTGAAACACTGTTACTAAGAACTGTTGTGTGCCTGTCCCTGGTGCTGAAACACTGTTACTAAAGAACTGTTGTGTGCCTGTCCCTGGTGCTGAAACACTGTTACTAAGAACTATTGTGTGCCTGTCCCTGGTGCTGAAACACTGTTACTAAGAACTGTTGTGTGCCTGTCCCTGGTGCTGAAACACTGTTACTAAGAACTGTTGTGTGCCTGTCCCTGGTGCTGAAACACTGTTACTAAGAACTGTTGTGTGCCTGTCCCTGGTGCTGAAACACTGTTACTAAGAACTGTTGTGTGCCTGTCCCTGGTGCTGAAACACTGTTACTAAGAACTGTTGTGTGCCTGTCCCCCGTGCTGAAACACTGTTACTAAGAACTGCTGTGTGCCTGTCCCTGAGACACTGTTACTAAGAACTGTTGTGTGCCTGTCCCTGGTGCTGAAACACTGTTACTAAGAACTGTTGTGTGCCTGTCCCTGGTGCTGAAACACTGTTACTAAGAACTGTTGTGTGCCTGTCCCTGGTGCTGAAACACTGTTACTAAGAACTGTTGTGTGCCTGTCCCCCGTGCTGAAACACTGTTACTAAGAACTGCTGTGTGCCTGTCCCTGAGACACTGTTACTAAGAACTGTTGTGTGCCTGTCCCTGAAACACTGTTACTAAGACCTGTTGTGTGCCTGTCCCTGGTGCTGAAGACTGTTACTAACAACTGTTGTGTGCCTGTCCCTGTTACTGAAACCCTGTAACTAAGAACTGCCGTGTGTCTGGCCCTGGTGCTGATACAGTGTAATAAACCCTATATTACATGTTCAAAGGGGTAGCTAGCCCTTCCAAGGCTCCAGATACTGGGTGCATGCGCACCTTTATGCACCCAAAATTGTAGCTGTGCACCTAATTTTTGATTGTGGGTGCACCAGTCTACCTAGATATTTTTGTAGGCTATAGGGTAGAGGTTAATATTGTACACAAATATACAAAATATTCGTATATGGAATTTAATTATCAGAGAAAGTAATATTACCTTTGTTGTACTTTGTTTGATGTGTCACTTTAAAATTTTGAAGTTACATGTAACTACAGTCAAACCTGTCTATAGCGGTCACTCAAGGGACTGGCCAAAACTGGCTGCAAAGGACAGGTGGCCGCTATGGAGAAAATGTCTATTAATTGACCACGAGTGACACATGTTTTCAGTACCCACTGAGATACATTTATTCACCGTACAGTACACATGTAAACAGGTAAGGCACATTTTAGAAGTTCGATTGTTGTTCTTTTACTCCTAGTTAGTTAAGAACAAAATACATGTTGCTCAGTTGTCACTTACTGTTCGTTTTTGGCCGTTTTCAAACATAAAATCGTGGCGACAATTTTCCTTAGTCTCTTGTTGTGTTGGTTCGGTTCCCGCGTGGCTTGTGTTGATCAGCATCTACCATTATGCTAATAGGGTACTCAGAAGAAGGTCGCTCTTTTGAGGGCTTTTTGTCTTTCCAGAAAATTGCAACAGCCCAAATTTTCAATCATAGTAATATTATCCACATTCATTTTGAAGCTTTTGATTTAGTAATTATCCTCAGTGATACTTTGCAGCAAAATAAATTTAGTATATTATACCTCCGTAACAGTGGTGTCTTCCGTTGACCTTTATGCTGCTACCTATCCAGTTTGTATCAGCGCCATTTTGAAAATTGCGCGAAACACATTTTGAGCACAATTTGAATGAATTCCCGGTGAAAACGGCAATTGGGCCGGCATTCAAACATTTCGCGAACTTACCGCATCAGGTACATGTGTGGGCTGTATTTTCCAAAAAGCTGCCGTAATATTTGTCCAGTCGAAATGCACAGAAATGGTCAATTTTACCACGATGTACAACCGCAAGCCATGTGAAGAAAATTATACTTGACTTCGCGTCAAACCATGGATTTTCTAACAAAGATAAAACATTCTGGTTTTCTTTATTATGATCCTATCCAGTTGAGTCCACATAAATTTGATAACTGCGTGTAAAAATGAAGATTTTTAACCCGGCGTGCGGTGGCGATGCGGCTTCTACCGGCGCGCCGTGACCGTTATCGGCAGTGTTACTGTACTCGCGGGACCAAAAATCGTCTGGCCGCGACCGCGTTGGACAGGTGACCGCTATAGCCTAATTCTTAATGCTTATGTCAATGGGAAAAATCCAAGGGACCGACAAAAAGTGACCACTATGGGCAGGTGGCCGCTATGCAAAGGTGACCGCTAATACAGGTTTGACTGTATACAATTTCAGATAGAAGAGCTAGAGGCAGAAATACGTTTTGCTGATATTCTACTTTACTTTATGTTGTGCACACAAAATTTTTTCTGTGCACCAAAATCTTTAAGTTAGTCCATATTCCCAAAAATGAAATTTCAAGCCCTGCTTTCTGACAGGAACAACACAAGACATGGATATTCTACTGGTACGGGAGGCAGATTAATACCTGTAAACCCCTGGGTACATCAATGACTCCTCGCACTCAATCCGTCTCTGTCCAGACTTTATCCTGGGGAGGAAATCCACTGTACCGACAAACAAGTCTGTGATACACTCCATAATTTCATCTCGACGACTGAATGATTAAAAACCTCCCCCGAGCCAATCCATCTCCTAATCAAGAGGGCTGGCTGTGTCCTTTGTTAACGACACTGATATGTTACCCCTATCATACATAAAGCTAGCATCAAAGTCTCACAGCAGGGAAGTAGCTCATCCGATAATCTGCAGGCCGGGTCCAGGGCTCTCTCCAGGACCCGTTTAAAATGTTCAAAATTAAAGGTATTTTTTCCAATATTTCCACAACTAAGCCTATAATTTTGCTCAAAACTTGAGATTTCATTAATGTGTTAATTGTAGACATGATGCAAAGCTGAAGTTGCGGGAAGTGACTTTTAATTTGCGTGTGGAAAAGGCAAAATGAAAAGCTGCTCTCCCCCCCCCCCCTTATGACACATATTCTACGCTTGGTACCCTCCCCCATCCTGCTCCACATTTCTGTGCAATTGTGAGGGATCGACCACTGGTTGCAGGTGAATAAGCCATGGCCAATGTAATGTAATTATGCTAGATTTTCCGTGAAATATATGCTCCCTTCTCTGGCAATTTTGACATTAGGCAACCTTCCTGTGATAAACAAATACAGCTGAAGGTCGTTCACAATGTGATGCCTGCTTTATGGTTGACCTGTGTATCATCATATATTGATTTTCATATTTTGTATATACGACAAATTCGCCACTTTTTTTGCTAAATCATATTTTTCAAATGTGAAAATCATGAGAATGGGGCTATCTCATAAGTTTAGTTTTTTTTTTCATATACGTGTTGTCAAGGTGATCGATCGAATATTAAGGTTAAAGGTCAATGGGTTGTTATGCACCATAATTTTCATCTTTTTATTGCATTTCACATGACATACATACATTTTTGTGTATCACATTAGCAACACGTAAATACACTGAGAAATATACTGTTATTCTTGATTTGTTAACAGTAACTTCATTCTAGCTACTTCACCAGTCACAAGTCAACTGCTAAAGTTTCATCATCGCAAATATTTGATCACTTACATTTGGGACAGTGATGTTTGTTCTCACTGTTAAAACTAAATGCAGCGAACTACTCCCTTTTCCCCCAAACCGCTAAAATCACCAACCGCAATATTATATGGATTTACAGTAAAGAAAAATACAGTAGAGTGACATGTCTAAATTACAAGGAGGTGTAAATATACATGATATTCAGGACAGGAGTAGGTGGCAAACCAAGGAGCAAAAGAAAATATTACATGATAACAAATCTCAATCAATGACATTACAGAACAAACTCGAACAAAGTGTCAGGAATAATTGTAAATGAAAATACGAATTACAGTGGAGTTTAACAATAACTGATAGTATGGAAGTTTGATATAAGTCGTACATTTACGTAAAATAATCAAACAAAAGTAAGAGAATAAACTCAATCGACATGCCAAACTATGAATATGGATGAAAATCATAAATAAACAGCAATTACGTTTTTTCTGACGTGCACCCTAAGGCCACACCAATTTGATTTTTTGGTTAACGGAATATTTGATTGGAAAATCAACATGAAAACAGAATCTCAGAGAAAAGTTTGTGCTTGTGTGCACACAGTTTCAGGGAGTGAACAGGGTCAGGTGCAAGTTTTCACCCCAGCCTTCTGTTTTCATGATTTTTTTTTACTAAAATTTTTTTTAAAAATCCGTTAACCAAAATATTAAATTGGTGTGGCCTAAGTGTATGTCTTTAAATTTTCCACTGGTATTCCACTGTCTGAGACAGTTCTGTATCATTCTGTTACAAATATGTCTTATAATTGGAGACCATGCTCCCTAGACAATTTTGGGAGGTAAAATCAATTCTTATATCTCAAAAACATTACAAGAACAAATGTATCCACTTTCTAATTAGCAATTAACATTAATGAGGGGAGTGCTGACAATAGCTCTGTCCAAAAATTAATGAATATAATAACCATAACTTTATTGCTCAACATTTATATAAGATACAACTTAGGGCAACTACTGCTAACGGAACGTTACCATTTAACGTCCGATTTATTCAAAACGTTATTTATCTTAAAACCGCGCGTACAGAGCCAAATGTTAAACCAATGGGCAGAGATATCAGCTCTTTTAACAAGAAAATGCATGGTCTGTAAGTTTTTCTCCGCCTGTTTAACGCCGTGCGAGCATGTATTTATACTGGGGTTTATGATGCAGAATTGTGCTAGGGTAACCCATTATCGTCCACCTCGGTATTTTCCCTTCTAGCGCTATGCTTGAAGAACATAGACCATAAAAAAATGCACAGTAACTGTCGAAAGTAGTCTACAGACAAATGACAGTAAAGTCACTATGTTTGTCCATCCGCTTGCCTGACGCGAGCGAAGAATGCAATGTTTGTGTTCTGAATTTCCCCGACATCGGCAGCACGTGGCGTTCACGTGATAAACGCATGGCCATTATGTCGTGCCGTGCAAAAATGTATCATCTGATCGGGGGTCGCTAGGTTGTATCAAACCTTCCTAAAATTGGCAAGAGTTTCAAACCTCGAATCACCATGGATAGTCTGAATATCAAAGAAAGGATTAACGTCAGCTACGTTTAAAAGCTACTAGCTATCGTGTTAGTTAGAAAAACATTATGAAGTATGCGGTGTCGAATTTCATATGAAATACGCCATGCATGACGCTTCCGTGCAACTTGTTGTTACTGGTTCAGGAGTTTATTCTGTTATGTCGCTGGACGTAAACTTTTTCATTGTTTTGTATAAAAGAGAGAGATGGCTAAGGATCATACTTATGACGTTCTTTGTTGCTCATGAGAACAGGCTTCGGCATAATACAACTCGACATGTGGGCATGACCCAAAGTGGACGTAAACTGCTCCCGCACGTAATTAGGTTATGTTATGTTACTTGATAATAATTCTAGTAGATTATTTTTATAAAGAATTTTTTACCTAATCAGAGTCTCTATCTGTCCTCACCATTCCTACACCGGTGGAATTGGCAATTTTTGCCTGTAGAGATCCTGATTGGATTTTTTCTGTGCATGAGGACATTCACTTAAAAGACAGTCAGAACTTTGATTCGGTCACTTTAGATAAATGGATTGACTCGAAACTGATGATTTATAAATGGGAGACCGCCCTAACTCATTCCTACCATTCTGATTGCATACTCTGTTAATAGCATCTCTGTTCTCACCATGCCTTTATTGGAATCGGCAATTTTGCCTGTATGTGTAGAGATTCTGATTGGACTTTTTTCTGTGCATGAGGACATTCACTTAAATGACAGTCAGAACTTTGATTCGGTCGCTTTATATCAATGGGTTGACTCGAAACTTATGATTTATAAATGGGAGAGCACCCTAACACATTCCTACTATTCTGATTGCATTTTCCATCAATAGAGTCTCTGTCCTCACCATCCCTATACTAGTGGAATTGGCAATTTTGCCTGTAGAGATCCTGATTGGATTTTTTTTCTGTGCATGAGGACATTCACTTAAAAGATAGTCAGAACTTTGATTCAATCACTTTAGATAAATGGATTGACTCGAAACTGATGATTTATAGATGGGAGACCGCCCTAACACATTCCTACCATCCTGATTGCATTCTCTCTGTTAAGGCCACACCAATTTAATTTCTTGGTTAACTGATTTTTTTTAAATTTTAGCACGAGGACAATTATGTATTCCGTAAAATTTGTATGTTTCTTAGTAATGGATCGTATGGATTCCGTAAAATTCGTATATTTCTTGTAATGGATCATATGTATTCCGTAAAATTCGTATGAATTCTTTGGCACCCCTGTATCAGGTCTTTGCTTGTGCCGATAAATCCATCAGTAAGTCTATACGTAGTCTTATCTCACTGGCATTCTCCTCTGTGAGCTATACACACTTACGGACAGGTTATTTGCGATGATGGTCGGAGGACTTTATGTACTCTTATCTGGTTCTCTCTTCTGTGAGTGTGTGCTCTACTCACTTTAATACTAGGCTCTTGGTTATTTGCGATGATGGTAAACTAAAAGGTTTTCACGTATTCTTATCTGGACTGTCTTCTGTGAGGTTGACACACTTGCTAGTCAGACTCCTGGTTATTTGCGATGATGGTTGAAGAATTTTATGTTCTATTCTTATCCGGTATTGTCTTCTATGAGTTATTCACACTTCCCCTTCAAGTTGGGCCATACTTTCTAGAGGTTATTTAAGATGATGCTTAGAAAAGCTCTAAGTATACTACTAGATGGTCCTAGATGTTTTAAAATGATTGAGATACGATTCACTGAAATGCAAATATCTGCACATGCTTCAAGTTCAATGTTAACGGTGCACACCCACATTCTTCCGCGACCGGGGTCCAAGATAGTGCGCGACAAAAAAGTGACGAAAGGGTTTCGAGGGGCTGGGTTTCAGTTCACATTTATCATAATGTGCTTTGAACTGATATTGTATACTAGCATGGCTGAAAAGCATATGAATTGGTGTGTTTTTGGTGAAAATTGCGTTTCGGTCCGAGCCGTATTTCCGGATATCCAGCCGCATTGATAGTGAGGTGTCCCCTGACCCGAGATTGACCTTTGTTGCGTTCTGTGGGTGATGTTGAGATGCCTCGCGCCGTGGATGATTAAAAATTTTTTTAAAGAAATTGAAGTACTAGAATTTTCTTTATAATTGGCTCGATTATACACTAGGTTTTCCTCTTTCTGACAACATCAGTCGTTACTGCTGCAAAATTTTTTCTACAAGTTTTATCTACGGGAAAATGCCAAATTTTTGACGTGAAAGTTATGATTTTTCTTATAATTTACCAAAATTAGAGAGGTTGAAGAAACAAAATTCAGTTGGTCTTTTAGCGGAAGGGATAGGCTTTCATCCCATACACAGTTGATTTACTTCGGAATAATTCCCTGGAAGAGACAGTACCTAGACTTGAGGGTGCGCATGCAGCATCCAATCGAAACCCCAAATAAACTGGGGTGTGATCCCTTAGTGTCCTGAAAACAATCGATACATGTGTATTGTGGCGTTAAATAAGTGTCTGGGCTAGCAGACACAAAATCAAGAGGTCACGGATTCTATTCCTGGCATTCCAGGCTTGACGCTGTATTATTGGGAAAGGACTTTAATGAATTCGAACATGACTGTCCTCACTCCACCCAGGTGTAAAAATGGGTACCTGGTTTTGGTTTGGGAGTTAAAAGGTGGTGGAAGGAGAGGGATGGGCTCCGCCTTCTAATATTGTGCCCTTGACACAGCAGATAACAACTGACAGCCTTAAGAGGCTACAGGATCTTTAGTCTGTACCTTAACCTTTTACATTTATAAGAAGAGCCAGTAAGATCTGTCTCTAGGCTCTAGGCTGGAGCTAATAAGCTCTATAATATGTAACAGGGTACACTGGCACTGCATTGAAATATATCCGGATTCCACGTACAGTCGAAGATTTCCGAGTACGCAGAGTCGCAGACACTATTTCCTTTCATGACGTTCTTGAGTAATGACCAAGGAAGAGATGACGATACCACTGTCCAGGGGGCTAATGCCTTCCTGGCTATCTCTCTCAGTGCACATCACCTTATTTGGAACTGTCCAGTAAACTGCAAGGGAAGCGACGCAGATGACCAAGTAATTGAAGAAAAATGTAATACTATTGACTTATAAGCCCTGGCTAAATTGGCATTTAATTTTGACTTTTTTTTTTTTTTTTCATTAATGAATTAAGAAAGACCAGTAGTTCTACTGAATATTGATAATTGGACATAAAAGAATTATAACTATTCTTTTACCATCTGGATGATGTCATCAAATTTTATTGCCCCTAATATCATTTTTTTGTCTAAGAGAAAACACAGCACTTTGGTACATACTACATGCAATAACACTATGTTTTCCATGTGCATGATGATCAAAAAGCTACAAACCTACGTTAGCACATCTTGATATCTACTAATTGTCTGTGGTTATTGAAAAATAAATGTTTTTGCCTAATAAAAAAAAAGTCATTTTCTAATAACTGCTGACAATTGAATTTGTGACCACCTGTCCACAAAGACTTGATTTTACCAGCCTTCAGGGTGGTCTTAATGGGCAGGTTTGACTGCATTCTACATATACATACATGTATAACACTACTGATAATATCTTTAATAAGTATGAATATTCTTAGGGGCAACCCAGCACTACAAAATACTAGTAACTGTCAAATATTTGATACTGTTTTCCACTATATCTCACAGACAGGCCGCTTTGATTGTTTAACTTGAGTGTGTTGGCACACCAGTTATATGTTTCACTGTCGTCATAACTAAGTTATTTTATTTTCCCGTCATTGTGTTATTTGTTATCATTATTATATTGTCGTTCTTATTTTTGTATATAAGAGGAGAGGGCCAGAGACTCATTTGGCAATCAAATCAAATGCTTGTAGTCCAATCAGGCTTTTAGCTAGGCATGGGTCCATGCGTCATTTGGACGCATGGTACTGAAATAACAAGGAAATTGGACGCCCTCTTTTTCAGCCTGGACGCACAGGGTTGTTTCCCTGGTAATTACATACACATGTTGCTGTGTTACAGTGTTACTGTTGCTTTTATTAGTGCTACCAGACACTGGGACAGCATGAAACTGATTGACATGCAGGTAATTGGAGACAGAGAGGGAACCAGCAGTTTCTAGTTCTGCTAAAAATATATGATGAGACTAGAACACCTAACCGCATCACAGCACCCACCCACCCCATTTTTGGACCCCTTGTCTATAGATCCTAGCTGAAAGCCAAATCCTCTTGAATTATATGTGGCGTTCGGCGTAATATAACCAGCTGCTGCCGTGCCGCGTGCCTGCGAAGCTGGTGTGTTACGCCGAATGGCGGTTATACCGGCTATATAGATACAGATACAGAATTATTTCAAAAATATATACACCGTACTTTCCAATCATACCTGTGTTAGCCTGGAATCTAAACCTATCATAGCTTCCGAGTCTCTCTCCGCAAATCTCTATTTGCAGAGAGAATCAGGAGCTATAATAGGTTTGGATTCCAGGCTACGCGGAGAGAGACTTGGGAGCTATAATAGGTTTGGATTCCAGGCTACGCGGAGAGAGACTCGGGAGCTATAATAGGTTTGGATTCCAGGCTACGCGGAGAGAGACTCGGGAGCTATAATAGGTTTGGATTTCAGGCTACTCGGAGAGAGACTCGGGAGCTATAATAGGTTTGGATTCCAGGCTATGCGGAGAGAGACTCGGGAGCTATAATAGGTTTGGACTCCAGGCTACGCGGAGAGAGACTCGGGAGCTATAATAGGTTTGGACTCCAGGCTACGCGGAGAGAGACTCGGGAGCTATAATAGGTTTGGACTCCAGGCTACGCGGAGAGAGACTCGGGAGCTATAATAGGTTTGGACTCCAGGCTACGCGGAGAGAGACTCGGGAGCTATAATAGGTTTGGACTCCAGGCTACGCGGAGAGAGACTCGGGAGCTATAATAGGTTTGGATTCCAGGCTACGCGGAGAGAGACTCGGGAGCTATAATAGGTTTGGATTCCAGGCTACGCGGAGAGAGACTCGGGAGCTATAATAGGTTTGGATTCCAGGCTATACCTGTGCATGATTGCATCCTGACATTGCCAATGACTTTCACAGTACACTATGAATTCGAAGCAGTCACAGCGCTACCTACGTGAAACCACAAATCTCGATTCCATCTCCCCATCACAAAGCCGTTTGGATTATATGTCTGACATAGATGTACGACATAGCGCGCAAAACACATATGTTTGGCTTATGATTATGATTTTGCGCGCAGTATATGGATGGCGCACTCTGGGAAAACAGTGGTTGCTATTCCCAATTGTTGCTGCTTGTGATAATCACATGTACAGATATACTGCTGGTACTAAGTCTTCCATAATCAGATGCGCACTCTCCCAGGAGCTATAGATTAACATATAGATTAGTCATCTTTGTGTCAACTTTGCAAGTACAGTATGTGATAAAAACTGAATTACAAGGGAATTCTATACATGATATTGATGAATGATATCTGTAGTAGTGTTCACAACATATCCTGATACTATATGTTACCTCAGTTGCTTTTTCTGTTGTAAAAAAACATAGAATTACCTGAGGGCTTTTTCTAAAGAGGGGAACAAGGGCACTGCACCCCTTTGCCATATACCATGTGCCCCCCTATATAATAATAATAATAATAACTTTATTGCTCAACAATTGTACAAGGTACAGAGTATGGCATTCACTGGTACATATATAATCAACCTGGATAGTAGATCCTCTGACAAGCAAGAAATTCACATTGACCAGGGATGGTACTAGGTTACATGCAACCATAGTCTACAACTGTGATCTGTCTGACAGTAATTCTGTTCTCAAGAAGCCTTAGAATGCACCATTTTAACTTGAACTTCTCTAAAGCTCCATACTTTAAACCCCATCCCCCACCTGCTCACTCCGCTCCTTTGAAATGTTCCCCTTGCAATTTTTTTCCGAGAAAAACTCTTACAATGACCATCATTACTTGGAAAACATCCAAAACCCTGTTCCTCGCACTGACTTCATTCTAAATTTGGTTCCCAAGTATATAATCAGCATTCACCTCCAAGTGAAATCATATTCGTGTTCTGAATACGTTTGTGTACTAGCCATTGTAAGGGTGACCACCCTCAGGCATCTAATCTCTTAACATTAAAAAGACCACTTATCGATGAAAGAGTATCAAAGGGTGACTTGATATACTTGGGAGAAATTGCGAGCTGTAGCAAAGCCCCACTGCTCCTCTATTAACTACTTGAAAAAGCACCATGCCTGACCGCTTTATCTTTTTATTATGGGTAATCAATTGAAGTCAATTTTCTGGTAATCTTTAATGTATATATATTAGTGAGTTGAATCTACCCTGAAGCATTGAAAGCATTCAGGGGGAGATATGCAATGTCAGTCTGTTGTACAATATTTTGTGTAGAATTTAGGCCGTGATCTTGAAATTTACATGACTGGCTAGCATGTATATTTATTGGTACCATCCAAAAAAAGAGGGATCTTGGCTCACATTGATTTGGGGCTGTTTTGCAAATGTTGGAAATATGAAATCATGATGCAAATGTGTACACCAAAAAAGCACCTGTACCATAAATGCCAATAACATGAAGATTTTGCTATCCAGAACATTACACTAATGGTCTTCCATGATTTACATATTATTACCGACATTCAATATGTGACGATTACGAGTTAGTGACTTTACCTTGTTCACCCCTCTTTTCCAGATATATAAATCTCATGTACTAGTTATTGACTGGTTCTGACAGGTCATTCTAGTGACGATGAAGTAAGTTAAGTAAAGCAGTCATCCTCATTTGAAGTGAAGCATGATGCTTTTTCAAGTAGCTAGTGGTAGTGCAATGCGGCTTCGCCACGGCTCGCATTTTTGGCCAAGCACACCGGGTCACCGCTACTCTTCTCGATAAGTGTGTTGGGTTCTTTTACGTGCAGAGGTTTGACGCTTGAGGCTTACGCCCGAAGCTCCCTCATACACGGGGCCGCCGGCTTTACGTCACCATCCGAAATGACGAATGCAATCCCTTACAACATGTCCAAGCTCGAGTCGACCCCTAAGACCGAACGCGGGCACTAGGATCCAAGGAATTTGATCCAGATGGCAAAGCAGCGGGGTTGCGTTACCGCTTGCGCTACGAGGACATGTGACGCTGAAGAAGAGTGATGAATGTCACTCAAAACGTACGGAAGTAATCACTGTATCTTATCATCTAGTTGTAGAGTTTGATTGATATCATTTAAGATACATGTTCTGCCAGCTCATTCTATTTCTAGTGATACTGAAGAAGAGTGATGGATGTCACTCAAAGGGTCCGGAAATAATCACTGTATCTTATCAAGTGATTTGTCTTTAACTGCCAAAATATTACACTAAGCAGTCTTTTTAGAAATACTGTAAAAGGAAAATGTTTGTGGTGGTTTTATGTCCGCATTGCTCTAAAAACGGCTGAGAAAATTCTTATTCTATTTTCTGCCCGCCTACCCCCTTGTCTCTTTCCCGAATCTTAAAACTACCACGAACGTTCAGCTTTCTCTCTAGGGCAAAATTAAATCGCCGCAAACATCTCCCCTTCTACGGTAAATTGTTAATGTTTGTTTCCCACCTCCTCCTGCTGTCTTCTGGATGATGGCGGACACTGCCTTGCTAGCGCGTCTCCTTGCCGTCCATCCGCGACCGCTTTTGTTTGAGGCCCCGGTCAGCTCGATCTGGGCCGAGGATTTCCTCCTCTTGAACTTCCGCACGGCACTTCCCACTGTTAAAAAAAAATAGAACAAGCCAGAGATGACAATGAAAAAAGGGAATCTGAGTGGGTTGATCTCAAACCATGTTTTGTTTTGTTTGTTTGTTTGTTCTGCATACACAGTAAACTGCCTCATGGCGTAACACACCAGGTTTGCACTGATCATGAACAGCACAAGCTGCATGTCCAGACAGATCTCTTTGATCCACTCACACCAGGAAGGACCCCTACTCTTTTCGAGAAGCATGGTTGGTTCTTTTAGGTGCTCGAGGTATGCCTAGCTCTCCTCAAACACGGGACCTCCATCTAACGTCCTATCCAAGAAACGTCCATAACTAAAAGCTATTGCTATAGGTACTCATTTTCACCTGAGTGAAGTGGGGAAATGGCACAACGTCAACGAGACAAATCAGGGGACCCCGGATTTGAACCCAGGACCTCTGGGTTCCGGGTCAAACACCCTGCCACTGCGCCATGCCGACGCCAGACAGTTTAGCTCACCAATGAGCTAATCTTCCTCTGGTTGTGACAGAGAAGACAGCCGCTATGTACCAGGGCTGTCTCCAGGACCCGTCTCCCCAACCTGGGACAGAAATTTGCTTGTCCAGGGATAGATAGATATATATATTCACCCCATCCGAAAAAAACAAACTTCATGACATAAAATTGATCGGACTGTATTTTCGTAAGCTTTGAATGAAATATTCAACGACAAAAATTAACAACTTGGGCTCCCAAATAATGAGTGTGACGGAAAAGAAATCTAAAACTGGGGAACGCCCTGTTAAATTGTATTCATTTACTAGTAAAGGTTCATTGTACCGGGGATTTAGTCTCTACTCTGCAAATACAACATATTAGTGGACCAAGGCTTAACGTCCCTTCCTAAGGACTGCAAACCTTTCCAGTAGCATGCATGTTGGGTGAGCACCAACATGTTAAGGATTCAAACTCCCAACCTCTTTTGTCCAGGGGTAGGGTTACTAATATTACACCACGGCAAACAGAGATGCAATGTTTTTTAATTTTCGTTGTTAAAGCTGTCGTTTTAAGCCTACAAACATGCATTTTCATCGATTTCATGGCATGAAGTTCCCATTTTTTGGGACAGACAGGGTGGCATTTTTTTTCCATCCCGACAAGCAATTAATTTCTGTTCTGGGACGGAGAGACGGGTCTTGGAGACAGCCAGGTGTGTGCAACTGTATCATACGTTAGCAGTCAGATCCAATATCTCAACACTGTGTTAAAATTAAAATGGCAATCAGAGATGGCAGACTTCACCCCCTTAATGCCCATTCTGCTTTACAACCCTTCCGCAGTCCCACAAACAATAAGTGCAGCTCTCAGAGTATGTATATATATATAGGGCAATGCTGCATTGTGTATTTCAAATGACATATTAAAATACACACAGAAAGACAGACATACACACACACATACTAGTATATAGAGAGGGCAAGACATGCAAATATCAATAGATATGTGGGGTAAATTAACAAACAAACCCAATCTCCCCAAGTATAATTGTATCATACATCAAGTCCCTGGCAGAAAATCTATTTTGCAATATTCCCAGTCGTCAAATGACATACCAGATCATGCCATCCTCAGCAATTTATCTTGAAGGTAATGATCGAGAGATCTATATGCAGTAAAATACATAGAGGCACCACAATCAGTGCCTCTCACTTCAGCTTGCTGACCTATTAATTTCAGTTCATCAAAACGACCACGAAATTTTAGCTGACACACGTATATATAATTCAAGCAGATGTTAGGATGGTGGATATCAATGTTAAATTTGACTCCTGGCTTCTCTTGTAGCTTTGCTACAGCAGTGTAAGGGTGCACCACGTACATTTTTGTCTGCTAAATTTGAAAATATAATTACTGACTATCTTATCCTTATAGAAGCCGGGCAGTTCAAAAATGTTAAGATTTTCCACCCCACGCATCTGCTTGGAGGTGATGAGAAATAGGTATTCTGCACAAATCTGAAGCTTTTCCCCCGTAAATGTTAAGCATAGCGCATCGCAGTACCGTTATACATGTAAACCCTCTGCTAGAGCTAAATACACGACCACGGGAAGTATCTCGCTCCAAGACGGACGTTGAGACGTGCAAAGTCGCAGGAATAAGAAAGAGAAAGAATCACTCACTCCTTGTTTCTTGAAGACAAGACCGTGTCGTTTCTTCGAGACTTCCTCACATTTTGTTCCGACCGCCGGATGAAATCCGAGAGACAACAAAACGCGAAGAAAACACAAAGACTTTCCCTTACATTCCAAGTAAACGGTATCCACGCAACGACAAACCTTCCTAAATTTTGGTATTATTTAATATGCCGTATTTCTTGAATTAATCGCCTTTGTTCATATTTGTAAAAATGCTGAAAAAAACTGTTTACGTTTTGGGATTGCGTTTGGTTGATGCGTTCAGATTAATCTCCAAGCAGATGTTAGGAATGAAGATGATAACGTTTTCTGACAGCCGGGCTTCTGTGATCTTCTGTGGCACTACCGCTCACTTCAATACACAGATCAGGCGTCAATGAGACACCCGGCAGCCAGAAAACGGTGCAATATTTCACCCCAACATCCGTACTAGGAGAATCATTCAGATGCCTGTGCGTTCTTGGGGGGTCACCATTTCTAGGGAAAATGGCGGGAGAAACCACGTGGTCTTATACCGATGACTTCTCAGAATATAAATTGTATATATAAGATCGATGGGTCGTGCCTGCATAAATGTTTAATGCAGGGTGCGTGCGACTGGGCCATTGGATACAATACATTGAACTAAAATGTGAACTACAGACGAAGGTAAATGGTTTGTTTTTCAGCACTTTGCCTGCATAGCCTTGAACCTAAGGCCAGTCGGGCCGTTTGGGATTTGAGTTCTCTAGTCTCTATCAGACTAACTACGCCAGCTACGCTCAATTCCGATTTTAAAGTACTAGGTTTATCTTAATGTTATTTTGATTTTATGTAAACTGTGATATATATCATGTGGCCTCAAACCAGCGGAATCTTACGGGTTTGCGTAAAGATTAAGACCTATCCTTCAATGAAAAAATGTTGGTTATATTAATTCGTATGTTTTTATTAATGCTTTTTAGAATTCTAGTCTCTATCAGACTAACTACGCCAGCTACGCTCAATTCCGATTTTAAAGTACTAGGTCTATGTTGATGTTATTTTGATTGTATGTAAGTTGTGATATATATCATGTGGCCTCAAACCAGCGGAATCTTATGGGTTTGCGTAAAGATTAAGACCTATCCTTCAATGAAAAAAATGTTGGTTATATTAATTTGTATGTTTTTATTAATGCTTTTTAGAATTCTTTATATCTAAGTGTGATTCTTTATAACAATGTGTGACGATGTGATGTGTGGACAAACAGTTTCTACCCGCCTTGTTTGTGTGGAAATAAACCAGTCTACAGCCATAGGGAGAATATTTGCCAGGGAAGTTTGGGCACCAGAGGGTTTCATTTGCAGGCGAGGGGGAATTATTTCCTTTAATATATACCGTGGACTGACTCTTAACTGGCCAATTATTCCTTTTTTTACGAATTCTACGATCCATACCTCCGTAGTAAGGCCTGGTGGAGACTAGACGTTTTTGCTCATTACGTCCGTGAAAACGGGGTATTGTAATCAGATGGCATGGTGTCTGTTTGTTTGTTCGTTTGTTCGTCTGTTTGTTTCTTGGTTAGAGTCCGCAGTCATTATCTCCATGAAAAAAGACTTTTTCATGCAGATATTGTTTTGCGTGTGCTTACTTGTGTGCTTGCGTGCGTGACTAAGTTTGTGCGTCCGGATGCTTAAAGTCAGCATAACTGAAGAACGTCTAAACGGATTGTAATGATATTTGGTATGTGGGTAGGTGTTGGGAGGTGGAAGGTCAAGGTCGATTTTGGGCCCTCCGGTATGTGTCACTGGAACTGCAATGGTGTATTTCGTCAAAATGTTCAGATATGTTATTTTTTAGTATGTGAATATTGCAGAGTGGCAGCCTGCCGGGATGTACGGCGGAAATGGTGTAATAGGATACTTGGAGCATTGGAAGTCTGGTTTGGCACTCGTCTAATGCATGTCTGATTATAGACAGGCAGGCAGTGATCACGGTGGCTTTATAGACCCACACAGCTATTAGGCGCACCCATTTAGAGCTTGTTATGTGCTGTTTTCCGATGTATGTTATCATTCTGGTTCTCTGAACTGCCGCCAAGTCTGACATTGTTACTCTCTTCAGGGTAGGTCACTAGACAGCAAAGAGGGGAGTCGAAGCATTGATTAACACCTTTTTGGCTCGCTTTCAAGACGCCGAATGATAGTAATCTCAAAGCAGATCTCCACGGTGCCAAATTCGTACAAGCCAGGGAAGCTCCAGTCAGCCAGAGAAGTTGTCAGGCACCGTCGGTTGCTATAAAAACTCCTTCTGCCAGTTGGATACGGTCTTTGCAACCGTTGGGTCTGCTTGGAGACTTGAATGATAGCAGGGGGCACAACGAAACCAAGTAAAAACCAGGACAATTTGTACAGGAGTAGTACACGGCCACTCACAGAAAACCATAGCCTTCCTTAATTGCGCATGAAATAAGAACCGCTTCTTATCAGAATAGATATCTAGGCTTGTCTAGAATACATTAAACTGTATGTTTGGTTTTAAACAAATCTTAGTAGGATTGGTCTGTCGATCAATCGTAGGGAATTACGCTGAGGAAGCGACCTTCGACCTCCGCTCGTGCCGTCTTCATAATTGCGACATCCGCCGTTCTGAACGGCTGGGGTCGCCTCCCGCTCAACGCTATATTGATACATGCAGTCAATGTAACGTCAACTGTTATCATTCCGTTATTTGTTTCGTCTCTTTAATAATAGAGACAAAACAAATATGAAAAGTAGAAAGCCCGACAAAAACGCCTAAAAACAAGCCAAAACCCTGCCGGAACCCATCCTCTGCTTGGAGAGTAGATGTCTAACCTTCATCAAATTTTACTCCAGGGCTTATTACATGACTACACCTCTCTACAAAAGACTCTTTTGACTAAACCCGTACCTGTGGACATTCAACAAAGCTGCTGACAAAATGAGCGCATTTTCCTTGAGTAGGGTCTCGTTACAGTGCGTCAGGAAAGGGTCACAGGGTGGCTTGTTGGCAGCAAGAAACAGGACATTTAGTCCAGGTACCAGATATGCCAGTCAGACCACCTCCCGGTCCAGCCTCCTCCCCCCTCCCCACGCCTGGTTCCTCCTGTCTATCCCTGCTGCAGCGTTTGGTCTGGGCACGTGGCAGGTCCAGAGGAGACAGTGGAAGTTAGAGTTGATCAAAGACATGGAAGCCATGACTAACAGACCTCCTGTTCCTATACCTACAGAGCAGCAGGATCTTGAGATGATGGAGTACAGACCAGTCAAAGTGAGAGGCAGTTTTGATCACTCCAAGGAGATGTACCTCCTACCCCGTTCCCTGAACACCCATGATGCAGGAGATGGGTTGGGACCCAGGGCACAGTCAGGGGCACAGGTGGTAACACCCTTCCACTGTTCAGATACAGGGAGGACAATTCTAGTGAACAGAGGATGGGTGTCCAAGAAAAACATCAATCCAGAAACAAGACCAGATGGCCAGGTTACAGCAGAGGTGGAAGTTACTGGTCTAGTGAGGTTGAATGAAAAGAGAGCACCATTTGTCCCAAAGAACGACATCGCACACAACAGATGGCACTTCAGGGATGTGGAGGCCATGGCTCAGTTAACGGAGGCTCAGCCCATCTATATAGAAGCAGTTGGAGGGAGCACTGTGCCAGGCGGACCTATAGGGGGTCAAACCAGGGTGCAGCTTAGAAATGAACATATGCAGTACATCCTCACATGGTACTCACTGAGCATCTTGACTACCTTGGGATGGTACTGGACCTACTTCAAGAAGGTGCCAAGATAAGGATATACCAGTAGCTTGTATAGGACTAGGATTTAAGTTTCAGACAGGTTCCCAACCTTCTGTAGTGAAGCTAACAGTAGGACCAGCAGTTTTTTTGAGGCAGATCTCCATTCATCATTGTGTCTAATCAAGTGAACAGTATTTGATTAAACATTGCTATTCTGCAATCATGTATGTATGTGGATATATTCTTCAACATTAATTTTAGATCAGTCTATTATACACATCTTGCCAAATCTATTACTGTACCTCAGCTAGCTATACAACACAATGCTGTAGAGTTTTAGCTACAGTTGGAATGAACTTTCCTGTCCACAGTTTTTTCTGTGTATAAAAGGAAGAAATAAACTGATGATCCACTGTCTTCCAAAAAAAAAAAAAAAAAAAAAAAAAAACCTTCATCAACGATTCCCGGGAATGGGTTAGCTGAAGAGTGCATGGGGATTACTGATGCCGCATTAGTGGATCTCGTTGAATTCACAATCTTTAAATGTCTAATTAAAATGTTTAAATGTCTTATTTGTTTAAGTATATATTTGCGATTTGCAAATGACATGCATTAGGCTAGCGTTTATTTCACTAGACTGCAGAGAATGATACGTATGTTGGGGTCAGTGAATCTGATGCTAGACCTATCGGATGCTTTCGGTACTGCAATGGTTGCATGCAACAGCCATCATATGACACCAGTAACGAGGCTATAGTTAGCATTCCATACGATATTGTTGTTGTTTATTCATTATAACAGAACACGATAGTCAAGCTCACTCCATAATGCTTTATTTCGGCTTCCAAAATAAAATAAAAAGGTACTGTACATCATACATAGCAGCTGCAAAATAGGGAAATACAGCTGTTAATTGCAGGAAGAAAATATTTCGGACAACGGATACTGATGTCGTAGAATGTCAATGTCAGTTCCAATGTCAACGAAGAAGATGTGGAGGAAGAAAAATGAAGAATCTATTATCCGGTACTGGTATACAATACCATGTACGTGTGCTAAGTTTTGTTGCAATTTTTAATAAAGAATAAAGTTTTGTTCATCCTTCATGACAACGTAGATTTCATTCTTAAGACAACATTTTTTTGGGCCAAACTTTTTTTTTCATTCGCACGCTCGCATCAGTTTTGGGGTTCCAAGATGATGTCATCCATATAATCAAATCAACACGAAATGGCCTCGGATCCTGACGTATCCTGGCGTGATCCGAAACCTAAGATCCGGAAGAATCCGAACGGATCCGGGGCCGTATATTTCTCGGCAGGCTAATGGGCATCCAAATATTGGGACTCAAAGTACCACTTGCATATTTGAGTTGTGTAAGTGGAATTCGTTCGGATTCTTCCGGATCTTAGGTTCCGGATCACGTCAGGATACTTCAGGATACGTCAGGATCCGAGACCATTTCGTGTAGTGAAATCAACATGGCCATACGCCCATGGATACGTAACGGCATGGAAGTAAAGAATGCTGCTCAACCATGCAAGAAAAGATCGATCCTGAAAATACTGTCATCTTGGCTTCCCACGCCTTTTCCGGTGATCTCTGCTTCCATTCATCCAGGGGGCAAGCTAAGCAACTCCGCTCCAGGCGGATGTCATCTGGCTTGATGTCTCCAAAATCAATACCGTCTGACCGAGGACGACCGATTTTCCGTACTAGCGGCAGTAATCGTGTGGTCAACATTCCGGACAATTGGACGATAATCAAGACCTATAATCTATTCCTTCTCGACTTTATAGTCAATCGTATATCCAAAACATGGACATGCAAGTGTAGGCATACCTCGTACAACCTACACACAGCAGCTGTGTGAGGATGCAGGCTGCACTTTAGAAGAACTACCGAGAGCAATGGAGGACAGGGAGGACTGGGAGAGGAGGGTGATGTTCATCCGTGACATTCTCACGACAAGATGATGAGATGATAATGATGTATATCCTTTCAATGAAACCCAGGCAATATTAGGGCCCGAAAATCGGATTTTGAAAGTCAGTTTATTTAGTCATTTCTATACATGATTAGTTCAAACAACACTATCACATTGTATAGCGACGTTCGTCATACAAAAATACGACGTCGTTGTGATTTAAGAACTCACAATAAATTGTCGCCAGGGTTTTTGCAGGCTCGCGAAACTAAGAGAATCATTGTATGGCACGTTTTTGCGTGGTTTTAAAATGCTCAAAGTATGTAGTTATTACCCAAATGTGCTAAATAGTGTTAGTAAATGTCACTACAATAAAGATTTCAGCATTTCTATTTTCCAGTTAGATACAGGTTTTGAGCTCACCCTTTGTGACATAAGCTAGCGAGATCATGAACACAACGTTAGCAGTTCTGTACGTTGGTTCACATACGGCCCCCTCTGATCACCCTCCTTTATCAACGCTAAAACCCGCTCGGGAAATGCTCGGCAAACCCTCGCCTTATTTGGCACAAATAGTCGTTACCTTGTTCTGAACCCAAAAGAAGCGATGTAAGACGTAAGCTGATTGATTGGTAGCTTCCCAGCGTCCTTTGCGCTTGTGCTCGAGATGAGCTTTAGCAAACCCTCTGATTGGCTGAAGCTGTTTTGGTGGTGACGTCGCCAGAAGCGAGTTCACAGGCTGGAAATTGCAGGGCCGCTATGGGAGGTAACGAAGCGAATATATCGGGTCTGTTGGGAGGATGCCTCTGATTCATATCAAGTGTAACGTTAAATGGACTATCCATTAATAGTTTCATCAGGATGGAAAAATCACCGGCTGGCAGTTAATTGTAATAGGTTTGTGTACGAAGCCGTTAAATGGAGTTAATCGATAGGTCAGTTGAGGGTTATACGAATATCTCATTTGGACTACTGCTGAATGATTATTGTATTACAAGTGATTACGAAGTCAGGAGCAAACATAGGGCTTACTTTGCATTCGTGAAATGTTCTAAATGTATTTTTTATGTTTCTCCCCCTACTGGGGAAATAGGGTGTTATATATATTATTATCTAGAATGCTCACTGTACAAAGATTTACGCATCTCTTTGGTTAACGCAATACAACTAGACCAGAGATATACAAACTTAACAAATGACAAACTGTTCACATACTTGATGTCATCGAATAATCAATCTGTAATTGAGAAACTCTGTGAATTCGTGTACACATGTCTCAAGAAGAGAGAAGTAGCGTGTAAACTTTAGATATAGATAGAACATAGAATAGTTTTCTTCATTTTTTTTCTGTTATTACAATGCACAATTGTATTACTTATAATGCATTTAGCCCGGAAGGGCATGAACATGCAATAAACATGAATGAATCATAGCGGATGTGTAACACCAAATGGCTTTTATACCGCGAATTCAGGAGCAAACATTGGGCTTAATTTACATTCGTGAAATGTTCTAAATGTATTTTGTATGTTTCTCCCCCTACTGGGGAAAAAGAGTGTTATATTATAGCGGATGTGTAACACCAAATGGCTTTTATACCAGGAAGTCAGGAGCAAACATTGGGCTTAATTTGCATTCGTGAAATGTTCTTAATGTATTTTTTATGTTTCTCCCCCTACTGGGGAAATAGGGTGTTATATTATAGCGGATGTGTAACACCAAATGGCTTTTATACCACGAAGTCAGGGGCAAACGCTGGGCTTAATTTTCATTCGTGAAATGTTCTAAATGTATTTTTTATGTTTCTCCCCCTACTGGGGAAATAGGGTGTTACATTATAGCGGATGTGTAACGCCAAATGGCTTTTACACCGGCTATTCTTAATTCGTTCAGACCACTGTAGTGCCTAGTACATATATGGCACCTAGGGTAGCAAGTTTCCTTGCTGTTTCAGTAACAGGGTATATTCATACCTAAACATACCAAATATCAAGACAATCCACCTAACCATTATGGAGTTATTGTGGTCAAACACAGACACGCGCTCATCAAAGCTAGGAGAATTTTCCCGGTACAATGAACCTGTAAATACTGTACATAGCGTCTGTCTTCTGTATCACGATCAGTGGAAGATTAGCTCATCCGTTCATTGAGTTCATTTGAGCTAAACTGGTTCGAGATCACTTTCCTTTCCTTTTCCTGTATCAATATAGCTACACGATTGCTGATCTCAAAGCAAATCTTCAGGAGGCAAAATCGTTATGTGACCAAGACAGTACCTACAGGCCACCAAAGGGCTCAGTGCTTTGCGGAACCGGCCGGGAGCTTTTGGTTACGATTTAGCCTTTCTACATCTGCCTGCTCAATGACCTGCAGTGGACCCTTCTCTCTGAAAGGAGGAGGAACGCCCGCCTCACCTTTTTCTATGAGCTAGTCAATAACTACATCAATATTAACACAGATAGTCTACTGAAACCAGCTCAGGGGCGCACCCGGGGGAGCCACACGATCAAATTTCAACCACTTTACGCCCGGACAGACTCTTACAAACATTCATTCTTCCCCCGCACCATCCCCGAGTGGAACGCCCTGCCTGGCGCGGTTGCTACGGCTCCCACCGTTGAGTCTTTCCGCGCCAGGCTGGAGGCCTGCCCGCTTTAGCCTGGGACCTCCTCCCCCCCTACTTTGCCCCTAGCGGGGTTATTTGGGGGTAATTGAAGTTGAAGTTGGTGATGGGCACGATACTAACGTGGAAGAAATGTAACCCAAAAAACTAATTATTTCCATATATTCCAGGGCTCGAAATTCATCTTTGGGAATAGGTGCACTGGTGCACCCAACTCAAAAAATTGGGTGCACAGAAAGAATTTTGGGTGCACCAGATAAAATAAAGTTGAATGTTCTTCAGAACATAATTACAAAGTTTAATGCTGCTGCCTTTCTTAAGAACTTCAATCTGTAATTCTATACCTAACTTCAAAATTTCAAACAAATAATACATTAAATAAAGTACAGCAAAAAGTTATCATGCTGTTTTTTATACTTACATTTCAAGAATATTCTGTATACTAGTGTACAATAGTACCTTAACCCTATAGGCTACAAAAATATATAGGTGCAACAGTGCACCCACAGTAAAAAAATTAGGTGCACAGCTCCAATTTTGGGTGCACTGGGTGCACATGCACCCAATATTTCGAGCCCTGTATTCTTATTGCATGTCTGACAAGAAGTGTGTGCCGTCCCAAAAACCGTTGCTGCATTTCGTTCATGGCTCGCTAGAGGTCTCTACAAACCTTAGAGTCAGACCTTGGAGTCAGACGATAATTCCAAGGAGGAAACGCCTTCCTGGTGGCAAAATTACTCGACACCGAACCGTATTTGGACTGGTATAACCTAGTCATGTACATAGAAGTGCAAAGTGACATCACCCAAGTGATCTTGATAAAAATCAGCTACGAGGGAATTAAAGAATGAACGTCATTGGCAGTAGGGTTATCCATCTGTTTATCAAACTACAATTCTTGGCAAGGACTTTGTCATAGAACTAAAGAAACTTTTTAAATAAGCAACATAATTTGTCTTTTAAGACGTCTAAACGATCGGTATGTGGTAAAAAAATTCACCCTTTACAATACTTATCCCCGCACAACACGAAGTGGACTCGCCCCCTGCGCACTTAGCAACGATCCAAGCGACTTGCACACCATTCGCTGCTTGGACGCCACGGAGTGTGGTCCCTGTTTTATTTTGCCCCAGTTGATCTACACCCTACCTTCTTCTGTAAGTTTTTCAGATGTTATATTACTATATTTTTTAACCATTCACAGGCATGTCTATTGTTAACTACCATGATTTAACCGTAAGTGAAAATTCTGAAAATTAACATGTTTTTCAACAGGCGGCATTGGGGAGGGCTTTCTTTTACTGATCACTGATGTAACGTTAGACATTTTCTACTAGAGTAATCTAAAAAGAAGTACCTTCTTGGGACAGTAAAACGGAGAGCATAGAAACACTGGGGAGGCCAGTAATTAAGTAACTGCACAGTTTACACATCTACAATCGGCAGACAACCCGATTGAAGGGCTGCATTGTTGAAGTACTGGAGGGGGAGGGGGGCGGCGCTAAGGTTAAAACTTCGCTACGCCATGAAATAGAATTGTAAGTTTTTTTTTTCCAAAATCGCCGCAAGTTACCATGATGCATATACTTTAACATTATTCTCCATTCACGGTAAAAGCACAAGTAAGCATGTGATGTTGTTTTTGGCGACGCCTAGATAGCGGGGGCTTCGACATGGCACTGACAACTTACGTTTGAATGATTCTAGAATTTTTAATGCCATCCCCATGAAAGTTTTCTGCAGTATCGTAGGTGTACGATTGTTGCTAAAAGAAGAGATGAAACCTTGCTGATTTCTGCATAAGACGGTTGATGGCTATTTCATACAAACAGTTACTACTGTTCATTGATGTTTTGACTAAGACTTAGTGTTTAATATTTGTTCCTTTCTTCAACAGGATTCCATCCTAATGTTCGGAACCCTGGGTAAGGGGGCCATGAGGGGCCTGATGGGGGCACAGCCAGTGAACATCTTAGCCGGTAAGAATCTCTGTTTCATCACTAGTAACTTCTCTTTTAGTACAGTACTTCCTATCAACATCTTGGCAGGCACCATAAGATATTTGTTTCATCACTTTATTACCAAAACTTCTCTACAAAAGTTAGATATAGATAGATCATTGTATTAAACCATAACCTAATGTTATCGTTCTGAACTAGACAAGTCTGATGTCTTTTGATGACAACTTCTGCACTTTTTTCAATGGTTCAATGCACCATGAATATTTTCTTGTCATGAATATGACTATTTCAGATGATAAGGCAGGATGTTATGTTACAGGAGGTTTATGCAAACATAAAGCTCGATAAATACCAGAGGACAGATTGTTATTGGTGATCTACTTTGAAAGTCAACATGAACTATTTTTTCTCCTGTAGCCCCCAGGTCCCGCCCTATTTTTCTTATCTATAACAATTTTTTTCAAATATATGACAATACAAATTATACCCCGTCCCTCCTATCCAGGACCCATGCTGGGGAGACCCCAGCAGTCGGACTTAAGTCCAGTCTGCTTGTGGGCCGGGTCTCCTCACTTTAGCATCAGGCATGGTCATCCTGGACTCCCATCCTTGTGGCAATGTTTTATCATCTTTCTTATTGATAACAATTTTTCCAAATACATTACAAAAATACAAATTATACCCCCCTTTGCCCCCTTCCCCCCCGCCCAGGAACCATGCCCACTTTAACATCAGGCATGGTCATGGTCATCCTGGACTCTCAACTCCTTGACATTTTTTTCGGCATGTATTTATTCAGATATACAAATTAGATGCAAATTTCACTTTTAAGACTTCACTCACACTCCCCATTTCTAATTTTTTAAAGATTATGAACAGTAACTATGTATTACTGCAGTATATTATACCAATGAATATGAGTATTATATATCATATTTCAAGAAAACTAGATCAATACAAAACAAATATCTGCACATTGTGCATCAAGTACTGAGTTATTGTACCTATTTTGTTACTTGTGTACGCCAGCAGGTGATATCTATATATGTGTCTAATTGTTAAGTATGTAAAATACTACTAGGTAGTATGTACATTGTCATTATTACATCATAAACAGTGCATATACCATGTATTAAAAAACTCTTCCCAAGGTGAAGTTACAACCTCGTTTTTGTTACTTTTGGTTGATAGTGCGGTTGCTTTAACATTTCAGGATAGGAGAGTGAGTGAGTGTGAGTGGGTGAGTGAGAGTGAGAGTGAGTGAGTGAGTGAGTGGGTGTGTAAGTGTGTGTGTGAGCGAGTGTGTGAGAGTGAGTGAGTGAATGAGTGAGTGTGTGTGTGTGCGAGTGAGTGTGAGAGTGAGATATAGAAAAAATAATGATGTTGGGGGAGAAATCAGACATAGATTATAGATGGATGACAGTTTTTAATTAGGTACATGTATGTGAAACAAAAACATCCATTGGTGTCCCACAAGGTTAGGTTGCAGCTTAGCACTTTAGTATACTATATGTAGTTATAATGACAATTGCTTGGAATCGTGTGTTTTGTGATTCTTGAGGAAATTAACGAGCAGATGTACTTAGCCTAGAGCTAAAACTAACAAGCCAAAAAACAACAACCTAAAATAACTAATTTACAAAGCGAAAACAAGTGTTTTTTTTTTTAAAAAAAGGGAAATAACCTAAAACACGGTTGATTTATTCCATGATGTCTGAAAAACTTGTTGACGGTCTAGTCTGTTCTAGTGCATGATACAATAGACTTCTTTGATTACATTCGACAATACATACTATGATCAACATGTGTTCTTCGGGAAAAGAAAATTATGTGATATATTTCATGCCCACAAGGACCTCATCTGTAAGTCATGCACTTCTACTCTATAGACAAGCCAAGGCATAATTTTTAAATAACCACTCTTGTTTTGTTATGCGGTATTTTGTGAAATTAACCGTTTTCGGTAACCTTGTTTTCGCCTGTTTTCTGTTTGCGATTAGTTGTTTTCGGTTTGTTTCGCATTGGTTCAGGCTGTTTTCGGTTACAGTTTTCAGTTGTTTTCGGTAATTAGTGAGACCCTTGAGAATGAAACTGTAGTTTAATTAAGATGCGTTCACTTGCAACTCTCGATTGTTTATAAGAAACAGATTAACAATATGGACCACTTCAGACCTCCCATTTTCTACGTGGAATATTCTTTCAGTCTGTTCTGTTGAAAGCTTTGATCAGCTGTTACAATTTGTACAAATGTACCACTGTCAAATATGGTAGGTCACAAACTGGATATACTTTAATGCATTAATGCTTTAGCATGAAGTCGCTGCTGTGTGGCGTCATCTACAATACATTGATGTACCTGTTATCTCAGGCCCGCCGTGAGAATGTTTTTTTAGTCCTTGGGAGAAGAGCTCGAGGGTGCCAGTTCCGAGCCCGTCCCACTACCATAGGTGTAAGCTCAAGCTCCACAGCCGGCACTTAGCTACTGGTTCTGTACATGCATTTTGTAGCTTTTGGACAGCAAGCCATTGCGCCGCGGAGTTAAAACCGGATATATTGTTTGCCAGGTAGGAGAAAGGTCACCTTGCTTTAGACATTAGTTCGCCCTAGGACGGTTCAACCCCATAACTGTTGCGAGCTTGCAAAAAAAAAGTTTAGCAAAAAAAAAATTTGCCTTAGTTAATCATAAAATCTACGTGGTCAGGAAGATTTTAAACAAATGACTTACACACAGAGTATGGTATGGAGAACAATAGATTCTTTATTTCTATTTCTTCACATCTAGTTTTTAGCCTCCGTAGTGACCGCTTAGTGGCTCCAAAAAAAATCGCGGATCCGTGGTTAGCAAGCGATTTCACCCCTGAGCAAACGAGAATCTCATTTTTTTTACTTTGGAACTGAATTTGGCATTCTACGACATTAGTATCGTTTTGGAATATTTTTTTCTAATTTACGGCATGTATTCAATCATTTTGCAGCTGCTTTTGCGATTTACAGTATAGTCAAAACCTTTTTATCTATTTTTGGAAACGGACGGAAATTGATTCGCGCGCGGATGTCCATATGATCAAATCAACATGGCCTTACCATGATTTCATTATTATGTTCTGTATACACGTTCGATTTCTGTTTTGTAATTTATGTACCAGTTTTTCTATGTTTCTCTTGGGCCTCTTAAAACCCTTAAGCTGCCAGACCTGGTTTAAACAGGGATACAGAAACATGCCCTGTGTGCTGCATCCGGTTATAACCGGGATAGGGTATTCCCAGAAGAAAATAGCTTTGGGTGCGTGTAGCGCCGGAAGCTAGGGGAGATGGGGCCGCGGGCTGTTTCGCAGGTTTCGTGAGCGAAATCAGGTGTCAAACATTTTTAAATTTTACTTGGCTAAAAAAACTGGCAGCGTAAGGGTTAAAAATCAGCGGTCTTGTTGTAGGGGCTACCCAGATGTCTTCAACATGAAATAAATGAATATATTATTGAGCTCATTTGAGTGTTTCATCAACTAAGACCCATAACAACATTGATAATTTGACACAAGAAGAATTACACGAGGTAAGATTCGGTTAAAGACGTTAAACTTTAATTGATAGCATTTAACTGATCAACGTTACATCAATCTAAAATATCACGTACCACTACCAGCTCACTGAATGTGGTTTTCATCCTGCGCGTAATCATGCGTCTTAATCTACACGCATCCATAGCTCTGTCTATGATACCTCCACCAATCAATCAACAATGCCTAACTATATATTGCATCAACGCACTCTCTAGTCTCTTTCTCTATCTCTCTCTCTCTCTCTCTCTCTCATTATCTTTCTCTCCTGTTCACAACTAACAACCTGTTATGTATCGCTATCTAACGTTAAACTATGAATAAATGAATATAACCTAACTACTCTCCAAGCTGGCAGAGGTTTAGCAGGTCGGCATAGAGAAAACGGGACAAAATATATAGAGAGCCCGGCCGAAAAAAACTACTCGTCAAAAAACAGCCGGAACCGAACCTCTGCTTGGATAGTAACCTAACAACCTAAGTAAGGACCTTTACTCCAATATATATATATATATGGCCTCCGTCGGTCAGTATTGACCATGGTAAAATCCTAATTCACAACAGCCCTACAGCATCGTGTTTATGTAAATTATTATACCTATATCTAGCTATAGGGAATCAAATAACGTCAACAGCAGAGTGTCAGTTATCCTAGTAACTATCGTAACGTTACTATGATATAGACAGAACATGCCATCTCATATCGTTATCCCTTATTGACAATCAGTACTATACTTAACATGTATATAGTATTACGTACACAAGTGTTCGCACTGAACATACCGTTAATCATTACTTTTTAGTCGTTATAACGAGCACATTATTTGTTCGTCAATATCCATCTACAAGATATGATTATATAACGTTAACTGTGTAATCTATTGTTTGTTCTACATGTCGGCCCAATAAGCCCATTCGTAGATTCAAGGAGTCATAGGATAAATTCGAGTACGCATGCGCAATGTCAAAGGTGAAGGCCCCTGGCTTGTAAACAGTTGTCGCGGTTGTCGTCTCGACCATTGTCTTGATGTGCAAAACAATGCCCAGACGGGTTTTGTATAAGTGACCATTCCCTACACATAGAATCTGGCAGGCATAACCGTACCCCTCTGAATAGTAGAACGTGCGAATTCTGTGACCATTTGCATGTTGAAAAATCAATCCCATTTTTTACTAGATTGTTCCTTGTATGATGATGAGCGCCAATTGTTGTTTAAGACAATAGGATTAGACAAGAAATGTAAAACAGGACACTTTCATTTTTTCATTTACTAGTACCTGGTGTCATGGAAGAACGAACATATAATGGATGTAGTTATGTTTCAAAATATTTAAAAAGAGAGAAGAAACTATACTAGGTGATCAACATTAGTTTAGCAACAGTCCACCGTTTGTTTAGTTTTTAGCTCACAATATTAGAATGTAGAATTGTATCAATTCTTGCGCTGCATTTTGTTTCTTATAGACCATGCGTGGTCATCTGTGCATTTAACCAATCTGGGCAGGAACATGCAATAAATACTATTATTATATTATTATCATTATGTCTCAGGAACTTCACCTTTGACACGGCATATGCGTCTTCAAAATGTATAATTCTACCCGCAACCTCGGTGGGCCGATACACCCGGCCATAGGGCAAGCCTACCATGATATATTTCTACGTTATTGTATTGACCAAGGTGGGTTGGCCCATGGAACCGAAAACAAACTACTAGTAATTCACCCGGGAACTCTATCATATATATATATCACTAACTTGATTTGCCATGCTACATCTACTTGGTTTTCTGGCAGAAGAAAGAAGAAGAAGAAAGAAGAAGACCACGTCAGCAAGAACAATATATTTCCCCTATACCCTATACTGGGTATTGGCGGGGAGATATAAAATATGGAAAAAAGGCTGCCCACCCTTCCTCCATGTCGCATTTCATGTCAACTGGCCCCAAATGAAAAAAAAAATTAATAAACAAAATTAACTAGGAGGCAGGTTAAGAAGAATGAGAAGAAGAAAAGAATAATCTCCGGAGGGGGTGGCAAAACTGCTAGCGATTTCGACCCCCCCCCCTCGCGAAACTAGTTGTGCATGTTTTGTTTTTTCGACCCCCCCTCGCGAAACTAGTTGTGCATGTTTTGTTTTTCCGACCCCCCCCTCGCGAAACTAGTTGTGCATGTTTTGAGACGTGTTCTGCCGACGTTTTCTATGTGTGCCACTCCACAAATTCACCCTTAAACGATTGCCACACACATCTACTTTCAAGATGTTGACACAACTTGAGTAATGGTCCCGAAGGTTACGTCGTTGGGCCATTATGTACAGTGGACGACAGGTAACGGTGTGGGCGCACTGCCAAAGTAGCGGTGTGGACGCACCCAAAATAGGGGTGTTGATGCACCCTAATGGTAGGGTCACATTTCCTAACCGGGGCCCGGCCGGGCTGTTTGCGGAAACGAAAAATCAAAGTGTATGTCAACAGATTTGCACAAGCTATGCTCTTAAATAATTTTGGGTACTTTTTGTGTTTTTGTTGTCTTTTATATTATACTTTTCGTTCCCAAAGACTGTCCTTCCGGGCCCCGGACTGGAAATGTGACCCTAGCATAAGTAGGGGTGTGTGCGAACCAAAAATACGTGTTGCGCACTGCGAACCCCAAAAAAGGTGTGTGTTGCTCATCGTACCTGTCGGCCACGGTAGATATGAAACTAACGCGGCATCGCACAGAGCTGGAATGGATGCGGGGCAAGTGCTGCTCCAAAGACGCCGTCAGTGCTTGGAGGAGGAGCGCCCTCTGGCGTCTTGAAGGTGAAGGACTGCAGCAGGGTCGAGAAGAACAGGAAAAGTTCCATCCTGGCCAGTTGCTCACCAAGACACACGCGTCGGCCTGGAAATAAAGAACGTTCAATGATTATCACATCAGTCAACCGTCGAATAGACAGTATGCAATGATTACTGTGGTCAAATACGTCCAACAGGAACATCCCTAATCCTGATAATTACCTCCTCCAAAAGGCATGAAGGACACTGGTTTGTTGATGACGTTCATTTCCTTGTCCAAGAACCTTTCGGGGTCAAACCGGTCCGGATCAGGCCAGTAGGCGGGGTCCATGTTGAGTGAGTGCAGGTTCATCAGCACCTGGTCGCGCCGAAGAGAAAACGATGTTACAAACATTTGCAATTTCACGAAAAAAAACATCTTTTGCATTTATCATACATTGTATTCAGATGCAAGCACATCATCACTTAAACTTCAAAAGAGGTCAGTCAAATGGCTACCTGTCAATGAAGGGATCATTTCTGCGACAGCACAAAAATGTTGTGTGATTCTATAATGTTGTGTAGCACCAAGCTAATATCTCAGCATACCTGGGTTCCATTAGGAATGTTATATCCCTGCACTTTGACCTCCTGCGTGGTGGCGTGACGTATCAGAGGACTAACAGCGCGAATCCTCATGGCCTCCAGCAGGCAGGCATTCACGTAGGGCAGCTGGGAACGGTGGGCCAGGGTGGGCAGACCCTCACCAACAACGGCATCAAGCTCCTCATGTATCTGTTAGGATGGTATTGTACCGATGTAACAGTTAAAGATACCACGAGGCTTCTTAATAGTCACAAGAAAAGTGAATACTATCTTGCGATCTTTGCCTTGGCCAGCCCTCTAGAGTCTGACAGAGGTATACACTGAAACGTTTCGAAGCAGCCAAACTGCTCACCTTATCTTGGATGTCGGGGTTCAAAGTCATGTAGAGTAGACTCCACAGCAGTGTGTTGATGGTTGTGTCTGATCCTGCAACGAAAAGATCCGCGGTCATGTACACGATGTTCTCCTCCGTCAGACCGTCCACCTTTCCCTGCTGCTCAAGCTCCAGCAGGCAGAAGTCGAGGAAGTCTCGCGGATTCTCGCGATCCAGGTGTTCCCGATGGCGAGATATCTCCTCTCGTGACACATCTAGACCCTTGGAGGCCGCTTCCAACGCAGTGGCACCGGCTCTATTCACTGAAAAATATGCATGTAAATAATTACACATGAATACAGATTTTTTGGTTGCGATGAATTGAAATAGTAATAGAGGCTTCCTCATCGCCTCAATGGGCTCTTCCACTCTTTGTCGCATGGTGGCGAAGATGCTTTGCGTACATGTATCAAGCGTGACTCAGCGTTTCCCGAGTAAGCAAAATGAGAAATTACAGTAACGTCTGCCTGGTAAATTCCAGCAAGGTTGTTTATCATAAAATGATCTTCCTGCGACCTACTAGTACCTAGTATCTATTCACGGTAGAAAATGTTGTGCAAAGAGCAATTTGACCTACCGAATGGAACAAAACGTAGCAATGGGAAAACGCTGATGATCTGCCCAGCTCCGAGTCCGACTACTATTGTGCTAACCGCCTCCCTCAACTCGCGGAACGTTTCGTCCTCGTAGTCGTACCGCTTCCCGAACACCATGGAGCAGATGACGTTTGAAATCGCCACGGCGACGTCAAGAGCGATGTCAAAGGGCTGTCCGTTGTTTTCTGCAACCTGAATAGAATTTTTCGGCAAAATAATGAGTTTGTCGATATGGAAACAGTCCTAAAAGGTGTTGAACGAACGTATCATAACCCTATAGTTCGTAGACGGGATACCATCGCCATTTTTGTCTTCTAATCAACGGAATTATGAAAACCACATAGAACTAGAGTTCCGCGACCCCACACCTTCGCCAAATGATGTTAAGTTTTACGAATGGTGTATTATATAAGTTTCTCATTGATTATGCAAACAAGGTTGCATATATTGTAAGAGTTGATCATCTTTACCCAAATAACACAAGTTGGTCAGATCAAAGCATTGGCAAAAAGGCTATTCTTGTATTATCCTATCAGGCCCTGGTTTGCATACTTAATGTTTGATGATGTTCACCTTCAACTTATTTCCAAATACCGTAGATATCAAATTACCAACATTGAACATCCTAACCTGTTCTTTCCCATCCTTACCTGTTCTTACCCATCCTTATCCATCCTAACCTGTTCTTACTGATTTTAAACATGAATTCATGGCTTTAAGAATTATGTCGACTGTATCCACAATAGCCCAAAAATCTGACCTTCTGCCTAAGGCGAGGGTAAACCCCGGGAATCCCTAGTCCCTCTGTGAGATAATTAATCTCAGCAGGTGTATGCCGCTCGGGAAATTTCACCTAGCAAGTTCCCCTAGCTAGCCCCCCCCCCCCCCCGTGGGGCCGTGTCATTAGCTCCCACCCCCGGAACCAGCCGAAATCCCCGCCTATCGCGATGGAATGAATCGTAGTTGCGTTCACACTCAAAATTTGATAGGATTGGATTGAATTGGATTGGATTGATCCTCCCCTAACTACCTCCGGAGGTGGATAGAAAGCAATCGCGATCGGATCGATCCAATCGCGATCGGGAGCGTTCACACTGAAAAAATCAATCGCGATCGGATCGATTCAATCGCGATTATACTTCAATCACGATTGAAACAAGAGCTTTTAAAAAAAGATGGTGTTTTGTCCACGTTTAGGCAAGGAAATTAACCCCCTTGGTTTATAAGTGTGCAATGGTTTCTCCTGTTTTTTAAGTAAAATCTGCCAAAGGAAGTTACTGAAGTTTATTGTAGCCGACTCTGCTAATGATTTTAGCACTTAATATCAACATGTGTACATTATTGTTACTTTATGTATCAAAAGGTTTTATCTTTGAAAATCTGTAAAATTGTATCTGACCCTACAAATGTCTGTTTAAATGTTGTATATCAATAAAGGTGAATGAATTTGACTTCCAGGTACTTTTGATTTTGCCCACTTACTAGTATGCTTCTTACTCAATAGATTTGCTTTCATGCCATACAATTTGAAAAAGCACCATTGAATCATCAGCACTATGGTAATTAAGTGAAATAGAAGTTCATAACAGCTAAGGTTCTATCTAAAATGACTACCAAATGTCAAACAAATCAACAGCTACCTCATCCCTATTATTCTGGTTTCCGCATTTACAACATTTCTTCCTTATTTTCCTGGATAATTTTGCTCAAATTCATGAAAATTCCCATATTTTTGTGCCGAGCGGCGTCACTTTCCACGTCCGTGTTGTCTGGATGAAGTCGATACTGTACTGAACAATGGAGCATTTGCTACTGTAACAAAGGATCGCTGTTTTGCAAACACCATCAAGAGCCTCTGTTTACATCGGGAATAGAAGTTTAGTGGCGAGTGTTTTGCAAGAATGATCTTACCGCACATAGGAGCCGCTGCACAGTATTTTCCATTACAATGAACAGAAAAATTCGAATGCCGGTTTGGAATCTATGAAGTCCTGTTCATAAGACAAAGGCCTTGTATATATTAAATGAATATTTGAAAATAACAAATGTAAAATATTTATTTATTTATTAATAAAAATGAATAAAAATATGATATTCATAAATATGATATTGATAGATTAATATAATATCAATATATATTTTTGATATGTAATATCTAAAAAGAAAAAAAAATCCATGCACGGACTCGCTCCCGGATCTACCGGATCCGAAGTACTACGACGTTACCAGTTGAGCTAAGTTGTAGTGTGTAATATGCGTCTCTGTACATAATGCTTTAACCTCACTACATGGTATCATTTATGTCGATATCGAAGTGCCATTGATGCAGGCCTGCAAGGTAACAGCCAAGACATGGTGTTTTGTCGTGAAGGCGACAAAACACAAAAAATGAGTGTTAACAGACACACAGAAACACGCTCGGTAAAATATGACCTTATTGGCGAAGGTAAGAAACTATAAAACGGTCAGGAGGGGAAAACATGATTGATCACGAAACTTATCGACATATTGATCATAAGAACGCCTCCAATATACACTGACACAAATATATGACAACAGATATTTCGAGCTAGAAAACTCAGGATCCTACATTGTTCATTCTTAATTTCATTGGTTTCATCTTACTCTGTTGCGGAGACAGTCCGCTTCCTCTCGGATCTTCTCTTCAATGCTGCCACGGCCAACCTTCATGCCCAGGTTCCTCATGGCCGCGGTAGCAAACTTCTTCCTCTGTTTGTACGCAGTCCCCCAGGGTGCATAAATGATGTCTACAGGGACGAAGAACGTGTCATTCAATATTACATATACTAGTATTACGTTTAGTTTTGTGATGTGCACCTGTCGGAGGACTTTGGTCAAGAAAGCATATGGTGAATAGAAGCTTACCTTTTCCAGAACCAGTCATCATAGCAAGAAGGTAGTTTTTCGGTGTGGACGCGAACAGCTCGGACCTGTCCACGAGCGCGTCCTTGACGGCAGCGTAGCCGTTCAGAACCACCACGTCTTCCATCCCCATCCTGACGGTGAAGACGTCCCCGTACTGCCGCCTCCACGCCGTCAGCTGCAGGTGAGCCGGAGCTCGGCGCAAGGCGAGGAGGTGCCCGAGAACAGGCACACGTCCTGCCGGGTAAGGAGGCAGGTTTCGGGAACGCTTGAAGATGACATATGCGAGGAGGAGAGTCGCACAGAGGACAAGAAACGTCTGCAGAGTCGGCCCAGGGATCTGCAAAATCTCCTGGACGGACTCAGCTAGCCATTGTACAGCACCGGCCATTTTCTCACGAATAAAGTGGGTGGCCCAGTTAGATAGGAATAAGCTTGCGACCTACGACCTCCGTTGTTTATAGTGATAATCCAAGGAGTGATCAGGTATATAGGAAGCCAACCGAGGCCTGACTTGTAGCAGAACGGATATTATCATCAACCCTAACAAGGTTGAATGTGCTATCAGAAGAAACATCATACATGAAGAAAACGCATTGAGAATGGCACTGTAGTTAATCAAGAGGCGTTCGCTCGCATCTCTTGATTGTTTACTAGTAACAGATCAACAATATGGACCACTCCAGACTTCACATTGTCTAGGGGTGGACGAGGAATATTTTTTTCAGTCTGTTCTGATGAAAGCTTTGATCGGATGTAGGCATTGTCTCTGTCTGGCTTGTCTTCGCTGACGAAGATTGTACCACTATCAAATATAGCAGGTCACGAACTGGATATTTGATAATGCATTAATGCTTTAGCATTAAGCATTGATGTACCTGTTATCTGAACCTTGCCCCTCGAGCTCTTCTCACAAGGACTAAAAAAACATTCTCACGGCGGGCCCCGAATCGCGGAGATGGTCAAAATGACGAAAAAGTATTTTCATCCTGGACTGTCATTCTTTCATGTCTTTTGGCAATATTTTATTATTTTTCTTATTGATAACTATTTTTGCAAATACGTTAGGATAAAAATTACCCCCCCCCCCTTTCCAGGACCCATGCTGGGGAGACCTTGCTTGTGGGCTGGGGTCTGTTTGTTTGAACCTTTGTTTATTCATGATAAGCTCAAATCGGCACGCAGGCCGCTTTTCATTGAGGTCATGAGGGAAGAGGTAAGGGTCAGATACAATATAACAGAGATACACAGTCATTTGAGTCCTAATAACTCTATCAACATATATTGGGTCTGCCCACTATAACATCAGGCATGGTCATCCTGGACTCGCAACTCCATTCTTTTTTCCTTATGTTTTTTTTCATCATATCTCTTTTCGGATATACAGATAAGATGCAAATTTCTTCACTCACACTCCCCATTCCTAAATGTTTTTAGATTATGAACAGTGTGTTCATGTCACAATAAAAGACTTAATTGTACAGACCGTGCAACTATGTATCAGTGCGGTATATTGTACCAATGAATTATGTGTATTATATATCCTATGAATAAGGTGCATATAATCTTAAAACTGCTGTCTATGACTACATGTGCAAATGTGTGACAAATAACTTATGTACAAAAGATAAACATCTGCTTTTAGCACATACATTGTACATCAAGTGCTTATAAAGCGTGATTATTATGTGCTGGAACATAAAGTATTTACAGTAGTCCATGTCTGATTTAAACTGATTTAAAAATAGCTTGTACTATACCAAACAAATATCAGCACATTCTACCATGTACTAAAGGAAAAAAACTCTTCCCAAGTTACAATCTCCTTTTTGTTACTTTTGGTTCATAGTGTACGGTTGCTTGGCCAATAATTCAGGATAGGGGAGTGAATGAGTGAGTGAGTGAGTGAGTGAGTGAGTGAGTGAGTGAGTGAGTGAGTGAGTGACTGACTGAGTGGGTGAGTGAGTGTGAGTGAGAGTGTGTGTGTGTGACTGTGTTTGTGTGTTGTGAGAGTGAGTGAGTGATTGCGAGTGAGAGTGTGTGAATGTGTGTGTGTGTGTGTGTGTGTGAGAGAGCGCATCAGAGTGACTGAGTGAGTGTGAGTGAGAGTGTGTGTGTGACTGTTTGTGTGTTGTGAGAGTGAGTGAGTGATTGCGAGTGAGAGTGTGTGAATGTGTGTGTGTGTGTGTGTGTGTGAGAGAGAGCGCATCAGAGTGAGTGAGTGAGCGAGTAAGTGAGTGGTTGAGAGGGACTGGATGAGTGAGTGAGCAAGTGAGTGAGTGAGTGAGCAAGTGAGTGAGTGAGCGAGCGAGCGAGTGAGTGAGTGAGTGAGTGAGTGAGAGTGACTGGATGAGTGAGCAAGTGTGTGAGTGAGAAAAATAATGATGTAGGGGAGAAAACAGACATAGATTATGGACAGTTTTTGTTTCAGACACATTAGGAACATGATCATGTATGTGAAACAAAAACATCCATTGGTGTCCCACAAGGTAATGGGTTGCAGCTTAGCACAGTTAATTATAATTACTTAGAGTCCCTGTATTGTAGGGCCCCTGCAATCTTCGTTAGCAAAGCCATTTCCAAAAGGAAAGGAAAGGAAAGGAAAGAAAAGTGATCCCGAACCAGTTAAGCTCAAATTAACTCAATGAACAGATGAGCTAATCTTCCACTGGTCATGACAGAGAAGATAGACGCTATATACAGTATTTACAGGTTCATTGTACCGGGGAAATTCCCCTAGCTCTTTTCGACAAGCACAATGAACAGTGGACCACGGCTTAACGTCCCGTCCTAAGGACTGCGACCCTTTCCGGTAGCATGCATGTCGAGTGAACGACGGAGCCGGGATCGAACTCGGGTTTTCAAGTTCCAGAGGCAAGATCACTAACCACTGGACTAAGCACGCTAACCAAGAGAGAGACATTGATTAACGTTAGACATCCAGATAAAAATATTCAAAGACGATTCAAACAATCTGTACAACTGGATATAGATATATATCATTTATGTATGGTGGGTTCTGGGACACAAGACTTCCATGGTCATAAGTGTAACAATAGTGTAGGACTAAGTGTAAAATTTGCTGTTCTGAGGAAATTCTTGCTTCTTTTCTGTTTTGAGGCTCAGAAGGTACAGTTTACTGTAGAATCCACTTAACTGCGCAACGCATTAACGTACACTCCATTTGATTGCACAGAATCCGGTTAAACAAACTAAGAGATGCAATTAAACGTACTAGTAGCTTAGTCTACCAGCCAAATTTGCAGAAAATGCGTTTCGGAGGGGAAAGATTTAACTTAGTTGAAATTATCTCGGGGCGCATGCCCAAGGACCGTGAGTATTCCCCCGGACCTACGTTTACCGCCGGCAAAATGGTTACGGGCTGGCTGCAAAAAGTATGTCATCTAGCCCCAAAAAAGGCCGGTTCAGAGCCTGCAACGGAGGCTACACAAAATATATGTCAGGAGGGCGTCGCGCTCCATGAAAACCTAAGCTTTTTTTTATTCGTATATGTTTACAGAGTATTAGGCAGAAGCGATTGCTTATTTGAAGCCTTCTACTAAACACATACAACAAAGAGACATAATGACATGCATAAATACAAAATGGATAAAAGGAAAATAACAATAGACAGCACAAGTTGGTATCTATCATTAAATGAATCTGCCTGTACAATGGATGTAAGTATGAACTATATCGAGTATATATGACAGTGACGTGGAACCGCGTAACAGAAGAGAACATAATGAACTGTCGTTAAGTAGTTGAAGGTCAGTTATGTTGGAATCATATTAACATAGTACTTCTTTGGGTGGTATAAAGTTTACAGTGCAGGAGGTAATGTTCGGCTGTTTCACTAAAATGACCACATTTACATGTAGGACAATCTATACAGTGGACGTGGTGTAGAAATAGGCGGTGGTTTAACTGACTGAAATTTAAACGGAGCCCTGTAAGATGAACTGCGGAATGTCTTTGGCCGTGAGAGAAGTGTGGGTGTTTAGTCGGTCTGTTGAAATGTGAGTCCGATTCCTTTGTATAAGTGTTGATCGTAAGCGATGCTTGGACATTGGAGGGCAGTTCATTCCACAAGAAAACCTAAGCTTGCGTTTTTTTCCTCACTGATAGAGATGTCAATCTTAGTCTTAGCTGTCATTTGCCTTTAAAATATACATGGCATGTACATATTCTGTTCTTGTTTTGTCGAAAAATAGTATTTTGACAATATTAATAAAGGATGGTAGCGTTTTAATAGAGAGTCATTGCGTAGAGACTCCGTCACTGCGTAAAAACTGTTTGATAGGGCGACTCCCGTTACAGATAGAAAACGGGTTTCAACAGAACATTCCTCCTCTAAACCTAACGTTCTCACATTCCACACATGCGAGAGGGTCTGCATGGGGGTCCTGACAGCGCTGTGACGCTGAATTCAGAAGATCCCCCTACGTAATACACTAAAATCAAGAAAGACAAGTACGCAAAATTTGGTCGCCTTGCTACGAATTACGTGAATAAAACGGCCGGCTTCATGGCTTTCCCTACAAAATTACGGGAAATATGAATAGGCTATACCTTTATAATACGGAAAAGAGCATGCAGCCCCTCATACAACAAGCGATCACGTGTCAAAACAGTGGCTCACGTGACAAGACAACTTCTTCAGTTCAGACTCAGACAGCACAAGTGAAAGGTGTCAACAGCGGCGGTCCTGACGAAATGGCGGAAACGGCGAACGAAGCTCTGTTGTTGGCTGCGGAGAATGGCTGCCTCGCAGGCATTGAAGCGGCTTTGAAAGCTGGTAAGTGGAACGACGTTGACTTTTGAAGGAACTCATTTTCCAGAGTTGAAAGACCTGAAATCGTGTGATTTCTGAGGAAATTATCAAGCAGATGTAGTGATCATGATGTACATAGCCTTCTCCCTGTACATCGAGAGTACGTACAGACTCGATGCGCTCCCGTAGAAACGCTTCCAACAACACGCAAGCACAAGTCACTAAGAGCTACATACCTAGAGACAATTGAATCGTATAAAGTGAACCAAGTGAAACCCAGCACGTCAACAAAAATGTATCAAAGCTAGTTGAGTACGACTTTTCTTTACTTCCTAAAATAACCTACACTTCCTATAGTGAACGCCCCTCAGCAATGGCATCAGTTAATTTTTTGGCAACCTTCTCACCGACTCTATACTAGTAGACTTCCTTGCCTGGGCCTCCTTGCCTGGTTCCATTATTTTGTTATTTCTTGCCTCAAATCTCCCACTGAGTACCCCACCACGCTGAAGCCTGGGTGTCATCCTGTTTAGTTCCAGAGCCTGGAACTAATTAGCCTCTACCAGGCCCCGCGGATCGCTGGGAAAATATAGTAGAAATTTTCGGCCAAATAGAGTGAATAGTATGCCAAGGGTAGTCCGCTATACAGGAAGCCCTATTGAGCTTCCCTGTATAGCGAACTACCCTTGGCATACTATTCACTCTATTTGGGGCCGATTTCTACTATTTTTCGATCCGCGGAGCCTGGTAGAGGCAATGGTAGAGGCTAGGAGTAGGAACTAATCAGGATGACACTCAGCCTATTAACGTTACCACCACGCCGCCTACCGGATGTAGCATCTGTGCACTGTACGGTAGTTTCCTCCAAGCATTTCCTGTGTCGCACATTCTAGTAACATCTTACTTTACATTTAGGTTACTGCAGAGACATGCAGAGTGTAACACTCACCGTATTTTGCTTTGTGTTAGAATTGATACGAGAACTTGTAAATTAACAGATAAGGACTTGCACAGACGTGTGAAGTACGGTGCATGTGTATTGGCGAGACCTTCTGATCTTTTCCGTCCCGAGCTCGGACTGAAAGGATCTGAAAGGGGAAGTCTAGCACGCCTGTGGCGAGCCACACCTTTTGTTCTGCAAAACAATAAATATAAGTTTATTGCAAATTCCTGCCCGAGGGCTAATTGCACACAACATACATAAGATACATGTAACAGGGTAAAAAATAGGTATAAAAGAGGCTAGACTAGAGTATACAAACTCAATTGTCTATAACTAGTGACAAGTGAAGGGTTTGACTTCTCTTTTGTAAGCAATGGAAGACGTAATGTCCCACCTTTTCTATAATTTGTGGGTTTTTGGTAGTTAAAAGAAGAATGGTCTTTTCTTTGTCTGTAAGCTTAGAGAAATTCGGATAGATTTTAGTGGTCTGAATAGACAACTCATTTCGTGCAATATTATGAAATGAACAGTTTGAAATAAAGTGACTTTCGTCTTCCACGGCATGAACGGCAGTGACAACTATCCTCTAGAGTAACTCTCTAAGTAGAGGTTGGTGGGGAAGATTGTCACATTATTTCTCCTGTGCTTCGTTTTCTGTCGGCTCTCCCCAACAACCAACAGAAAACGGGGCACATGATAAAAAGGTGACAATCTTCCCCACCAACCTCTGCTTGCCTATATCATAGTACTAAGTATATAACAGTGTCCGAGCCTTGTATGTACATTTATATGCAAGGAGGATTTATATAAAAATATGTGTGTATCTCTAGCAGAAGTGTGGCTGCGCCCGGCTTTTTTTGGTGGGTTTAAGGTGTTTTTGTCGGGCTTTCTATTTTTGTTGGCTTGGCGACATAAAGAAAACGGGTCATAATAGAAAGGACGGAGCCATACCTCTGCTTGGAGAGTATGTGTCTTTTCCTTTTCAAGTCCTAGCTCTTCGTAACTCCGCACAGGCGGATAAGCAGTGTGAATTAATCAAAGGTGAAGGGCTGATCTCCCTACTAGGATATTTAAAATCATCGTTTATTCAAGTCACACCTGATTGCGACCTTTTGTTTGGGCTTTTATCTCTTGTGCTGATCTCTTTTACTGTAAATTGTCCTCTCAGTCTGTATGATAGTGATAGAATAATTCTTTTCGGTTATGTGTTAAGCAAATTCCCCCCACTTCAGATAGTGAAAATTTGTCTTGCTCAGACAACCTCAGACTGTCCCATTATTTTTCAAAGGCTTCACACCGTGGAAGTGTAGACTCTACCAGCCTCCGCGGGTCGCTGGGAAAATAGTAGATATTGGCCAAATAGAGTCAACTGTATGAAGGGAGTCGGCTACAGAGAGAGGGTCCAATACGCAACCCTGCGGCTGAGAATGAAACCCTCCATGGCCAAAGTCCCCCGGCAAATGTTCTCCCTATACTATAGTGTGCTACCTCATACAATTATTTTCTAGAAAAAACGCCGAGATACAAGTACTTGCATAGTACTTGTAAAGAGAAAATTATATTCCGTACAGCCTTCTATAAACCAACTCTAACCAGCCCCCTTCATTTATACCAAGAAGCGAGAAAAATCCGACAGTATACTAGATGTTTATATGCACATGCATAGTTATAATACGATTGTTAACATGTGACCAGGGTGCCATCCTATTTCTACCGGGGGCTCCTACACTCGCTACCCTATTTTTAAGTTAGGGTAGCGAGTGTAGGAGCCCCCAGTAGAAATAGGATGGCACCCAGGCTAGTGCTTAGCCCAGTGAGGCAAAATGTACAAAAAAGGTCTCCATTCATTCTCATTACGACATTAGTCCTCCTTGGAATTATACAAGTTCCGAGCTACTTGTACTCATGTACTTGTACTTTGATTGAAATGTAATGTAAATGCAGTTATTTGACTTCCCGTCCAAAATCATATCAACGTCTTGAAATCTCGCTTGTGTAATTCATTTTGATAAAATCATGCATCACCAAACGCAGGTGCAGACATTGACTACGCACAGCCGGAAAGCGAGCTCGAAAGCAAAGGCCCTGCAATGTTCATCGCCTCCGTCAAGGGGGATGCGGACATGGTGAGACTGCTGCTCCGCAAGGGGGCGTCTGTGGCGAAAAGATGCGGTTCGTTTGCCCCGCTTCATGGAGCAGCGTCCAAAGGTAGGTTAATTCAAAATAAATGCTTGTCGGTAAGGCAAGACAGAAGATGCCAAACGATATCTTTCGATAATAAAGATATTCTTGGTAAACGATATCTTTAGATAAAAAACTCTAGTTGATACGACTTTTCATTATGATGTAATTAACACCTCTTGGATCATGGCCATCTAAAAAAAAAGGAGGCTGCAGGAAGTCAATTTTATGGACCACATCATGGCGCTCATTAATTTTCACCTGGTTTTGAAAAAAAATTACATGTGTTGACATTCCACTTGACTTATGGCATATTACTTTTGACGTATGTCACCTTTTTCCCCAGGTGTGTATCGGCCCCGCGCGTCGTACGTCAGGCATTTTTAAGGCCCGTATGGCTTCGCCGCACCTTACCTCGGAGGGGAACATACGAATAATCACCCCGACCAATCGATCGCATTGAAACTCAGATTCGTATCAGCCATGACCCGACAAATCGCTTTCTAACTTGCGTTAACGACTGAATCTGACAAAAAGAAATCGCCAGTGAGATGGTGGAAGGTGTCAGCTTCCAAAAGATGTTTTCAGATTGACAATTTTGGCACTTTGGAAGTTTGGAGTTTCTACTACTTTTCTCTAAACGTTAAATCGCGGACGCATTCAATCACTTCCAAAGTGCAAAAATTGTCAATTTACACCTAGGGGAAAAAGACGTCGTTGTCGTACGTCCAGAGAATGTTCCCTCACATATGTATTCATTGTGTCGCAAATCCCACATAGGTAAAACAGAGGTAGTAGAACTGCTGGTGAATCACGGTGCGACATTAGACGTACGGGACGTCTTCCAGAACACGCCGCTCATGTATGCCTGTGGCTTCGAACATGTGGACACAGTTCGGCGACTGCTGGAGCTTGGAGCAAGACCTGATCTAACTGACGGTTTTATAGGCAAGAGGCAAGTATCACATCAATTCATTCACAAGTTTCACACCACATTGGTCTCAACTTTCCCCAGCACCTTGCATTTTTTATTTACCTATGCGAAATAAAGAATACAAAGAATACAAAATCAATTCATTCACAATCATTAGTTCTGCAGAGAAGCGAATGTATTATCCCCAGAGTGTGATAGAGGGTGTGTGTGTGTGTGTGTGTGTCCGTGTGTGTGTGTGTGTGTGCGTGTGTGTGTATGTGTGTTTGTATGCGTGCGTGTGTGTGTGTGTGTGTGTGTGTGTGGATGTACGTATGCTTACATTCTGAATGGTTTATACTGTTCGAATCCACGTTCGAAAACCCTGACGTCGTAGAAAAGACATGAAATCATGTTTTGCTTGAAACATGGTACTAGTCCGTACATTATACATCGTGTCCTAGATGAACCTCAGTTCCCTAAATGAGTTGCATCTTTCGCTAGGTTAGGGATAGCATCCGGAAACTTTGACAGCAGTGACGAGGGTATAAAGCTGATACTAGCAGCGATGAAGACCAAGTTGCTGAGATGCTGCAACCCAAAGTGTGGCAAACCAGGCTACAAGTAGGTTTTGCTGATGATGGTTCTGTTAAAATTTTTTATGTTCACTTTGTCATCTTATGACTTAAATGAGCAAATTAGCCTGGGTACCTTTCTCCATGATTATTATATCACAACCGGCTCGATGTTGATTACCGTGGTAATTTTAAGCGAAAGTGAGCGAGCTGTACCCAGGCTACATGTATACAGAAAGGTAGTTATAGTCCTCTCCAGTACTGGAGGGAATATACTGTTTTTGCTTGCCTGTTCTTCTTCTTCTTCTTCTTCTGCCAAAAACCAAGTAGATGTGAGGTGGTAGCTCTACTAATGGTATCGCAGAAAGTTATATGTACCTTATGTTACATGGTACGGATGTTATATTTGAGATGTAGGTACCTTTAGAAAAGATGAATACGCTTGACAATGAATTATGCTAATGACGACCTCATTTGCACAATTTGTTTAAAAACTTGTATTTCCCTTACCGTAAAAGCTGCGGATGTCATATTTGAGATGTAGGTACCTTAAGGAAAGGTAAACTCACCTGGCCATATATTATGCTAATGAGGACCTCATTTGCATAATCTATGCAGAAACTTGTATTTTCCTTACCGTAAAAGCTATGGATGTCATATTTGAGATGTAGGTACCTTTAGGAAAGGTGAATACACCTGACAATAAATTATGCTAATGAGGATCTCATTTGCATAATGTAGCAGGAAAACTTGTGTTGCCCTTACCGTAAAAGCTGCTGATGTCAAATTTGAGATGTAGGTACCTTTAGGAAAGGTGAACACATCTGGCCATGTATTATGCTAATGAGGATCTCATTTGCATAATTTATGCAGAAACATGTTTTTTCCTTACCATAAAAGCTATGGATGTCATATTTGAGATGTAGGTACCTTTAGGAAAGGTGAACACACCTTGCCATAGATTATGCTAATGATGACCTCATTTGGATAATTTATGCAGAAACTTAAATTTCTCTAACCGTTAAAGCTGCGGATGTCATATTTTACATGTAGGTACCTTTAGGAAAGGTGAACACACCTGGCCATAAATCATGCTAATGAGGAGATAATTTGCATAAATATATGATGGGAGGGGAATATCCTGCATTTTCTCGAAAATGTTGCCTTTCTAGTTTCCATTTAGATTTCAACATGTGTTCGAAGCCTATACAAAAGGCTGTTGGGACACTACAAAAACTAGACAGTTCCTGAATATTTACTAGTAACGTGTGTAACTGTTACCTCTTTTACAGGTCAACCGGTGCCCTGAAGCTGTGTGCGCGGTGTAAGATGACCCGGTATTGCAGCCGTGACTGTCAAAAACAACACTGGTCTGTAGGACACAAGAAGTGCTGTGGGCATGACGCTTTCACTGTTGAGCAAACTGATCCCTTGCAAAAGATAATGTTGTTGATGTCAGATCACATCCTAGAACATGGATACGACGATTTTGTATCTGTTAGTCAGTCACTCGTAGCCCATGTGAAGCGTGGCGCCTCGGCAAATGGTTCTGTCCCTGGCTGTACATGTCTCTCAGGCCGTGGTGAGGAAAAGGATACCCTGGGAGTCCAGGCACCGTAATCGGATCCCCGCACGCGCGCCCAACCTTTCACGGCCCACCCTCCCGCTGCCCCCCGAAGACTGACCCCGCCCCACTCTCCGCTCAGACCCAAACTCCGCTATCCGATTACTCCGCTATCCGATTCCGTGTATGGCTAGCAGATTTTGGGTTTACAGCGGAGAGTGGGGCGGGGTCGGTCTTCGGGGGACAGCGGGAGGGTGCGCCGGGAAAGCTTGGGCGCGCGCGCGTTGCTTGGTGGCTAGCCGATATACGGTGCCTGGCCCCAAGGGTAGGAAAAGGACGACAGCCAGTAGGTCATCTTTAACTTAACTGCCTCCACAGCAGGCTCTCTGTGCCGTTTTTGCCTTTTCTGATGACTTCTTTTTGTACTGGGTCGTTTGTGCAGCGAGCCCGTAACCGCGATAAGGCCCGGGCCTAATGGTTACGGGCTGTACAAACGACCCAGTACGAAAAGAAGTCATCACCAAAAAAGTGTATCATATGCCCCCCAAAAAAGGCCCAGAGATCCTGCTGTGGAGGCTAATCTTTAACGACGACATGAAATTAAGCAATGTTGGGCAGACTACTGTTTGTCGCTGCAGCCATATCGAGCATACTATATTAGCTACAGTTATCTCACTAAGGATATGACGCTGGTATCTTTGTAGAAAATATGTATACTTTTTCACAGACTAAGCCACTTTAGGTTGTTCCCGCCTCCTGTACATGTTTTATCATTGACATGTTATTTCGTTATGTTGTTTATCGTGCACATGATTAAACAAACACACATGTATTTTGTTTTGTCCAAATGATCCGACGAAACAGTTTTATTATCATATTTGGTCCCCTTGTATAAGAAACTTAGTGTCAAGAAGAGGAGTCAGATTTTTGAAGAACAACTTTTGCAATGACCACATTTCCTTGTCTATCTGTTGTTAGATCGATGTCACAGTATCATTGCCATGGTTACGCGTTCATTTGGACTATTGAGTATTGCGACGTGAATATAAACGGTGATTAGCCATGTGTTATTTTTCAAGGAGAATAAACACAACAAGAAGAAAAGTCATGCACATCTGACTTGTTTCATTGTCTACCCTTTGACAAACATGCAATAATGTTTCCAAAACTTTTGTCACTAAATACGAGAAAGGATATGTTTCAGGTTAGTTTATAGAATATTTAAAAACGAAAGAATTCTGCCTGCGTGTCGACCTTTAATGACCTCTTTGAAATAGCGCTTTGTGGAGGTCCATTGAACTACAGCCGGCTCACCCGGGGAGGCAGTTGCGTAACAAGGCGCATAATTCCATACACGGGCTGGAAAAATAACAACTTCACAATCCAAACCATACAGTCTGGAAGTCGAAATATTTCTACACCGAAAAACACAGTCTACACTTGGATGCCTACCACATACGACTTTCTCCCCAGTCTCGAAGCATTTTGGTGGTACTACTTTATGTACCCGCAGTATAGACCAAAACAATGGGCTGCTCCAAAAAATACATGTGGAAGAGGTACAAAACCAGGTTTTGTCCCTACCCTATTTCCAATCCAGAAATTGGTCCAACCCTCCCTAGATCCTGGGTCCAAATTGCTCCAAACCCTTCCTAGTTCCTGGTCCGAATTGCTCCGAAGCCTCCCTAGATCCTGGGTCCAAATTGCTCGAAACCCTTCCTAGTTCCTGGTCCGAATTGCTCCGAAGCCTCCCTAGATCCTGGGTCCAAATTGCTCGAAACCCTTCCTAGTTCCTGGTCCGAATTGCTCCGAAGCCTCCCTAGATCATGGGTCCAAATTGCTCGAAACCCTTCCTAGTTCCTGGTCCGAATTGCTCCGAAGCCTCCCTAGATCCTGGGTCCAAATTGCTCGAAACCCTTCCTAGTTCCTGGTCCGAATTGCTCCGAAGCCTCCCTAGATCCTGGGTCCAAATTGCTCGAAACCCTTCCTAGTTCCTGGTCCGAATTGCTCCGAACCCTCCCTAGATCCACTTACAGTTAGATCAACTGGTCCAGATGATTTGATTCAACAACCCCCTTTTCAAATCCACCCCACCCCCCTCTGCCGCTTTTAACAGCCCAATGGGTCGAGTGACAGACAACTCTTTCCCATGCTCCCTCAGTTCAAACTCAAACATCGCGCGGGAGGTGTACGTCGACTGTAGTAGTTCTAACGAAAACATGGCAACTGTGCGTCTAGGTCCGGGTGAAACTTACGATGCAAATGAATTTCTGTTGGATGCCGTTGAGAATGGGTCAATCTGGGGCGTCAAAACGGCTTTGAACTCAGGTAAGCTCGTATAGAAATTATTTTATAAATCAACGTATGCTGGTGTCACCAAGTAGACGAATGTCGGAAGACTCGGGCCATAATTTCTTTTAACTTAAACCCATGGTAAACTCGGCACGACACCAGAGACGGCAATCTAGACACAAAAACACACGCACGATGATAATGATGAATCTGGAGCCTCAAAAGCCGGGCCTCAAAGTTAAGTTTGAAGTTGTCTGACCAGATTTGCCATGGGCCGAGTTGGTAAATTCTGAGTCGTCTGATCCTGACACCCACGTAAAATATTGTAGGAATTTTGCAATTGGCTCCAACGGATATAGCTGGAATGGTGTATTTCCGTGATCAACAGAATAAGTTGATCAAGACTTATCGGCCATTCCGAACAGTATCCTAGCCTCTACCAGACTCCAGAGGCGACTGTAAAAAGTAGAAATTGGTCAGATAGACAGACAACAAGCAAGGGTAGTTAGTCAGTTAGACAGTTTGCCTCTTCTTCTTTTTCAGAGCGGCAAACAGTACCCTTATAGCAGACTAACTCCCCTTATGAACGATATGAATTGTGTACTTCGGTTTTATTTAACTATGATAATGGATCACCAACTATAATGCAGGTGCGGACATTGACTTTGAGCGGCCGGACGGCGAGCTCACCAGACGAGGCACGGCATTGTTCATCGCCTGCGCCAGGGGGCATGAGGACATAGTGAGACTGCTACTCCGCAAAGGGGCGTCCGTGGTGAAGAGAACCTTGAAGTCATTTGCTCCCCTCCATGCAGCCTCGTCTCGTGGTAGGTTGAAATACATGTAGATCAAAACAAACGCCTGTAAACTATAGTAGATCTAGATGCTATAATTGAAGCTATAAACTATAAATACAATTATCAACCTAGGATTCAGTGATCGTATTTTCCTAGAACTATTGTAGAGTGAAACTCGTTACCGTCAAGTACTGTAGAGACACCCTCAGTAGAAGGCGTTCGGTGTAATAAAATGAGCTGCTGCCGCACCGCGTGCCTGTGAAGCTGATGTGTTACCCAGAAGGGCGGTTATACCGGCTATATAGATACAGATACCGAGAGATACGGCTTTTCATTGTGAAATGTTCACGGTAATATAACTCCCACCTCTTGGATCATGGCTAACACAGGTCCTAGTAAAATCTGTGAGCTGTAAGAGGTTACGTTACTAGTATATAGGCAGGGTTAAGAAACACTAGACAACAGACTTGGAGTAACAAGAGCGCAAAATAAGGAAATCGCAATAATCTAACACTGTTTGATTATTCTAATTCATTTATATGCTTTTTGTATCGCAAATCCAACCTAGGGTGGACAGAAGTGGTGGAGTTGCTGGTGAATCATGGTGCAACAGTAGACATACGGGACGGTTTCCAGAACACACCACTGATGACTGCATGCGTCAACAAACGTGTCCACACAGTTCGGCGACTATTGGAGTTTGGAGCAAGGCCTGATTTGACCGACGGTCACGACGCTCAGAGGCAAGTGTCACATCCTTCCATCAGAATATTAAAGAATGAACGGTTGTTCCTATGCGGTAGACGCACGCGCGTGTATGTGTGTGTATATGTGTGTGTATGTATGTGTGAATGTGTATGTATGTGTGTGATGTGTCACTGTTGTGTGTATGTATTTATGTATGTGTGTGTAAGTGTGTGCATGGTGCATGTTTTATACTATCCTGATCCACAGGCAAGAACACTATATACCAAGTTCCCTAAATGAGTCAAACCTTTCCACTAGGATGGGGATAGCAGACGAAAACCATGTCTGCCGTGGCTTCTGCGATTGCCACGAGAGTATGAAGATGATACAAGAGGCGAGGAAGACCAGGCTGTTGAGATGCTGCAACCCCAAGTGTGGCAAACCAGGCTACAAGTACGTTTTGATTACTAGTATAAAGGTTGGATTATAAAGGTTCCATCGTTTTATTTCCACTTCGTCTGAGAATACTAAGTTAAACATACTTTGTCCTCTGTACACGCGTTGTTATTGGCCCGAAGAAAGTATGTTTTCCATCTGAATAGACTTCTTGCAGTATTTCACTCCTGGGGGGCGAAATGTACCACGGTGACCAAAGATGGCATACCTATATTGCAATACAGGTACATGCTTGTAAGAAGGGGGCGCCAGCTGGAGCCTCGTTTTGGTGCATGACCCCGAGCTGACCCCCGGGATATTAAAAATGGACGCCGTGATTAGCAAGACGTCTATTTGTACTACCTATCAAAGGAAATTGTCTTGTCTGAATACCATGTGTACCTGTTACCTTTTCTACAGGTCAACCGGTACCCTGAAGCTGTGTGCCCGGTGTAAGATGACCCGCTACTGCAGCCGCGACTGTCAGAGACAGCACTGGTCTATAGGACACAAGAAGTGCTGCGGGCATGACGCGTGTTCCGAAGACCAGGGGATGGAAAGCTGGCGGAAACTGATGACGTTGATGGCAGAGCACGTCCGAGACCATGGACACCAACCGGAATTCTAGACAGTCTTAAAACTTTTTGGATGATGATAACGGCATGAAACGGCTTATCATTCCATACGAAGAATCTATAAAGACAATTCAAACTCTAGAACTGGTTAATATTCGGATAGTACTTCCGGACGTTTTGAGTGACATCCATCACTCTTCTTCAGCGTCACTAAAATGAACTGGCACAACGAATGCAATACTACTATTTCTAACTGGAAAAACCGGTTGAATATGTCAAAGTCACTAACTCGTAAGGATTGTATGCAGATGTCACCGAAATGTAAATAATGTTAGGATAGTTCCTATGGCAAAACAATAGCAAAGAAACTGTTACTGTCTTTTGTGTTGCAATGGTATATAACATACGAAGAACGAAGAATTGTTGAGCACACGATGTCGTTACAGGCATATCGAATGTAGTCTAAAGATTAATGAGGATATGATAGAATAGCCTTGATTTTCATACTTTGGACAACATGTTATTTTGGTGGAGAATATGATCAACTCATACAATTCATGCATGTGGGGACTACATTTCCATGAACATTTTTTATCAAGTTTAGAAAATAGAAACATGTAAAAGGTAAAGGTGAAAATATACTTTTTTCATTTTGAAATATAGATGCAATATAAAGCACTCCTACATGTCTAAACTGTGCATATCTGGGGGAGGTTACACTAGCGACCCCATACTATTTGTCAAAGTGGCAGATATATACGTAACTACATAACAAATATATGTTGTTGGAGGTTTCACAACTTAACATCAGTAAAACTCAAATTCATTGCTTTGTCCTCATCATTATCCTACATTTTCATCAAATATCAATGATCTCCTTGATGTATCAGAAAAGGAAGATTTACATGTAGGAAGAAAGTCCTACTAAGTGTTCCCAAACTGGCAAACTTAAACTTCACTGGGAACATCCACCAAATCTTAGAGAGTTGTAGTGGTGGCATCATTCATTGTGCATAACAAACAGCTTTACAGCATTTCAATTTGGTTTCTCTGGTTAAATTTGGTAACAATACTAAGAGGAACACTATAATGAAATGAACAGCACATACATGTACATCCAAATCTTAGAGAGCTGTAGTGGTTACTCTCCAAGCAGAGGTTGGTGGGGAACATTGTGATCTTATCATATGCCAAGTTTTCTGTCTGCTGGCCTCATCAACGCAATCTCCCCGCCAACCTCTGCTAGGAGACTTGTAGTGGTGACATTATACAGCATGTGCGCCCTCTGGGTTTGGTGCAACCCGTGCGTCGTCATGGCTGGTGTTAAGATATGGTAGGTGCATGCGAGCCACTGGGAACGTAAGAGTACTCATATACCAACAATTGTCAGGCAGGACAGACAACTCTCTCCAAACACGTTCACATCTGTCATACACGTACACCTGTGTCTGCCAAACTTTTGAGACCTCGTCTGAACTCATCCAGCCTTCTACCGCTGCATGCAGCTTGTTTTCGAGTGCAAAATGAACAATGCATTCAATGTTGAAATCTGTGTTCAGCCGTCCTGTAAGGTCAAGCCGTCCTGTAAGGTCAAGCCACTGGTCTGCCTCTGTGTCGTACACTATTGTCTTGTTGAGGTCATCATCCGTGAAGAAGATCTCTGTTCTGATGGCAACTGCACTGCAGAGGTCAGGACTATCCTCTGGCGGGGTTTTCTTGCACCAGTGATCCTCCCTTGGGTCATAACAATACAGCTCTGTGTATGTGAGGAGATAGATGTGCTGATTGCAGGACACTGCCACATGGCTTCCCAACTGCCCGTCATGTCCAGGTGTCGAACATGTGTACCACTTGTTTGTGTGCTGGTTGTATTTCTTCAATACCACCACTGAATATGTCCCAGTCAGGCAAAAAAGATGTCCATCGACTGCCATAAGGTAATCAGATGTCAAATCATTTGGTTGTATTGGTTCCTTACATACTGTAGACTTCTTTTCCCATTCATTCCCTGTATGGCTGTACTTGAATAGGGAAATCTTTTTGCGGATAGATGCCAGGACATAGATGTCATTGTCACTTGTAACTGCTCCTGCAATTGGAGATATGTTGTAGTCACACCTGATGTACTTCCCCTCCTCAGGATTTATCCACAGCATCTCATTACCTCTGTAAAGGGGGAGATGCATTCAATGATCAGGCAACGATAATTTGATTTGTTGTTTCTCAAACGTTTTAAGATAAGTAATGCCGATGAGGAAGATCAACCTGAAAACAGAGTCAGAGTGAAAAGTCTGTACCTTGGGAGTGAATACAGTTAGCATAACTATATGTCTTTTTCCCTCATCAATCAGTATGAGTGTCACTGTCAGAAATAAGTGTCTTTTTCTTGATTTCATTGATGAGACCTGCAACTTTGGTCTTCACTGGCAAAAAAGTATGGCGCCTTATTAAACATGTAGATGACCAGTGATACATGAAGTTTTTTGTTTTGCTGCAGTTTGCGAACAAAACAAAAACTTCATGTATCATTGTTCATGGCCAAGAATTGCTTGACATAGGAAAGACTAGAGGGGTTCCTCCCAAGGAGCGAAAATGCCCTGGAATGATGATGACGATACCTTTTAGCAAAAAGCAAAGCCATTTCCATTGTGTCCATCCCGACTCTCCTCTTCAGGTTGGAGGTCTTCACCACGTTCCTGATGGCAGATCTCCCAGGATCCTCCTTGACCAGGGGGTGATCTGAGATGACCAACACGTTGTACGGGGTCAGCAGGTCGAAGCGGATGTGAGGGAGGATGCTGGGTAGGTGGTCCAGTCTGTAGAGTACAGGGTAGAGGTGAGTTCAGCTGACTTAGTATCACAGTGGCTTCTCACTCAAACATGTTTACTTCATGTTAGAACCACAACATCTACCTATGGACCACTGACACCCACCTGTCCTCCCTGCTGTGCTGCACCCATCTCACCACAGCCTCCCACACTGTTGTCTCCTCTTTTACAACCAGCTCATCATGGCTGATGATCTCAGTAAGCTGATTCACACTCAGGCTGCAGAACTCCTTTCCAGAAGAAACCTGTGAAGATTGAAGATGCAAAGTTCATTTATCATAATTAATCATCATTCCAGGGTATTTTCACTCCTAGGGGGGACCTCTCCTCTCTCATCTTGTACAGGGCCGCCCTCTGCATCTCCTAGATCCTCTACCCTCTAGTAATAATCTTCCATTGGTTGATGCTGATTAAAACTGAACAGCCAACACACAAAGTAGGATAGCTACAAAAGTTTACTAAAGTTGAATTTGTAGATGAGATCGTCTTAGAGTCACTCCTCAAATGCAACAAAAGAAACGAACCATATTTGAAAAGAGCTTTACAATGAGTTTTAAAACAAAAACTCATTCTTCTACAACTTCTACAACCTCCAACCACTCTTTCATTAGAGTGGGGTCTCTAGGGAATTAAAAAAATGAAGTGATCTATCATCAAAACGTCAGACCCACCTCAGTAAAGTTTCTATCAATCCATTGCAGACCACATTTCCGAACAACGTCCAAAGAGAAGACATCAGCAAACTTGTACAGGTCCACACAGGTGGAGTGCTCCACGTTCATGGCCATGTAGCTGCTGCAGGTGTCTCTCACATAGTCCAGTTGGAGGAGGTCGGCTGCCTGGTACAGGGGTTGCACTTTGTCCAGGGACACATGGAGGGTTCCCGAGTAGATGTAACTCAGAACCTCCCCAAACATTCCTGCATCCAAACCCTGTGGGAGAATTCAATATGATGCGATAATGTAAAAAACATCTAAATTGTGTAAGAACTCCACAGCAAAACATATCATCAAAATCAAGCACTTTACATATTACTATCCCTGTCTGTCATAAGCCTTCATTAACAATTTTCTATAATATTATACATGTAAAAAGAACTGTAGTTAACTGTTAAACAAATTCTAAAAAAATAGTCTAAAATGCATGAAGCCTGTAGCAGTGACAAGAAAAATAGTAAAAGCTCTACAGGTACAACATTAGAAAAGTTAAAGTGGGGAGGGGCAAGATCACATATCACAAGAAAGCTTTACAATTATATCAGTTCCATATAATAACTAGCTCTTTTTAAGTTAATATTTTGTTCTCATCATCATCTGGTCGTGAAATTTTATCCCTAACGTTGCGCCTGAATCCTACGCGTCCCGTACCTGCAAAACAACCGTCTTCTGCCGACTTTCCGCCATGTCACTTGTAAACATGGCCCTGAAGTAGGGGCTGGCCGCGGACAGAACAAGCCGATGGCAGGGAAACCGGCGGCCCTCGACTTCAAGGTTGACATCCTGCAGCACCCCAGCCTTCTGTAAGTCACCCACAGCTCCTAGAAACCCGTGCAGATGGCCCTTGTCGTGATAGGAACGAGGACGATCTGCGCCGACGTGGGGTTCTTTGTATGCGGCAGCCATGTTGATGACGTTGCACTTCCCTGTACTTTGATTACCCAGATAGTGTAGCTGTATGGTAGATAACCGATATCGAGATCTGTGCCGCTGGTAAGAAGATTATATTTACGTGACGCTGACTTGAGTGTTAGCCTGGTAGACTGAGAAAATATGCCCCAGAAGAAATTTTCACAATTTTTGTAGATTTTTCCCTACCAGACTCCATATAGGTTTTGTCGATGATGTTTTCATTAGATTGCTTTAGTTTCACATGTCATTCTGAGACTTGTAACGTTATGTGCAAACGTTGTTCCTGGCCTATGGAAATTAGTTTTAAAATTTAGAACAGCTTCTCCCCCGCAAGCTTGTTTTAATAAAAAGATGCAAATACACAGCTATTGTCATATGTGAGAACGTAAAGATTTAGAAAACGAAAATTGATAAGCTGCTTTAATTTGCATTTGGACAGCTTTCTGCGAAGGATCATTTTTTTCCTAACACAAATGTGCGAAGACATTGCTGTCATCCACGTGCACGCATGGGGGCGTGCGTGCTTCTTGCGCTTGGTTGCTACCCGTTATGTATGGACCGTTATATTACTAGTATTCGCCAATCAGAGGTTTGGCGGAGAGATTGGTACCTGTTCAAGTGATTAATTTACTTCGGATGATAGCATATGATATGGCTAAACACTTCACCAGCTCATTACATTCATATCACAACAGTCAACAGAACATAACAGCTCAGTAGACAAAAATGGTAGCAGGTCATTTTTTTTAGATGAAACACGATTCAGTGAGAATATATATCGTAACCATGACAACGTTCGGTGACAGCCTACTAACTACGGATAGGAAAGAAAAGTGGTAACTGCAAACGATGCTTGGTGAAAACCCAACTCGCATGTTGACATTTCGTAACTTGTTTACTTTCTTTTACGTGATAAATCAAACAAGGTCATGCAAAGCCTTTTGGATAGAATGCGTATGTGAAAAAACAACTATGTATGTGCACATTTTGTACACATAAAATAAAGACATCAGCATCAAATCCATATACAAACTGAGAAATTATTTTCTGCAACATTTAATACGGTTGTAGCGGCATTGTGATCTCAACAGTCCTCCATACAAAATGATACAGCTTGTGGTTAAAGATGTGGCAAATATGTGTAGAATCACGCTTTGTCTAAATATTGATCGAGGACATCCACCAATGAATAAACCATCTCTCGGTAGGCGATTGGGTCCTCGGAGTATGTATCCTGCCCACAGCACTTCTTGTGTCCGACAGACCAGTGTTGTTTCTGACAGTCGCGGTTGCAGTAGCGGGTCATCTTGCACCGGCCACACAGCTTCAGGGTTGACCTGTAGATGGTGTGACAGGCAAATAAGCTATTCAAGAACTGTGTCAAACTCAGAAATGTTTTGCTGTTGCCTTTTGTAGGCTACGAAGACTTGTAGAAATCCTCCACAGGCTTTGCTCGGGTCCAGAAATACATGTTCAGCTTACATATTACCTGCACCAAAACATCTTGCGTGCTCAGCACAAACCTCACAGTATGGTTGCCAGCTTTTGTTGTTTTGTGTGTAGATGTCATCTTTATACATGCAATCAAGTCTTGTTTCACCCAACCACGTTATCAAGATTGAGCCGGCGGTAACTGCCAAGGAAGGCAACCAGGCTAATTGTCCTGGGTCATACAAGTCATACGATGACAATGTATAAAACAAAACATTTTTTTAAAACTGAGCCATCAGCAGCAAAACCTACCTGTAGCCTGGTTTGCCACACTTCGGGTTGCAGCATCTCAACAGCCTGGTCTCTCTCGCCTCTTCTATCAGCTTCATGCACTCTTCCCAACGACGGTCTTCTTTCATCCCATACGGGTAAAACCTAGCGGACATACAGGGAACTAACTGGGAAACGGGATATCAATACATTATGTTCCCTATAGAACGCACGGTCTAGAATTCTGATAATTTTAAGGCTCTACCTTATGGCACCTACTCTCCAAGCAGAGGAGTGGGTCCGACAGGTTTTTGACGTGTTTTTAGGCGTTTTTGTCGGGCTTTCTACTTTGTCATGGTTTCTTTCTATCTTTAAAGATAGAAAGAAACCATGACAAAGTAGAAAGCCCGACAAAACGCCTAAAAACACGTCAAAAACCTGTCGGACCCACTCCTCTGCTTGGAGAGTAATGGCACCACGGATTCTTGCCTATGGCCCAAAATAGTATAAGACATGCATACATACATGTATACACACACCCTTTAACACCCACGCACATACACACTCACCAAACACACACACACACACACACACACACACACACACACACACACACACACACACACACACACACACATACACGCACGTACACACACACACACATATACACGCATGCACATACACACACACATACACAGCTTTATTCGAAAGTTTGTCTACAAAAGAAACAATCATACACACTGTATCATTATTCTCAAAGAATGCATATGTGACACTTACCTCTGGGCTACCTCGCCATAATCGGCGATCAAATCCACTCTTGCTCCCAGCTCAATCAGCCGCCGAACTGTGTCCACTTGTTTGTAGACACAGGCTCTTATCAGTGGTGTGTCATGGAAATCGTCCTGTACGTCTAAAGTTGCCCCATGATTCACCAGCAATTCCACCACTTCTGTCCAACCTGAGGTTGGAGTTACAACACAAGAAATGCACATCAACTTACATATGTGGAAGACTCTGTGTATGATGAAGAGATATCGCTTCAATTCTTCTTACATGGTTTATGGTATTTTTTTAAATGCACGTATCTTGTATTTTGCCCACCATTTTTTTGGCACTAGATTTGAAGTCTGCAGAGGATGTCATCAGTTAATTTGATTACTTGCCGTGTCTCTATAGATAAATACCAATCAGTTGTTTTTAGTCGACCTACCATAGGACGCTGCTTCATGAAGGGGAGCATACGGACCGCATCTTTTCGCCACAGACGCCCCCTTGCGGAGCAGCAGTCTCACTACATCTGCATGTCCGTTGTAGGAAGCCGTGTACAATGCTGTACCAGTGCTGTCAAGTAGATCGTATTCAATGTCCGCACCTGAGCCGGTAGGTCATCAAAGTTTACAGTTAAGTTAAACTGAATTACACAGAGAAAATTTCATATTGTCGATAAAATTTTGCAATCAAGTTTGAAAGTATATGTTTTCCAGCCATCGCTCAGTGACGGGTACTAGTAGTTAAGAACTTCTGTCAACCCAACAAGGTTATATGCGCCTTTAACCTCCTTATCTGCCTATAAGTTCTTGTGTGTCCCTCCAAAAAATGTGTGTATATTGCTTCTGAAAGATGGCTATGTTCTAGCCTCTACCAGGCCCCGCGGATGGCTGGAAAAATAGTAGAAATTGGCCTAATAGAGTGAATAATATGCTAAGGGAGTCGGCTAGGTAGGTAGGAACCATTTGCCATCCACGGGTCTAAACTGTGCCAAATCAATGTCAACTCGCTCCGATCATCCTTTACCTTTTCAGCCCCATCTCGCATGTAAATTGTCTGCAAACCACGGAAAAGAACAACAGGTGTTACTTATACACCGTACTTTTGTGCAAATACTTTTCTGTTATAATTTAAAGGCTGTGGCTATTGGCAGGATCATCCTACCAGCAGTGTATTTTTTCTACTGCTAACAGGATCATCCTGTCAGTAGCCACTTCCTAAATTACATTTCAATAATCTACTGCTATATGGCCACCGTATAACATTTACATTTCAATGATCATCTACTGATAGGAGGCCATCTTTACGAATTCACGCCTTGTTCTGACAGAAAACATGTACTACATTTCAGCAGCAAACTGAAAATGCACACACTCGAGGTTGTTAGATATAACTTCATTGCTGCGCATAAGTGTCAGTTACAGTGGAAGGCGTGGCTGGGTACCCATGCAGTGAGGGATAAGAGGCACGAAATAGATAATTGAGTTCAGGTCTACTAATATAAAGTCGGTACGTAAAGATACTGTCCTTAAACAACATTCTTGGGAAGCGTGGAGATGTCTTCGGTGGAGTCCCCGACCAAATGATGTGTAGCATACCATGAAGGTTCTATCTAATCTCTTTGAGGACACGTGTACTTTTTAGGAACAAAAGAAAAGTTGTACTAACTAGTATACGAATTCTTTAAATCACGGAAACAAGACTCTATCAACTGTCATCGGGACCATATTTTCTCCTCTAATTAATTTACTCGGTTTGACCAAGGACTTTCGACCCCTGTGCTATTACGCGAGTCGACGCCATCCATTATAAGCACTTTCGGAAATAGTAACAATTAATATGTGCTTACCAGCTTTCAAAGCCTCTTTCACGCCTTGAACTGATCCACTCACAGCGGCAGCCATTAGAGCAGTATTCGGCGTTAGAATTGGGCCATTCTCAGCTACATGCGACAGAATTTCTTTCAGTTCCTTCACTTTTTCCGCCATTTCGTTGGGACATCTGTTGTCGACTCCTTGCGCACGTGCTGTCTACGTTTGAACTGAAGAAGTGAAGAAAGACGTTAACGTTGTCTAGTCACGTGATCTATTGTCTATGGTTTTATCACGTGAGCCATCAATGCGTAGAATGAAAACGTTAATGCTAAGGAAAGGAATATTGATAAACTGTTTTTCTATTTCTACTTTTTTTTTTTTTAAATATTCTAACACGACTTTTGCCTTTGGAGATTGATGCACAAATGGGCAAAGACGGTCTCACTACTCGCGCGTGGGGGTGGGTGCTTCTTGCGCTTGGTTGCTATCTTTTGTGGACCGATACAAGCAGATGTGAGACGGTGAGATCATTTCCGTCTTTATTTATTCATTTATTAGTTCGGCATGTAAATGCCAGCGTTACCCAACTAGCCGTGGGCTATTTCTAAGGGCAAACCCATTTCCTTCTTTTGACATACCCCGGATGTGATAGGTGTCAGGCTAGTCAGAAGAGGATAACGATCTCACCATCCAATCACTTGGAGAGTTTATGATATGGACTACTAGTATTTCAAAGGGTGCATGTAATTCAGGGAGGGCTGTGTTTTTCTTTGTTTTTACTCCCCAACAAAAACAGTACTTATTTTTGCACACTGAAGAAATTCGCTGATTCTAAAGTAGACTCCCCCGCCAATAGGATTCCCTGTTTATGCCAATTCTAAACAGGGAACAGTAGGGTGTTGGAGGTAACGTAAAATAAAAGTGTATATCGAGAAATATGCATTGGCTAAACACTCACCAGCTCATCACACTCATATCGCAACAGTCAACAGAACATAACAGCTCAGTAGATGGTAAGTTTTATTAGATGAAACACGATTACATGAGAATATGGAACGTAACCATGGTAAATGTGACAGCCTACGAACTACAGATAGGAAAGGTCTTTTACATCTTCTTCTTTTTGCATTCTAGAAATTAGTATCCGTTTTCCGAAATATCTTTCTGCTATTTACGGCATATCTTTGCTCATTTATAGCTACTTTCCACGATTTACAGTATGGTAGAAAACTTTTTTGTGGTAATGGACGAAAATTGATGCGCGAGCGGATGTCATGGATATACTAGTAATCCAATCAACATGGCCTAAACCATTCTTACGTAAAAAAAAGGCAAAGCACGCGTTCTCAATTGAGGTGAAGCATAATACTTTTTCAAGTAGCTAGTGGTAGTGCAATGCGGCTTCTTACAACGCTTTTTATCTCCATGAAAAATGGAGATATAGTTGTGAGCGTGTATGTGTGTTTGTGTGTGTTTCCGGATGTTTGTAGTCCAAATTTTCAAATGTCCAACTCGTCTTTGTCAATAAAGGAGCAACTCACCGCTTCTGTAACGTCAGGTTATGCAGATAAAACACGTGACTCGGTGAGCAGTGGATCATATATGTGTTGCAGAAAGGGGTGGACTCTCTGCGCCGTTCGCTAAACACCTGTTCTATCTGTATAACATGACGTCATAGAAGTTGCGAATTCCTCATTCATCGACAAAGACTGGAGTTGGACAGTCACAAATTTGCGGAAGTCCAATTTTTCTGTTGGAAATTACAGTTCAAATTCGCTTCAGAATGATTTCTTCTAACACTCACTAAACTTTCAAGCTAATACACTGTACTGAATCGCAAATAAGCTTTTTCATTAAACATAGTGATAAACCATATATAGGATCAAGAATACTCCATGTACAAAGAAATACAAATGCAACGAAGCTCAAAGCTAGAGTCCGGTAGCCATGAGAAATACCTTGGGATCACTACAGACTGTGAGCTGTCTTTTGAGAAGCATGTGACTTTGGCCGTATCTAAAGCCAACAAAATGGCAGGTTTGCTCTGGAGAACCTTCTCTCACATCGACAATGTCATGTTTGTAACATTTTGTAAAGCACTTGTGAGGCATCACTCGAATATGGCGCACCAATATGGTCACCCGGTACCTGGAAACTGGTGGAAATGGTGGAAAATGTGCGGAGGAGAGCTACCAAGAGGGTACCAGGCCTACGAGATTTCACCTATCAGGAAAGACTGAGAACACTGAAACTACCAACTCTGCTATATAGAAGACTACGAGGGAACCTAATCAACACCTTTAAATATGCACATGGGTTGTTCGACACCACCCCATGCATACCCAAGATACAATCTGAGGCTATGACAAGAGGCCATAGCTTACGTCTAACAAGAACATTCACAAAAACAAACAGGCGGTTGCTATACTTCAAACACAGGATAATCCCCTGGTGGAACGGACTCCCGGAAGAAGTTATCAATGCTCCCTCAGTGAATGCCTTCAAGGCCAGATTCGACAGGTATATATGGAATGTCACCCTGTTAAGTACAACCACAGAGCTTTGGAACACCCACTTAAACCCACCATGACAGTCGAGTGAAAAGGAATTCAACAATGAAGACCGGTCTAAACTGGAACAGTCCTACCTGACCTAAAATTCTACTCTACTGTACTTGCATTATACGTTATTCTACAACTGCATGTCCCCTTTCTTGTTTTCACCTCATTTGAGAAGAAACAGTGTTACGAGAACATTTTTTTTTGCGAAGTCTTGTAAGTGATTGTGTACTTTCCTCCAATAGTTCACTGATATTTCGTAATGAGATGTACATATCTGATTTCCATCATCAGGAAGTTATACAAGCTAGAGTGGAGTTAGTTTTCACTGCCAATAATGTATTCTGCAACTTATACTTAGTATGTCTTTTAGTTTGTGTGTTGATACTACAATAATATTGAGTAGCTATGGCATTATATTTCAGAGCTTGTAAAACTTAAAGCATGCTGTTGACGACTTTAACAGTGGCCTTTGTACATTAATAACCCAGCATTTTACTTGTAAACAAATATGTAACAAAGCACAGACCATACTAGAATGTACTAGAATTAAGCATTTGCGCTTTAGCGGCAAATACAGACAGGTTTGGTCCAAGAGTCATGCAAGATTCTGGAGGAATTTTAGAATTTAGGGGGGGGGGGGGGTTTCCTATAGATATTGCCTTTAGGCACAAGATTGTTTTAATGAATTTTGGCTTCATTTGAAGGTTGATGGCTCGTGTGTTCTTAATGTGAACAATAGGAATGATAAGTTTGTCATGTAGATAAATCATGTAGAATATTGAAGAAAGCGAATCATTTGCGTCTGACCAGTATATTTTCTAGGACCCCAAAATATGATGATAGCCATCTGGCCAAACCGGAAGCTAGCTATAACATAATCAGCTTCACACGGCTATAAAGAACAATCTACAGGTCGTGCGCAGTTAGTTGATTTGATTTGATTAGCACACGTGGGCACTTAACATACTATCATGCTGGTCGTGACCCACACATTTCAGGACACTTAGTAAAACGTATACGTAGGCCCTACAAATCAGAAACCAATAAATACGCTAAATGAAAAAGCAGAATGCCGTAGAATACGACCTAACTATCAGTCGTCATCGATAGTCTGGTATATTTACTAGCCGCCAGGATGTTTACTTGTCTGGGGCCAGGTCCAGACGTCTCAGGTGAGACTAATGCTTGCGTTACAACGATATCAATCTTATTAGGTCAGATAACCAATGGGGTGAAAGACTCTAGAGTGAGGTTAATCTCATCAGACAGATGACCAATCCGGAGTGACATCACCCATGACAACCAAAAGCGCATTTTTTCGACCAATCACAAGCCAGAATATCCTGGCAAGTGACCAATCACAGGCCACTGTGTACAGCGTGATGCCTTTGTAGCCTTGGAAGGTTCACTCTTCGATCAACTACCAGCCTGGCAAGATCGATATGTCTCCGTCTCCACGAGACCCGCTTGCCGCCCTTGTACCTTGTGCATCCGCCCGGACTAGCCCCTGTCCCTCGCCGTAAGGTTCTTCCATGTAGCACCAAAGAGGTTCTGATCTAACCTCCTTGGTCGCGCGGTTCTGCCAGCCGTAAGAGTCATGGATGAACAGAGCCAGTCCGTATGCCATCGATATGAACTATGGCGTGATGCCTCGGCCTTTCCCACGACATTCGACAGTAAGTACTAGTACTTCTCGATACTGTACTGTGTGACTTGAGCGTCTTTTTAAAGCTGTGTTTAGCGTGTTTACATGAAGATTTATATAACGTTAAGTTGGTAACAATTCACTATGTAAAAAGTTCTCTGATTTGCCTGAACGACACATGGCAAAATTTCAACTGTATAGGACAACTCTTTGTTCTTAGAAATCCATGCGTCTGTGCGGGACTTAAGCATTGAACAATGCTTTGCAGAAAATGTTTGTCGTTCTAACATGGTTGGAACTTGGAACGTATTTGTTGGTTGGAAAATTTGGTCGACGTATACCCTTTTCATCTCAGCTACTCACAATTTTATGTCACAATCCCCCTTGTCATGCCATTGGACTAAAACTATTTGTGTTTTGCAGCAATGGTGATGGGGCACCATTGACTTATATGTCTGGAAGTGCGCACAGTGTTACGTAAGTGCGAGAAGGGCAGCAAGTATCAGTCAAAGAAGCTTCTTTGTGACAACATCCGGAGCCTAAAGGACACGCCACATTTGACAAGGTGAGCATTACCTGTGATGTATTGTTTGACATCTAGCTCTGCTTAGCATTATTTGTTTTTGATAGGATTCATTATGACAATGGATCTGTAATTACTTATTAGGTATGCATAATACGTGCATTTGCACTGGTCCTCAGTTTAATACATCTTGTGTTTGAATTTTTGTTCAAGCACAAATTTTGTAACAGGTGACAAGCTCTAATTGTATTTCACACATTTACAATACCATTGGACATCTCTTGTGCCTTTTGTGTTTGTCCCAGCTGATGTCTGTGAGCACATCCTGACCCTGTTGCAGAACTTGAAGAGAGTGAAGACAGGAAATTGAGGAGACTGGATTAACACCAGTGTGAGTAGAATCTGTACAGCTTGAACTTTGAATTCGGTCATCAATTATACTGTGAATGCATTGAAGTTTGCGTGGTTTTAAGTTCGCAATGGGTAGAAAATGTGTTCTCGGTGGTTTCAAATTTTAAGTTGAAACAATTGTAGCGCTTCAGAAACCAAGTTAGTTTCAAATGCGTCTTGTTCGTGTACAATGTACAGTACGTAGCGCTTCGAGTAGACAAGGGGCTAGGAGGGCAAAGAATTTTATGATGATTTATAGTGGTTTGATTAGAACAAAGCAAGAAGACGTTATTCTGGCGGTTTTGTCCTAATTCCTGTGTAATTTGTATTCTCTCAGGACTTCTGCTGAGAGGTCATCGTCCAGCGCCAAGTACGCCATCTCCACGATGACGTCCAGAAGACCGGTGCTCGTGTGTTCGCCCTACCAGAGGACTGACATGTGGCAGGCTTGATGGGAAGTTATCAATTTGTGATGTTGCATTGATAGCTTTAACTGAAAGTATGATTCCCTCCGTGTAGCTGAGACATTGTCGGCAGTGCTAGTCACAATCTTTTGGTTGGTGGTAGGGTGCTTGACGTTTTTTGTTGACATCCTGAGTGATGTTGTTGGTAGGGGGTTGGGGCATTTTGTGAGTGGTAGCTGCTTTTGCATACAGCCAGCTTCAGCCAGTTTCTGTGCTGTACAGATCCAGTATATGACTGGTTCAGTTCCTGTGAGTGTGTTGATGGCTGAGATTGTTAGCGGAGTGATTGTGAAGTTCACAGTTTCCAAGAGAGGGGATTTTCCTGGTTCTGTTAGCTTATGACTGCTTGGATTCTTCTACCATCTGTTGTCCTTTCTGTGTATGTGGTGGTTAGTGGGTCGTCGGGAACCTAGACCATTACGTAATTTGCCTTGTGCCGTTATCTTGGAGTCCCGAACCATAGATATCGGCACAGGGCCAGAAAAGAAGGCAGGTGGTTGGAGAGCCTGAGTAGTTGTGAGCTAACAGAGCCAGGAAAATCCCAGATCTCTGAAAACACTGAACTTTGCAGTTACTCCGAGAGCAATCCCGGCCATCGGCATAGTTACAGAAACTGAATCTGCCATATATCGGGTTTGTATAGCGCAGAAATAGGCTGGGGCCCTGTGTGCAGAAGTAGACATTGCTTTTGAAATGTCGTAACTACTCATCAGCAACTTTACTCAGGGTGTCATCAAAATGTGCTCAACACCTTGTCATCCATCCAGAGGTCATGATTCTATATCTGCTGGCAATGCTTCAGGTAGACAGAAGAGATGGTAAAGGTACATTTCTAGGTTAAACCTAGAGCTGAAATGACAATCACAAATCAGGTTAACTTCCTGTCACGCCCCCAGCAGTCTGAAGATGAGGTTCTTGTTAATGACCTGTTATGGAATGCAAAGTGTACACTTTTACAGCAATCATGTATACATGAACATTGTACTATGTTATACTTAAGGGCACATTTCGAAGCTTGCGGGACCGAAAAAAATGATGTAAAAGACAGCAAAACACACAAATTGCAAAAAAGTACTTGTTACCATAAATTACGTATATTCTTGATATGCATTTTTCATTCTTTGTTTTCTGAAACATCCTGGACGGGTCCTGTTTTGGAAATGTGACCTAGTAACCCTAGTGGCGTCGGTGTGGCGTAATGGTGAGAGCATAGGGCTGCCAAACAACGTGGCCCGAGTTCGATTCCGGCTCTCCCCCGGACATGTCTGGACATGCACCCGACGTTGTGCCCTTGGGAAAGGCACTTAAAACAAAATCCCTCACTTCACTCAGGTGTAAATGAGTACCTAGCTTTGTCTGGGGACGTCCCTCGGATAGGACGTTAAATGGAGGTCCCGTGTTTGGGGAGAGCCACACCCCGCGCACGTAAAAGAACCCACCACACCTTTCGAAAAAAAGAGTAGGGGCATGCCCCGGTGTGCGATGGTCCAAAAACCTACAGTCGGCCGCACATGGGTTCGCCCTTAGTAATAGCCTCTGGCTAGTTGGGTAACCCTGGCAACATGCCGAACCAATAAATAAATAAAAAAATAACCCTAGCTAGGGTTACTAACTAGATTCTAGTTAAGCTTACTATGTGTTCGGTACGTTCAAGTTTACTTTTTTTCTCGTCTTTTCTGTATTTCTCTTAATTTATTAGATGCATTTGTGGTATGGAGGTAGTTTGTAGCCATCTATTCTAAGTCCTATTGTCATTTTGGCTACTTATTTCAAGGCTTAAGGCACACCAATTTAATTTCTTGGTTAACGGATTTTAAAAAAAAAATGCTAGATTGGAAAATCAACATGAAAACAATCTGAGGAAAGTTTGTACTTCGGTGCAGACAGTTTCAGGAAGTGAACAGGGTCAAGTGCAAGTTTTCACCTTGGCCTTCTGTTTTAATGATGTCCTCATGCTCATAAAAAAAACGTTAACCAAGAAATTAAATTGGTGTGGCCTTAGGCTGATGTTGGAGCACACACACAAACACAAACTAACACTCACATACTAATGCGCACACACACACAACACAAACACATTTACACATTAACTATCTGACACTAGCCACTATTCTACAAGCAGAAGTTCGGCATGGCGACATAAAGAAAACGGGACAAAAAAGAAAGTCCGACAAAAACGCCTAAAACGCGTTTTAAAAAAACCCAGCCGGAGCCAACCTCTGCTTGGAGAGTAATGTGACATTGCACTGTCAGACTTAATGAACGTTTACAACAACTGTTTTGTTAAGAATGTCCTTTGTATCCATGCGCATACTGAAGGCAACGGTGGTCAAATTATGCACTGTGCTTTGATGGCATCAGCATTTGTAGTATTTGTTCTAAATGCTATGAATTTGCCTCTTGTTTACATTCTTTGCAATAAGGTCTTTAGTCCACGCTTTGCTTTTATATTTTGTGGCATCTGCATGTATCTAGTTGTACAAGACTGGCCACCTTGTCCAACAAAGATACATTAGAGCTTTGTGATATTTTCCTCAGTACACTATGCATTCCTGTTTTGTAAAAAAAATAAACTGTTTAAAATCAGATGTGTAGTTACTTCTTGTTTACTATTATATTTTTTAGGAATATTTAAATGCTTTCTCCCTGCCCACCCTCAAACTGGTATGAAATCGACGTTCCCTCTCCCTTTATCCTCTCTGACGTGATATGGATTTCCATCTCCCCTCAACTTCACCTCTCCCACCCAAGTTCAAGTCCCTCCCTTCTCTGACCCTTAACCCATGTCAAATGGATGGTCCCTCCTTTCCCAGACCCTTACTCGATGTTTAATGGATGACCCCCCTCTCCCCTTCAGATCTTCCTTTCATATGAAATGGATGGTCCCGTCCCAGACCTTCCCCATGTGAAATGAATGATCCCTCTCTCTCTCCCTCAGGCCTTCACCCCATGTGAAATGAATAATCCCTCCCGTTTAGGACCCTTAACCCGAGTAAAATGGATGGTTACTCCCTGTTAAGACCCCAACCCCATTGGACATGGATGGTCCCCCCCTTTTTCAGACTCTTAACCCTTGCTAAATGAATGGTCCTTCCTTTTTAAGACCCTCAACCCCGTGGATGCAATACTCTTTTTCCGTAAGTCGTAGACGACCTATTTTTATTCCTTATTAAAGAAAGCCATCTATAATCCGATTATCTTTTCTTAGTGTCGGTCACGTAGTTTGTAGCGAGGCTACCAGATTTTAGCGTAATACGTAGGTGGGTCTTTTGAATTTAGCGTAAAGCGTTGTAGGGACCAGTACCCCATGCAGACCCTCTGATGTATCATACTTGTACCAAGGAGTTTTGTTTAAACTTCCTTTCATCTGCGTACATATCCGAATCGTTATTTGAGAAAAGATAATTAACATGTTGCAATGACTAGCCGATGACGATAATGGTGATGAACGTGCAAATTGCATATCGTGCTGAGTGAGTTGATAATCTAGCACCGCCTCCAGTGTTTTCACTGGACTAGCCCAGATACAAGTCAACCACGGACATTTCCGTCATCACTTGACTGTTCTTTCTAGCCTGCCTCACACGTCTATTGGCTTCCCCAGCCCAGGTTCCAGCCACACTGTTTCAAACGTAGTGCTGGTGACAACGAAAGTAACACTATCGTTTATTTGACGAAAACCCTACACGCTTTCACTCTATTCAAAACAAGGAGACAAGCAAAGACAAAAAGAAAACAAGCAAAACCGCTCGGTACCCTCGCCGCATGTTCCGTAATACATACACGACAACATCCAAACAAAAGCGAACGTGGAGCGAGGTTGTATCGTTCAAACCACCTGTTGAAATTTACCGAACAGCGCCCAAGTGCCTTGTCGGTCGAAGTTTTTAATCACGCGGGTGAAATCTAGTTATCCTCCTCCAAAGTTTTAGCCAGAAATGCCCTCTGCAGTTCCATACAAGCCGCTAGGTGAGCAAAACTTAGACAACTTTCTTCCCGTCTCAAGAGCTATCCGCCACTCAGAAATCATTACCATAGCACATCAAGAACTTGAACTCAAAAAGTTATCCGCTGCAGGTACGTAGCCGCTAAGAGGCTCATTATCATTTTCCTGATCCCACCAACCTACTAAATTTCATCACGATCCATCCAATGTCTATCGAGTTATAACGCGAACAAGCAAAGCAACAAACATAATAGGTCAACTGCAGCACCGAAGAAACCTACCAGCAGGCCCATTTTCAAAGTTGACCTTTGTCTCTCCAACAGTAACTTACATACCAAAAATCACCGACATCCGTCCATAGCATCAAGATTTATATCGCCAACACCATCACTCCACAAATCCCGACCAAAAATATAACCTTCTGCCTACGGCGAAGTCAAAGAAGTTTCCATATATCCAAGCAGATAAATGGTGCTGGCAGCCTTCAGGCAGACTATGAGTTCGAGCCCGATTTCGATTCCGGCTCTCCCCCAGACATGTCTGGACATGCACCCGACGTTGTGCCCTTGGGAAAGGCACTTAACACAAAATCCCTCACTTCACTCAGGTGTAAATGAGTACCTAGCTTTGTCTAGGGACGTCCCTCGGATAGGACGTTAAATGGAGGTCCCGTGTTTGAGGAGAGCCACACCTTGAGCACGTTAAAGAGCCTACCGCATCTTTAAAAAAAGAGTAGGGGCATACCCCGGTGTGAGTTGCTCAAAACGTTCCGGTCTAAATGGGGTAGGGAATTTCCCGAGCAGCCTTCGTAACCCCTGCTTCTCCTAATGGGTCAGTGAAGTCATGCTTGTCTTGAGCATTGATGTTGCTGGCCTAGGATGAAGAGATGCTGCTACAGTAACAATTGAGCCGCCTTTCTTCGTAAATCGATGGCAACATCAGGCTCTAATGAATTGATTTAAAAAAAAGGAGATTTAGAAGCATCAGAATGTGCTTTCAAGAACTTTCGTCTGGCGACGAAGCGCCCAATCGATCGCTTCAAGCACGTTTTATATCAATATAACGATTTTTAGCGTTTAGAAAATATTCATTTTCAGACCTTTCTATCCGAAATCCACAACTATAAGAAAGTTGCGAATGCACAAAAAATTCTTATAACGAAGAAGAAAATCTAAAGATTGCAAAGGTACGTCATAGATCCGCCGTTACAAAACTAAGATTCAGTTGGCACAAATTGCGAATCGAATAAGGAAGACATAATCGCCCTCCTCTAGAGCAAAGAATGTGCAAATTTTGTAGTTTAGGTAAAATATAAGACGATATACATTTTTCTGTAGACTGCCCTTCGTATGATAGCGATAGAATCATTATTTTCGGGGATGTGTCTAGTAAATTGTCTAGTAAATTCCCTCACTTCAAATACTTGAATAGTGTAAAGAGAAATGTATATTTCTTACAGCCCTCGATAAACCAACTCTAACTAATCATTCAGCCTTCTACGTTTATACAATTACTAAGAAGCGAAAGGAAGTCGAAAGTACTTGAGTATACAAGATGTTTATGTGAATGCACATAAATATGTATATAGTTGCCCCTATCCCTCAACAGTATTATAGGCTGTCTGTTGTCTTCCATCCAGCCCACCCCCAGCTGGGATTGCCATTGACCAGTATTTCATCTAGAAAATTCCATTAGATGCCAAACCCCCTTGCATGCCCTTGGGGCCAAAAAGAGTAGACAGGCCAAAAAGAGAGCCTGGAGAAAACGTGTCATTGGAGTAGTATGTTTAGGACCACAAAATATAACCGAGGCCGGAAACACTAGAGGATAACTTGTTGATGTTGTAGCTAGTTATAGTCTGATTGAGTCGCGCTTAAGTGGCCGACCAGGGGAAGGGCCATAAAATCCAGGACAGCATTATGCAGACTGTTGTGGTTGTTGTTGGAATTGATTTCAATGATGAAGTAGCGGGTAAGATATCTGTCTAGTAAGACAGCTGTCTACCTATCCAATAATAGTATGTATCACCAAGGAGGTTATTCTAACCTCCTTGGTATTCCTTAATATATCAGATAGATTTATAACTTTTTTTTAGATATATATCAATAAAATGAACAAGACAGCACAGTCAGAAACTCCATACATAGTCTCTGAAGACCTATTTACTTCGCGGCTACGTAATCCGACACAAAATTGTCCGTTCAGTGAAACATTATTTTCAACTTGGGAACACCGGATGCAGAAAGCTTTTCTTTTGATTATTTTTTTCTTTCGATTATTGTAAAAAGTGGCCATAAGTAAGCCACCCAAACATCACCTTTCATCTAAGGCCACATGGCGTTGAGAACACCCGATCCCATTCGAACTTGGATAGTTAAGCAACGTCGAGTCCGGCCAGTACCTGGATGGGAGACCACTTGGGAACGAATGCTGAAGGCGTCTCTTTTGACTATTTTTTTCTTTCGATTATTGTAAAAAGTGGCCATAAGTAAGCCACCCAAACATCACCTTTCATCTAAGGCCACATGGCGTTGAGAACACCCGATCCCATTCGAACTCGGATAGTTAAGCAACGTCGAGTCCGGCCAGTACCTGGATGGGAGACCACGTGGGAACGGCGGATGACCCCCCCAAGTCCCTACAGAAACTCCTGGGTTGCGCGACATCTGCTTGGAGATCTCGGGAATCCATGCAGATGTGGGGGAAAGTGTGTTAACCTCTTTGGGATGCCGTATCTATGTTGAGATGGCAGGAATCTGTTGGATTAAAGTGAGAAATTGAATTTTACATCTGCTTTAGCAATTAAAACAAGAAAACACCGCCAAATCCCATTTTATTTCTGTAATAAAGAGATCATAAAACACTTAACATCTTTACCGTCCTCTGTCACATAAAAACGGCTCAAAATTTTTATTCCTTTCTGTTTTAAGTATTTAGGAGGTTATGTTGATACAAAGCATAAATAAGAACTATCAGTAGAAAACATTCAATCCATCTCACTGCATTTATAACTTAGTGTTCTTGTCTTCAAGCAGTAACAGGTAGCATAGAGAAGGTTGCTGTTAGAATCGAGGTATAATTGCTATAGGAAATGAGACTTGATGTCTTTGAGGGAATTTAGGAGCTGAACAAGATGAAGAGAATTCAGGTTCTGGGGCACTGGTGATGCCAGCTGTTGGACAGCTCCCCTTGGACAGAACTTAGAACTCTTCTTCCTATCTTTGTTCAGGTGCCATTTTCTTTTCAAACCATTCAATAATCACAATCCTTTCTAACAAAATTCTTCCTTGATCAGAAAACTCTTCCCAAAACTGATGTGCCTGCAAGTCTTAAGTGTCTGAACACGGTATGGTGATGCAAAATAGCAAAATGTTTCATACACCTTACAGTGCAAGACTTGTGCTGTTTTCTAACAGCCAACCAAATGTTGGATTGAGAGATTGTGAGCTTCTTCTGACAGCCAGGCGAGGTTGGAGGTTGGATTGAAAAAAATGGATTGGCTTTAGGTAAACAGGGCAAGTCAGAAGAAGGTCAGAACCTTCTCATCAAACCTCTGCTTGGAGAGCACCAGTTGACAGAGTGCTGGCTCCCAGCTGGTGTGATGTCTCCTCAGGTAATAAGTTGTAAGTATACTGGCACCTCTGATTCATCAAGGACACTTTCTCATTTCTGAAGAAGAAATCAGACCAAGATTTATGATAAAGTACATTTCAAGACAGTGTAAGAAGAATGAATTTCACAAAGCATAGTAGTCTTTGAAGAAACGAAATCATTTCTAACTTTAAAATTTCTGTAAAATTCTATGGAAGCAGTCTTCATATGTATTATCTCCAATTAAAATGTCTTCATATTCTATGAAACTCTGACATCAGGTGTCAGTGTAACACACACAGCACAAGACATCATCAAAGGTTATCTAGCCTAAGACAAGAAGGTAAATGCTGAAAGTACAGCAACACACTATACACACTTGTACAAACATGTACAAATAAAGCATGTACAAATGTCATTTCAATCTCAGCATCATATAACGTAACATGTCCTGTAGGTGCCAACAATACAGTATCACTTGCATAGTCAGGATCCTGCTGTAACTTGTAAACAGTAGAGTCAGCTTTCACTTGTTTCTTTGAGTCCGGTTCCTGCAGGAGATAAAACAGTAGGATGGGACGTCAAGTCAGGGGTTCTATGTTTGAGGAGAGACACACCTCGAGCACGTTAAACTTAAAGAACCGACCAGTCTTATTATAGAAAAGATTACTTATTGGTGTGAGTGGATTAAACCTATCAGTCTGGTCTTATGCGGCTTGTAGAAAACACCGATGCCTTACAAGTAGAGGTGCTAAGTTTGTCCATACACAAAACAGTACAATCTGTAATCAAAACTTAGTCAAAATGATCTAAAAGTTATCTTACCTCCGACCAGGTTCAGCCTTGACAAAATGACAGGTGAGAGGAGGAAACTCTCCATCTCCTCTCCATGTTCAACCTTCACCTGGTGTAGTAAACATAAACACATATCAATTATATGTATGTACAGTAGTTCAGTTTCTTCATTCTGTAACGCTATGCAAAAACCTTACTTTGTCCCATCCTAGTAGCCTGTTATCTAGATTAAGATAGATCATCTAAGGTAAAGCCTAAAACAGAAGCAGATCTAAAATTGACTTCATCTGCAACAGAACCAGTTAGTATGGATACAAGAATATGTAGCTACTAGCTAGTAGGGGACTAGCTATGCCCCTGAAAACACAAAGATTATTACCGCAAAATGTCAATAACATTGTTCCAAAGCTAACAAGATGCACCAGCTAGCAAAATGAGTGAAAAATTAGCTCAGATTCAACGGCAAGTGGATCTATGTTGTCTATGCACAAGAACATGCAAAATCAGCATCTCTTAACAATGGTATTTTTGACAATAGAAGCTGACATTTTTCAGATAATCTATCAAGACAGGCACCCCCAAAACTAGATAGCTTTGTGCACAACTACATGACCTTAAAAAAGAGCCAAGAATGGGGGAGATGGGACTTACCTGAGGAAAATGACAGCGGGATGAATTGACAGGAAAATGCCATGAAATCCCCATACATAAACAATGGCATATTGGACAATAGAAGTTGTCAATTTTCAGAAAATCTGTCAACACAGGAAAACCCCAAACTAGATAGATTTGTGCACCACTAAATGACCTTAAAAAAGAGCCAAGAATGGGGGAGATGGGACTTACCTGAGCCAAGTGACAGCGGTATGAATTGACAGGAAAATGCCATGAAATCCCCATACATAAACAATGGCATATTGGACAATAGAAGTTGTCAATTTTCAGAAAATCTATCAACACAGGAAAAACCCAAATTAGATAGATTTGTGCACCACTAAATGACCTTAAAAAAGAGCCAAGAATGAGGGAGATGGGACTTACCTGAGCCAAGTGACAGCGGTATGAATTCAGGTAAAATTACCCTCCACCATGCCGAATTTACTATACTTAAACAATGGGATTTTGACGAAATAACTAGTCAATTTTCGTAAAATCTACCGACGGAGCTAAAACTAAAACTAGATAGCCTTGTGCGCCACCAGATTCCCTACAAAATGAGACAAATTTGAAGAAGATTGGCCTCACCTGAGCGAGATGACAGCAGAAAAGGTGCCTCGCTTCGCACACTGATGGCCGGTTGCCGCCATCTTGGATTTGACCCCGGTTTGAACTCTGACTTACGGGGGTCGCGCAGCCTGATTGGTCTGTTGAGCAAAAGGCCCTGCTCAACGTGGCTCAATGATTGGCGGGTTGAGTACTCAACTTGCTCAACGTCGCTCAACCATTGGTCAACAAAGGTACTTGGCTGGGAAACCGCCTGGGAACGAATGCTGAAGGCGTCTCTTTTGATTATTTTTATCTTTCGATTATTGTAAAAAGTGGCCATAAGTAAGCCACCCAAACATCACCTTTCATCTAAGGCCACATGGCGTTGAGAACACCCGATCCCATTCGAACTCGGATAGTTAAGCAACGTCGAGTCCGGCCAGTACCTGGATGGGAGACCACTTGGGAACGAATGCTGAAGGCGTCTCTTTTGACTATTTTTTTTCTTTCGATTATTGTAAAAAGTGGCCATAAGTAAGCCACCCAAACATCACCTTTCATCTAAGGCCACATGGCGTTGAGAACACCCGATCCCATTCGAACTCGGATAGTTAAGCAACGTCGAGTCCGGCCAATACCTGGATGGGAGACCACTTGGGAACGAATGCTGAAGGCGTCTCTTTTAACTATTTTTTTCTTTCGATTATTGTAAAAAGTGGCCATAAGAAAGCCACCCAAACATCACCTTTCATCTATAGCCACATGGCGTTGAGAACACCCGATCCCATTCGAACTCGGATAGTTAAGCAACGTCGAGTCCGGCCAGTACCTGGATGGGAGACCACGTGGGAACGAATGCTGAAGGCGTCTCTTTTGATTACTTTTTTTCTTTCGATTATTGTAAAAAGTGGCCATAAGTAAGCCACCCAAACATCACCTTTCATCTAAGGCCACATGGCGTTGAGAACACCCGATCCCATTCGAACTCGGATAGTTAAGCAACGTCGAGTCCGGCCAGTACCTGGATGGGAGACCACGTGGGAACGAATGCTGAAGGCGTCTCTTTTGATTATTTTTTTCTTTCGATTATTGTAAAAAGTGGCCGTAAGTAAGCCACCCAAACATCACCTTTCATCTAAGGCCACATGGCGTTGAGAACACCCGATCCCATTCGAACTCGGATAGTTAAGCAACGTCGAGTCCGGCCAGTACCTGGATGGGAGACCACTTGGGAACGAATGCTGAAGGCGTCTCTTTTGATTATTTTTTTCTTTCGATTATTGTAAAAAGTGGCCATAAGTAAGCCACCCAAACATCACCTTTCATCTAAGGCCACATGGCGTTGAGAACACCCGATCCCATTCGAACTCGGATAGTTAAGCAACGTCGAGTCCGGCCAGTACCTGGATGGGAGACCACTTGGGAACGAATGCTGAAGGCGTCTCTTTTGATTCTTTTTTTCTTTCGATTATTGTAAAAAGTGGCCATAAGTAAGCCACCCAAACATCACCTTTCATCTAAGGCCACATGGCGTTGAGAACACCCGATCCCATTCGAACTCGGATAGTTAAACAACGTCGAGTCCGGCCAATACCTGGATGGGAGACCACTTGGGAACGAATGCTGAAGGCGTCTCTTTTGATTCTTTTTTTCTTTCGATTATTGTAAAAAGTGGCCATAAGTAAGCCACCCAAACATCACCTTTCATCTAAGGCCACATGGCGTTGAAAACACCCGATCCCATTCGAACTCGGATAGTTAAGCAACGTCGAGTCCGGCCAGTACCTGGATGGGAGACCACTTGGGAACGAATGCTGAAGGCGGCTCTTTTGACTATTTTTTTCTTTCGATTATTGTAAAAAGTGGCCATAAGTAAGCCACCCAAACATCACCTTTCATCTAAGCCCACATGGCGTTGAGAACACCCGATCCCATTCGAACTCGGATAGTTAAGCAACGTCGAGTCCGGCCAATACCTGGATGGGAGACCACTTGAATGCTGAAGGCGTCTCTTTTGACTATTTTTTTCTTTCGATTATTGTAAAAAGTGGCCATAAGTAAGCCAACCAAACATCACCTTTCATCTAAGGCCACATGGCGTTGAGAACACCCGATCCCATTCGAACTCGGATAGTTAAGCAACGTCGAGTCCGACCAGTACCTGGATGGGAGACCACTTGGAAACGAATGCTGAAGGCGTCTCTTTTGATTATTTTTTTCTTTCGATTATTGTAAAAAGTGGCCATAAGTAAGCCACCCAAACATCACCTTTCATCTAAGGCCACATGGCGTTGAGAACACCCGATCCCATTCGAACTCGGATAGTTAAACAACGTCGAGTCCGGCCAATACCTGGATGGGAGACCACTTGGGAACGAATGCTGAAGGCGTCTCTTTTGATTCTTTTTTTCTTTCGATTATTGTAAAAAGTGGCCATAAGTAAGCCACCCAAACATCACCTTTCATCTAAGGCCACATGGCGTTGAAAACACCCGATCCCATTCGAACTCGGATAGTTAAGCAACGTCGAGTCCGGCCAGTACCTGGATGGGAGACCACTTGGGAACGAATGCTGAAGGCGGCTCTTTTGACTATTTTTTTCTTTCGATTATTGTAAAAAGTGGCCATAAGTAAGCCACCCAAACATCACCTTTCATCTAAGCCCACATGGCGTTGAGAACACCCGATCCCATTCGAACTCGGATAGTTAAGCAACGTCGAGTCCGGCCAATACCTGGATGGGAGACCACTTGAATGCTGAAGGCGTCTCTTTTGACTATTTTTTTCTTTCGATTATTGTAAAAAGTGGCCATAAGTAAGCCAACCAAACATCACCTTTCATCTAAGGCCACATGGCGTTGAGAACACCCGATCCCATTCGAACTCGGATAGTTAAGCAACGTCGAGTCCGACCAGTACCTGGATGGGAGACCACTTGGAAACGAATGCTGAAGGCGTCTCTTTTGATTATTTTTTTCTTTCGATTATTGTAAAAAGTGGCCATAAGTAAGCCACCCAAACATCACCTTTCATCTAAGGCCACATGGCGTTGAGAACACCCGATCCCATTCAAACTCGGATAGTTAAGCAACGTCGAGTCCGGCCAGTACCTGGATGGGAGACCACTTGGAAACGAATGCTGAAGGCGTCTCTTTTGACTATTTTTTTTCTTTCGATTATTGTAAAAAGTGGCCATAAGTAAGCCACCCAAACATCACCTTTCATCTAAGGCCACATGGTGTGAGAACACCCGATCCCATTCGAACTCGGATAGTTAAGCAACGTCGAGTCCGACCAGTACCTGGATGGGAGACCACTTGGAAACGAATGCTGAAGGCGTCTCTTTTGATTATTTTTTTCTTTCGATTATTGTAAAAAGTGGCCATAAGTAAGCCACCCAAACATCACCTTTCATCTAAGGCCACATGGCGTTGAGAACACCCGATCCCATTCAAACTCGGATAGTTAAGCAACGTCGAGTCCGGCCAGTACCTGGATGGGAGACCACTTGGAAACGAATGCTGAAGGCGTCTCTTTTGATTATTTTTTTCTTTCGATTATTGTAAAAAGTGGCCATAAGTAAGCCACCCAAACATCACCTTTCATCTAAGGCCACATGGTGTGAGAACACCCGATCCCATTCGAACTCGGATAGTTAAGCAACGTCGAGTCCGGCCAGTACCTGGATGGGAGACCACTTGGGAACGAATGCTGAAGGCGTCTCTTTTGATTATTTTTTTCTTTCGATTATTGTAAAAAGTGGCCATAAGTAAGCCACCCAAACATCACCTTTCATCTAAGGCCACATGGCGTTGAGAACACCCGATCCCATTCGAACTCGGATAGTTAAGCAACGTCGAGTCCGGCCAGTACCTGGATGGGAGACCACTTGGGAACGAATGCTGAAGGCGTCTCTTTTGATTATTTTTTTCTTTCGATTATTGTAAAAAGTGGCCATAAGTAAGCCACCCAAACATCACCTTTCATCTAAGGCCACATGGCGTTGAGAACACCCGATCCCATTCGAACTCGGATAGTTAAGCAACGTCGAGTCCGGCCAGTACCTGGATGGGAGACCACTTGGGAACGAATGCTGAAGGCGTCTCTTTTGACTATTTTTTTCTTTCGATTATTGTAAAAAGTGGCCATAAGTAAGCCACCCAAACATCACCTTTCATCTAAGGCCACATGGCGTTGAGAACACCCGATCCCATTCGAACTCGGATAGTTAAGCAACGTCAAGTCCGGCCAGTACCTGGATGGGAGACCACTTGAATGCTGAAGGCGCCTCTTTTGACTATTTTTTTCTTTCGATTATTGTAAAAAGTGGCCATAAGTAAGCCACCCAAACATCACCTTTCATCTAAGGCCACATGGCGTTGAGAACACCCGATCCCATTCGAACTCGGATAGTTAAGCAACGTCGAGTCCGGCCAGTACCTGGATGGGAGACCACTTGGGAACGAATGCTGAAGGCGTCTCTTTTGACTATTTTGTTCTTTCGATTATTGTAAAAAGTGGCCATAAGTAAGCCACCCAAACATCACCTTTCATCTAAGGCCACATGGCGTTGAGAACACCCGATCCCATTCGAACTCGGATAGTTAAGCAACGTCGAGTCCGACCAGTACCTGGATGGGAGACCACTTGGAAACGAATGCTGAAGGCGTCTCTTTTGATTATTTTTTTCTTTCGATTATTGTAAAAAGTGGCCATAAGTAAGCCACCCAAACATCACCTTTCATCTAAGGCCACATGGCGTTGAGAACACCCGATCCCATTCGAACTCGGATAGTTAAGCAACGTCGAGTCCGGCCAATACCTGGATGGGAGACCACTTGGGAACGAATGCTGAAGGCGTCTCTTTTAACTATTTTTTTCTTTCGATTATTGTAAAAAGTGGCCATAAGAAAGCCACCCAAACATCACCTTTCATCTATAGCCACATGGCGTTGAGAACACCCGATCCCATTCGAACTCGGATAGTTAAGCAACGTCGAGTCCGGCCAGTACCTGGATGGGAGACCACGTGGGAACGAATGCTGAAGGCGTCTCTTTTGATTACTTTTTTTCTTTCGATTATTGTAAAAAGTGGCCATAAGTAAGCCACCCAAACATCACCTTTCATCTAAGGCCACATGGCGTTGAGAACACCCGATCCCATTCGAACTCGGATAGTTAAGCAACGTCGAGTCCGGCCAGTACCTGGATGGGAGACCACGTGGGAACGAATGCTGAAGGCGTCTCTTTTGATTATTTTTTTCTTTCGATTATTGTAAAAAGTGGCCGTAAGTAAGCCACCCAAACATCACCTTTCATCTAAGGCCACATGGCGTTGAGAACACCCGATCCCATTCGAACTCGGATAGTTAAGCAACGTCGAGTCCGGCCAGTACCTGGATGGGAGACCACTTGGGAACGAATGCTGAAGGCGTCTCTTTTGATTATTTTTTTCTTTCGATTATTGTAAAAAGTGGCCATAAGTAAGCCACCCAAACATCACCTTTCATCTAAGGCCACATGGCGTTGAGAACACCCGATCCCATTCGAACTCGGATAGTTAAGCAACGTCGAGTCCGGCCAGTACCTGGATGGGAGACCACTTGGGAACGAATGCTGAAGGCGTCTCTTTTGATTCTTTTTTTCTTTCGATTATTGTAAAAAGTGGCCATAAGTAAGCCACCCAAACATCACCTTTCATCTAAGGCCACATGGCGTTGAGAACACCCGATCCCATTCGAACTCGGATAGTTAAACAACGTCGAGTCCGGCCAATACCTGGATGGGAGACCACTTGGGAACGAATGCTGAAGGCGTCTCTTTTGATTCTTTTTTTCTTTCGATTATTGTAAAAAGTGGCCATAAGTAAGCCACCCAAACATCACCTTTCATCTAAGGCCACATGGCGTTGAAAACACCCGATCCCATTCGAACTCGGATAGTTAAGCAACGTCGAGTCCGGCCAGTACCTGGATGGGAGACCACTTGGGAACGAATGCTGAAGGCGGCTCTTTTGACTATTTTTTTCTTTCGATTATTGTAAAAAGTGGCCATAAGTAAGCCACCCAAACATCACCTTTCATCTAAGCCCACATGGCGTTGAGAACACCCGATCCCATTCGAACTCGGATAGTTAAGCAACGTCGAGTCCGGCCAATACCTGGATGGGAGACCACTTGAATGCTGAAGGCGTCTCTTTTGACTATTTTTTTCTTTCGATTATTGTAAAAAGTGGCCATAAGTAAGCCAACCAAACATCACCTTTCATCTAAGGCCACATGGCGTTGAGAACACCCGATCCCATTCGAACTCGGATAGTTAAGCAACGTCGAGTCCGACCAGTACCTGGATGGGAGACCACTTGGAAACGAATGCTGAAGGCGTCTCTTTTGATTATTTTTTTCTTTCGATTATTGTAAAAAGTGGCCATAAGTAAGCCACCCAAACATCACCTTTCATCTAAGGCCACATGGCGTTGAGAACACCCGATCCCATTCGAACTCGGATAGTTAAACAACGTCGAGTCCGGCCAATACCTGGATGGGAGACCACTTGGGAACGAATGCTGAAGGCGTCTCTTTTGATTCTTTTTTTCTTTCGATTATTGTAAAAAGTGGCCATAAGTAAGCCACCCAAACATCACCTTTCATCTAAGGCCACATGGCGTTGAAAACACCCGATCCCATTCGAACTCGGATAGTTAAGCAACGTCGAGTCCGGCCAGTACCTGGATGGGAGACCACTTGGGAACGAATGCTGAAGGCGGCTCTTTTGACTATTTTTTTCTTTCGATTATTGTAAAAAGTGGCCATAAGTAAGCCACCCAAACATCACCTTTCATCTAAGCCCACATGGCGTTGAGAACACCCGATCCCATTCGAACTCGGATAGTTAAGCAACGTCGAGTCCGGCCAATACCTGGATGGGAGACCACTTGAATGCTGAAGGCGTCTCTTTTGACTATTTTTTTCTTTCGATTATTGTAAAAAGTGGCCATAAGTAAGCCAACCAAACATCACCTTTCATCTAAGGCCACATGGCGTTGAGAACACCCGATCCCATTCGAACTCGGATAGTTAAGCAACGTCGAGTCCGACCAGTACCTGGATGGGAGACCACTTGGAAACGAATGCTGAAGGCGTCTCTTTTGATTATTTTTTTCTTTCGATTATTGTAAAAAGTGGCCATAAGTAAGCCACCCAAACATCACCTTTCATCTAAGGCCACATGGCGTTGAGAACACCCGATCCCATTCAAACTCGGATAGTTAAGCAACGTCGAGTCCGGCCAGTACCTGGATGGGAGACCACTTGGAAACGAATGCTGAAGGCGTCTCTTTTGACTATTTTTTTTCTTTCGATTATTGTAAAAAGTGGCCATAAGTAAGCCACCCAAACATCACCTTTCATCTAAGGCCACATGGTGTGAGAACACCCGATCCCATTCGAACTCGGATAGTTAAGCAACGTCGAGTCCGACCAGTACCTGGATGGGAGACCACTTGGAAACGAATGCTGAAGGCGTCTCTTTTGATTATTTTTTTCTTTCGATTATTGTAAAAAGTGGCCATAAGTAAGCCACCCAAACATCACCTTTCATCTAAGGCCACATGGCGTTGAGAACACCCGATCCCATTCAAACTCGGATAGTTAAGCAAC